>NC_140175.1:47332387-47797475 GCF_963971535.1 Notolepis coatsorum
TCAGCTCACTATGTTCCAGCTCTCTCAACTCACTATGTTCCAGCTGTCTCTCAGCTCACTATGTTCCAGCTCTCTCTCTCAGCTAACTATGTTCAGGCTCTCTCTCAGCTCACTATGTTCCAGCTTTCTCTCAGCTCACTATGTTCCAGCTCTCTCTCAGCTCACTATGTTCCAGCTCTCTCTCAGCTCCCTATGTTCTGGATCTCTCTCAGCTCACTATGTTCCAGCTCTCTCTCAGCTCACTCTGTTCCAACTCTCTCTCTCAGCTCACTATGTTCCGGCTCTCTCTCAGCTCACTATGTTCCAGCTCTATCAGATCACTATGTTCCAGCTCTCGCTCAGCTCACTATGTTCCAGCTCTCTCTCTCAGCTCACTATGTTCCAGCTCTCTCTCAGCTCACTATGTTCCAGCTCTCTCTCAGCTCACTATGTTCCAGCTCTCTCTCTCAGATCACTATGTTCCAGCTCTCTCTCAGCTCACTATGTTCCAGCTCTCTCTCAGCTCACTATGTTCCAGCTCTCTCTCGCAGCTCACTATGTTCCAGCTCTCTCTCAGCTCACTATGTTCCAGCTCTCTCTCTCAGATCACTACGTTCCAGCTCTCTCTCAGATCACTATGTTCCAGCTCTCTCTCAGCTCACTATGTTCCAGCTCTCTCTCCCTCTCGCTCAGCTCACTATGTTCCAGCTCTCTATCAGCTCACTATGTTCCAGCTCTCTCCCAGCTCACTATGTTCCAGCTCTCTCTCAGCTCACTATGTTCCATCTCTCTCTCAGCTCACAATGTTCCAGCTCTCTCTCTCAGATCACTATGTTCCAGCTCTCTCTCAGCTCACTATGTTCCAGCTCTCTCTCAGCTCACTATGTTCCAGCTCTCTCTCTCAGCTCACTATGTTCCAGCTCTCTCTCTCAGCTCACTATGTTCCAGCTCTCTCTCAGCTCATTATGTTCCAGCTCTCTCTCTCAGCTCACTATGTTCCAGCTCTCTCTCTCTCTCAGCTCACTATGTTCCAGCTCTCTCTCAGCTCACTATGTTCCAGCTCTCTCTCAGCTCACTATGTTCCAGCTCTCTCTCTCTGCTCACTATGTTCCAGCTCTCTCTCAGCTCACTATGTTCCAGCTCTCTCTCTCTCAGCTCACTATGTTCCAGCTCTCTCTCAGCTCACTATGTTCCAGCTCTCTCTCTCAGCTCACTATGTTCCAGCTCTCTCTCAGCTCACTATGTTCCAGCTCTCTCAGCTCACTATGTTCCAGCTGTTTCTCAGCTCACTATGTTCCAGCTATCTCTCTCAGCTCACTATGTTCTGGATCTCTCTCAGTTCACTATGTTCCAGCTCTCTCTCAGCTCACTATGTTCCAGCTCTCTCTCTCTCAGCTCACTATGTTCCGGCTCTCTCAGCTCACTATGTTCCAGCTCTCTCTCAGCTCACTATGTTCCAGCTCTCTCTCAGCTCACTATGTTCCATCTCTCTCTCAGCTCACTATGTTCCAGCTCTCTCTCAGCTCACTATGTTCCAGCTCTCTCTCTCAGCTCACTATGTTCCAGCTCTCTCTCAGCTCACTATGTTCCAGCTCTCTCTCAGCTCACTATGTTCCAGCTCTCTCAGCTCACTATGTTCCAGCTGTCTCTCAGCTCACTATGTTCCAGCTCTCTCTCTCAGCTAACTATGTTCAGGCTCTCTCTCAGCTCACTATGTTCCAGCTTTCTCTCAGCTCACTATGTTCCAGCTCTCTCTCAGCTCACTATGTTCCAGCTCTCTCTCAGCTCCCTATGTTCTGGATCTCTCTCAGCTCACTATGTTCCAGCTCTCTCTCAGCTCACTCTGTTCCAACTCTCTCTCTCAGCTCACTATGTTCCGGCTCTCTCTCAGCTCACTATGTTCCAGCTCTATCAGATCACTATGTTCCAGCTCTCGCTCAGCTCACTATGTTCCAGCTCTCTCTCTCAGCTCACTATGTTCCAGCTCTCTCTCAGCTCACTATGTTCCAGCTCTCTCTCAGCTCACTATGTTCCAGCTCTCTCTCTCAGATCACTATGTTCCAGCTCTCTCTCAGCTCACTATGTTCCAGCTCTCTCTCAGCTCACTATGTTCCAGCTCTCTCTCGCAGCTCACTATGTTCCAGCTCTCTCTCAGCTCACTATGTTCCAGCTCTCTCTCTCAGATCACTACGTTCCAGCTCTCTCTCAGATCACTATGTTCCAGCTCTCTCTCAGCTCACTATGTTCCAGCTCTCTCTCCCTCTCGCTCAGCTCACTATGTTCCAGCTCTCTATCAGCTCACTATGTTCCAGCTCTCTCCCAGCTCACTATGTTCCAGCTCTCTCTCAGCTCACTATGTTCCATCTCTCTCTCAGCTCACTATGTTCCAGCTCTCTCTCTCAGATCACTATGTTCCAGCTCTCTCTCAGCTCACTATGTTCCAGCTCTCTCTCAGCTCACTATGTTCCAGCTCTCTCTCTCAGCTCACTATGTTCCAGCTCTCTCTCTCAGCTCACTATGTTCCAGCTCTCTCTCAGCTCATTATGTTCCAGCTCTCTCTCTCAGCTCACTATGTTCCAGCTCTCTCTCTCTCTCAGCTCACTATGTTCCAGCTCTCTCTCAGCTCACTATGTTCCAGCTCTCTCTCAGCTCACTATGTTCCAGCTCTCTCTCTCTGCTCACTATGTTCCAGCTCTCTCTCAGCTCACTATGTTCCAGCTCTCTCTCTCTCAGCTCACTATGTTCCAGCTCTCTCTCAGCTCACTATGTTCCAGCTCTCTCTCTCAGCTCACTATGTTCCAGCTCTCTCTCAGCTCACTATGTTCCAGCTCTCTCAGCTCACTATGTTCCAGCTGTTTCTCAGCTCACTATGTTCCAGCTATCTCTCTCAGCTCACTATGTTCTGGATCTCTCTCAGTTCACTATGTTCCAGCTCTCTCTCAGCTCACTATGTTCCAGCTCTCTCTCTCTCAGCTCACTATGTTCCGGCTCTCTCAGCTCACTATGTTCCAGCTCTCTCTCAGCTCACTATGTTCCATCTCTCTCTCAGCTCACTATGTTCCAGCTCTCTCTCAGCTCACTATGTTCCAGCTCTCTCTCAGCTGACTATGTTCCAGCTCTCTCTCAGCTCACTATGTTCCGGCTCTCTCTCAGCTCACTATGTTCCAGCTCTCTCTCAGCTCACTATGTTCCGGATCTCTCTCAGCTCACTATGTTCCAGCTCTCTCTAAGCTCACTATGTTCCAGCTCTCTCTCTCAGCTCACTATGTTCTGGATCTCTCTCAGCTCACTATGTTGCAGCTCTCTCTCAGCTAACTATGTTCCAACTCTCTCTCTCTCAGCTCACTATGTTCCAACTCTCTCTCTCTCAGCTCACTATGTGCCGGCTCTCTCTCAGCTCACTATGTTCCAGCTCTCTCTCAGCTCACTATGTTCCAGCTCTCTCTCAGCTCACTATGTTCCAGCTCTCTCTCAGCTCACTATGTTCCGGCTCTCTCTCAGCTCACTATGTTCCGGCTCTCTATCAGCTCACTATGTTCCGGCTCTCTCTCAGCTCATTATGTTCCAGCTGTCTCTCAGCTCACTATGTTCCAGCTCTCTCTCAGCTCACTATGTTCCAGCTCTCTCTCTCAGCTCACTATGTTCCGACTCTCTCTCAGCTCACTATGTTCCAGCTCTCTCTCAGCTCACTATGTTCCGGCTCTCTCTCAGCTCACTATGTTCCAGCTCTCTCTCTCAGCTCACTATGTTCCGACTCTCTCTCAGCTCACTATGTTCCAGCTCTCTCTCAGCTCACTATGTTCCAGCTCTCTCTCTCTAAGCTCACTATGTTCCAGCTCTCTCTCAGCTCACTATGTTCCAGCTCTCTCTCTCAGCTCACTATGTTCCGACTCTTTCTCAGCTCACTATGTTCCAGCTCTCTCTCAGCTCACTATGTTCCGGCTCTCTCTCAGCTCACTATGTTCCAGCTCTCTCTCTCAGCTCACTATGTCCCGACTCTCTCTCAGCTCACTATGTTCCAGCTCTCTCTCAGCTCACTATGTTCCAGCTCTCTCTCTCAGCTCACTATGTTCCAGCTCTCTATCACCTCACTATGTTCCAGCTCTCTCTCAGCTCACTATGTTCCAGCTCTCTCTCTCAGTTCACTATGTTACAGCTCTCTCTCTCTCAGCTCACTATGTTCCAGCTCTCTATCAGCTCACTATGTTCCAGCTCTCTCTCTCTCTCAGCTCACTATGTTCCAGCTCTCTCTCTCTCAGCTCACTATGTTCCAGCTCTCTCTCTCTCAACTCACTATGTTCCAGCTCTCTCTCTCAGCTCACTATGTTCTGGATCTCTCTCAGCTCACTATGTTCTGGATCTCTCTCTCAGCTCACTATGTTCCAGCTCTCTCTCTCAGCTCACTATGTTCCAGCTCTCTCTCAGCTTACTATGTTCCGGCTCTCTCTCAGCTCACTATGTTCCGGCTCTCTCTCAGCTCACTATGTTCCAGCTCTCTCTCAGCTCACTATGTTCCAGCTCTCTCTAAGCTCACTATGTTCCGGCTCTCTCTCAGCTCACTATGTTCCATCTCTCTCTCAGCTCACTATGTTCCAGCTCTCTCTCAGCTCACTATGTTCCAGCTCTCTCTCAGCTCACTATGTTCCAGCTCTCTCTCTCAGCTCACTATGTTCCAGCTCTCTCTCAGCTCACTATGTTCCAGCTCTCTCTCTCAGCTCACTATGTTCCAGCTCTCTCTCAGCTCACTATGTTCCAGCTCTCTCTCTCAGCTCACTCTGTTCCAGCTCTCTCAGCTCACTATGTTCCAGCTCTCTCTCAGCTCACTATGTTCCAGCTCTCTCTCAGCTCACTATGTTCCAGCTCTCTCAGCTCACTATGTTCCAGCTCTCTCTCTCAGCTCACTATGTTCCAGCTCTCTCTAAGCTCACTATGTTCCAGCTCTCTCTCAGCTCACTATGTTCCGGCTCTCTCTAACCTCACTATGTTCCGGCTCTCTCTCAGCTCACTATGTTCCAGCTCTCTCTCAGCTCACTATGTTCCAGCTCTCTCTCAGCTCACTATGTTCCAGCTCTCTCTCTCAGCTCACTATGTTCCAGCTCTCTCTCAGCTCACTATGTTCCAGCTCTCTCAGCTCACTATGTTCCAGCTCTCTCAGCTCACTATGTTCCAGCTCTCTCCCAGCTCACTATGTTCCAGCTCTCTCTTAGCTCACTATGTTCCAGCTCTCTCTCAGCTCACTATGTTCCAGCTCTCTCTCTCAGCTCACTATGTTCCAGCTCTCTCTCACAGCTCACTATGTTTCAGCTCTCTCTCAGCTCACTATGTTCCAGCTCTCTCTCTCAGCTCACTATGTTCCAGCTCTCTCTCAGCTCACTATGTTCCAGCTCTCTCAGCTCACTATGTTCCAACTCTCTCTCTCTCTCAGCTCACTATGTTCTGGATCTCTCTCAGCTCACTATGTTCCAACTCTCCCTCTCTCAGCTCACTATGTTCTGGATCTCTCTCAGCTCACTATGTTCCAGCTCTCTCTCAGCTCACTATGTTACAGCTCTCTCTCTCAGCTCACTATGGTCCGGCTCTCTCTCAGCTCACTATGTTCCAGCTCTCTCTCAGTTCACTATGTTCCGGCTCTCTCTCAGCTCACTATGTTCTGGATCTCTCTCAGCTCACTATGTTCCGGCTCTCTCTCAGCTCACTATGTGCAGATATTTGGTTCATGTGATTACACCATGTTAATGTAGCCCGTGTACTATGTATGCTGGTGTCTTGCAGTGCCACATTAGTCTGATGAGGAGCAGGTGTTGCTTAAAATGTTACTCAGTAAGCTGGTGCAATAAATAAGTGGACATTGGAGCCCTGCAGTGTTGTGAGCGGTTTATTTATATGTGTATTCTCAATAGAAAACAATACCCCCAGCAATATGCTCTCCCCACTACACACACACAGCGCTGCACAAACAATTAGCCAACTCAGGACATACAGACTTTACCAAACAAAACCAATGTCCCCCAAACAAACACCAGCATGCCCTTCCCGCTGAACTCATAGGAGATACAAAGTGATCAATAACACTACAAATTAAGCCAATTCCAACTAATTAACACATTTCAATGACATGCTCACACAAATGTAGAAGTGACGAACGCCCATTTTATCACCAAACTAAAGGACAAGCCCCCGTTTTGTTACAACCCCTGGCTCTCAGAATGCAACAAAGGATGGGGGACACATGAAACAACTAAGCAATCAAATGATTTAGTAACCTCTTAAGCCCGACGGGACCAGTATGTCATTTTTGGCATGGTGTTATTCACTGTCAAAGATGCAAAGAAAAATCATAATTCATATTTTCCTTTGTTTCATCACAATTTAAGCAAGCCTAGTAATAGACACAATATTTCTGACACTGGGAATATATTCACTGAGGTCCATAGATGTCCCTAGATACCAAGAACATGCAAATGGACAATGTAGAAGTGGAGCAATATTCCATTTACTTAGGTATGTATTTTAGGCGGATTTGCAGAAAATAGGGCTCCGGGCTTAAGAGGTTAACAAAGTAAGGAAATGAACACCACACAATAGGTTATTTGCATGTTTGTCAGTGGAATCAGTGGTGTTGGTGAGTGGATGAGTGTAGGATATGTTGTGCATGTTGAAAGGTGTAAACTAAACAATAAGCAGACTAATGAGGTGTGTATCTGGGCAGAGAGAGAGAGAGCACTGGGAGCTGGCAGCAGCCTTTATCCTGGAGCTTTCACCCCAGGCCCAGGTGTTGCCCTCTGTGCTGACGAGTCACCTCCCAACCTGGAATTAAACTAAATAGAACAGAAACAAACTAAAGGGGGCTGGGGATCACAAGACAAGTATTAAGTTAACCTCTTAACTTGCACTTATAAGACCCATTTTGCACTTGCGTGCATGTCACGCCATTTGCGAGCGTCTGGCATATAAATAATATATAGAATAAACATATAATATATAGAATTAAAGCCCTATTTGTTGCCGTTCGAATGCCACCTCATTCGACAAAATCCGTTTAGCAGTGCTCGTGTTACATGCCGATATGTCAGGCGTGCGACTTTGTACACACAAAAGTCAGATTACCACCCCTACTCCTGAGGCTCTGGAACTGTCAATCATTTGCCGATTGCGAAAGTTATTGGACAGGGTTGTAGCCAATGAGTGTAGCTTTCCAATGATATCCCACGTTGGGTTGTGCGAATCAGAGATAGGTGAAAGTTTATGAGCGAAAACCGGAAGTGAAAAATACACGGAATGGATTGCCGTCAATGAGGAAAAGGATTACTGGATAACTTTTTTTTGTGTGCACAGATTACCAAAATCGCTCTAAATCACCCATTTCTGAATGGATTTTTATGAAATTTGAACGAATGTGTCTATGCACAGCGATTCGTGCCACATGTCTACATTTTCATTTCCCAGATTATTCCAGATAGCAAAAGTACAGAATATAAGCTTTTAAATTATGTGTCATATGTTGAAATCTGAGAATGTTTTGAAGATGATGTTCTCATTTAAATCTTGTAAAGCAGTCTGTTTTCTAGAACACTTAAGCACCTCTCAAATATTTTCACACTTCAGCCAGTTTGGGCTGGGCATGAACAATAGCAACTCCCCTCACCTGAATATCATTACCATAATTAAGTGTCTGCTGTCATGACTGAAAATAGCTGCTATTTCTAGAGTATTTATTGTAATTAATAATGATCAATGAACATCACAATAAAAAAGCTCTATAAAACTATTGTATAAAAACAATAGTAACATACTGGCCAGCAGCATAACTAGTAAGAGATATAGATATAGTAACTAGTAAGAGTAGGTAAGGGAAATGCACAGATATAGATATAGTAACTAGTAAGAGTAGGTAAGGGATATGTTTATTTCGTTTATTTTATGGATCTCATTAGTCTACACCAGGGGTCGGCAACCCTAGGCACGAGTGCCACCATTGGCATGCTGGAGCATTTTCATTGGCACGCGGCAGCATTTTAATTGGCACAAAAAAAATAGTGCTGTCAGGCGATTAAAAAAAAATCTAATTAATTACAGGATTTGTAATTAATTAATCTAATGAATCGCATTTTTATCGCATAACCATTTTAGGCCTGATATTCTATATTCTATAATCATATTTAAAATTGCATGTGTCCGGATGGCAGAATTCAGTACTGTATCTACAAAACCTTCTGTTTAATCATCTTCCATTTATTCATTTGCTTAGATTTTTTAGGTCTGGTACATTTTTGCATGGTGTTATTCACAGTCAAAGATACAAAAATAAAATAAAAATTTTAATTGATATTCTCATTTGGTTCATCACAATTTACTCAAGCTTAGTAACAGACACAGTATTTCTGACACTGGGAATACATTCCCTGAGATCCATAGATGTCCCTAGAATCAGATACCAAGAACATGCAAATGGTCCATTTAAAAAAGAAAATCTGTAAATGTTTATTCTACGTTCTTATGGAATGAATGAGATAAAAATATATATATATATATATATATATATATATATATATATATATATATATATATATATATATATATATATATATATATATATATATATATATTCTTTTAATTAATTTAGAGTTTATTTTCATAACGCGATACTTTGCTGTGTAATTAATTAATCTAATTAACGCGATAAACTGACAGCCCTAAAAAAACTTTTTTTTCAAACTTCACTTTTCATATTTTGTACTGGGCTGTTTTGCACACCCCTATGACATGTCAAATCACCTCTTGAACAGCCATTGGCAAAACATTTTTTATTTAGTTTGATTGAAGGTAGCCTATGCCCTATGAGGCCTCCCGCTCGCATTTCCCATGTTAATCACACACATGGTAATCACACACATTGAACGGATTTGATTGAATAAGCAACACATGTGTTTTTTACAATGACGTTGACAATATGTATTGCGGTGGACAATAATAGAGAATGTGAAGTTGAACACCTTGTGAGAATGGTTCATGTTTAACATAGCTTTAACATTAGTTCAAACTTAATACAGTTAAATAAACGTGGGCCAAAATGATGGCAACTTCACATTCACATAGCGTTAGTTAGGTGTTTACAGGGAATATTAGCTAACGTGCGTTAGCTAGCTAACGCTAGGTTAGTGCAGAACTAGCCCCTTTCGGGAGCGCCGTGCGTTAGGTAACGCTCACCACTAAAGCAAATGACAGACGGAAAATAGGCCCTAATGTCCAAAATAGCGAAGGTGCCCCGGCCTAAGGTACTTACATTTTCACTGAAAGACCTATTTTCTTATTTTTCAACGAAGAATAATGAATGCTATATAGGTTAAACCAGAGCTAGAAACTCATACAAACATATTTGCTCCACACGCATGCGCACTATGAAGCCCCGCCCAACATATGCACCTGAGCCCCGCCCATCTGAGCTCAGACCTCCGAAGCCCCGCCCATCCGAGCTCAGACCCTGAGACATTGGGCAGTGCGGTTCTACAGATATACCCTACTCTGTAGATGTCATGATGGCAACCCTGCTAGCTAAAAAAGCTAAAGTAAAGGAAGTTCGGGCATTCCAGCACTCGTGGACAGAATAGTATGGTTTTGTTTGTCAGAAGGACCGTGCTGTGTGTGCTTTATGTTTGGAAAATGTTCTTAAGGCTACGGTGGCAAAGATAGTTAACTTCATAGTTAACTGCTTGAGGAAACGGAATGTGCATACAAAGATGTCCCGCTCTACTCTGTGGTTAGGTGGCTAAGCTGCGGAAAAGTTTGAGAAGTTTGTCGGCAGCTTTGATCAAAAAGGCCAAGACTACCCAGAACTCGAGGACGAGAAGCAAGTGGGTTGTGAAACTGATGTTTCTCACGGATATTACGGGACACATCAACAAGCTCAATCTCCGACTGCAAGGTGCAGGGCAGACTGTTTTGGACATGTTTCGGAGTTCATAAGACGATTTGCGGACAAAGCGAAACAGGGCCAGGGATCACACTGACTGGTGTCACCCTTAATACATTTATTCATGTCTATCATTCTCATGTATTGTATGGAGATCTTAAGCCTCTGTTTCAGTGGCAACTGTGAACAGCTATTTCTGACCGGAAGGTCGGGCAGCTGTTGGTAGGAATCACAGGCAGAGGATGCAGGATTTCTTGCTGACTAAAATAAACTAGTTACAGTATTCACAAATATATGCTATGTTAATCAATCTACTGTTCCATTTATCTATTGTAAGAATGTATAGACAGACATCTACAAATATGTGTACTATTACAGAATGTGCCATTTACTGTATTAAGACAGGCCATTGCCCATGTGTAGAAATGCACTGATTTGACCCTCAGTTTGTCCTCCACAACTGAACCACAGGTGACAAGACTGTAACTAGATCCTCACTATTTTAGCTTGTTCTCCTTGTTAGTCGTGTTGCATGCAGCTACATTTGAAGAAGGCCAGGCCCCAAAGAGTATAAGTTGTGACATATTTGGGAGGTTCACACACATTCTCTCTGCGAAGCCCTGACTAAGTAACTGATTGTGTCCACTCCACAGCTGTGATGTGTTCTCTGTAATATTGTTTTATTCACTCTGTAATAAATCTTTTAACCTAAAACCCTCTTCTTACCGTCTCTTCAAGGTCAAATTAACTGAACCCGACACTGGTAGGCAGCTGTTTATTTTCCTACACATGGGTTTGCATGTGAACATGAACTTGAATGTGCATAATGCAGGGCTCTACGCATATATAGAGCATACGCGCATATATGTGGCATGTTCATGCATGCGCACATGTATACAGTATGCACTTACCTGGGATTGATGTGTTTTTAGAGACTGAGAAACACCCTTATTTTATTGGAGATCTGTCCATAAAGACTCAAACTCTCTCTCTAGCTGCCTGTGCTTTGTGCGTGTGTGTGTGTGTGTGTGTGTGTGTGTGTGTGTGTGTGTGTGTGTGTGTGTGTGTGTGTGTGTGTGTGTGTTTTCGGGCTAGGGGAGCTGTCCACCTTGTACATGGTGCTGAACTTTGTGCACGATTGCTTGGTAACGTGAGCTACATCATGTCTGATTGATTTATTGATCTAAAACTTTATTAACAGATTGCAGAATGGGTACACTACAATACGTCTGCTCGACATTAGCTTGGTAACATGAGTGCCGTCTTGTTAACGTTAGCCGCCTCAGTTAAACCTTGCGACGCCTCATTAGATGAGGCTTGCACATCCCCCTCACCGGATTCCTCTTTTTTCTCGTCCAGTTTTCGCTCAAAATAAAAATGAATGGGCAAATGGAGTGAAATGGTCGCACTGTATGTAGCCGTTTGTCTCCATCGATTTGTTTCCCCCAATTCAGATTTAGGGTTGATACAAGAATCATACAACCATAATGATAATATGGTTAATAATAATAATAATAATAATAATAATAATAATAATAATAATAATAATAATAATAATAATAATAATAATAATAATAATAATAATAATAATAATGTAAAAATGATAATAAAAAATACCTGATTATGAGAGAAATATGTCTTTAAAATGCTGTTACGATGCATGTAGCATATAATAATAATAATAATAATAATAATAATAATAATAATAATAATAATAATAATAATAATAATAATAATAATAATAATTCATTTTATTTATATAGCGCTTCTCAAGGACCCAAAGTCGCTGACAATAGGCAGAGAAACATAGTAAAACAAAGAAACAAAAAAAGGAACATAAGAACACAAGGGAAACAGGGGAAAGCAGCATGAGAGGTGGGATTTGAAGGTGGAGAGTGTGGGGGAGTCACTGGGGGACTGAGGGAGGGAGTTTCAGAGTCTGGGTGCAGGCCCGGTCACCAACGTTTTGTGTCTGTGCGCTCCGTCGAGACTGTGCTTACTTTTGCTAATATTTATAGTTTTAAGAGTTTTGTCTGTACCAACAGTAGGTGCATTTAATGTGTATGACCGTCAGTCACTTATAGACATCGGATTACGGGAAATTTACCTACTAGATTACTCCCTGGATCAGCTTTCTGAACCGCAGCAATGGCCTGTTGAGATCTTGAGGACACCAGGACCAGGTCTTGACCCCAGGAACAAAGGAACCATCAGACGGCGTGGGAAGAGAGCTGGGATCCGTAACAGACTGAGAACCAGACGACACCGAACGCCACTACCCAGTATATTGCTAGCCAATGTACAATCGATTGACAATAAATTAGACGACATCCGAGCAAGGATTAAATTCCAGAGAGACGTTAGAGATTGTAATGTTCTCTGCTTCACTGAAACGTGGCTGTCGCCAGAAACCCCGGACCACGCCATCCAACCGGCCGATCACTTCTTCATCCACCGCAAGGATAGAACAGCTGAATCAGGCAAACAGCGCGGAGGTGGGATCGCCTTCATGGTGAACAACAATTGGAGCGATCCAGCCAACGTGAAGGAATTATCGAACCACTGCTGCACCAACCTGGAATATATAACAATCAAGTGTCGTCCTTTCTTCCTTCCGAGAGAGTTAACGGCGATCATCCTTGTAGGAGTGTACATTCCACCGCAAGCCAGCGATAGTGTCGCGCTCTCCAGACTTCACGATGAGGTAAACAAACTCCAAGCCACGAACGTTAACGCCGCCATTGTAGTAGTGGGTGATTTCAATAGCGCCAATCTGAGAAAGGTTTTGCCTGACTTCTATCAGCATGTGACTTGTAACACCAGAGGCGGTAACATTTTAGATCACTGTTACTCGCAATTCAAGGGTGGATACAAGGCTCATTCTGCTAGTGGCTTTGGGAAGTCTGATCATGTGGCCATTTTTCTTTCTCCAAAGTACAAACAAAGAATCAAGAGCACACCTGTAGTCTCGCGAGAGGTGCAGAAATGGGATGTGGAGTTGGGGGGGACGCTCCAGGCTGCGTTTGAGTGCACAGACTGGAGCGTGTTCCGCGACACAGATAACATTAATGTCTACACGGAGACAGTGCTGGACTATGTTCGTACTTTGGTGGAAGAAACAATCCCCACTACCACAATTAGAGTTTACCCAAATCAAAAACCCTGGGTAGACAAATCCGTCCGTGAAGCTCTGAAAGCGCGCACCAAAGCATACAACGACGGCCTGGTGGCAGGCAACATGAATGACCACAAGGTGGCGCGATACAACATAAGGAGGACAGTGACAGAGGCCAAACGGCGCTACAGAGATAAAATTGAACTCCAGTTTGAACAGGCTGACTCCAGAGCTATGTGGCAGGGGCTCAAAACGATGACAGACTACAAAGGCACCTCCCTCAAACTGAACAGTGGCATCTCCTTAGCAAATGACCTCAATACCTTCTATGCGAGGTTTTATGCTGGTAATAACAAAACCAGCCCACAAGCCACGGCAATGGGGGGGGGGGGGGGGGGGTCTGCTGCTGATGGAGACTCAGTGTTCAGGGTAACAGAGCATGAGGTGAGGCGGACCTTTAAAAAAGTGAATATCAGGAAGGCAGCAGGACCGGACGGCATCCCCGGCCGCGTTCTAAAAGTCTGTGCCGACCAACTGGCCCCGGTATTCACTGACATATTTAACCTGTCCTTAGAACAGGCTGTCATCCCCACCTGCCTGAAGAAGTCCACTATTATCCCTGTACCCAAAAAATCCAAGCCTGCTTGCCTCAACGACTACCGCCCTGTCGCTCTCACCTCCATAGCCATGAAGTGTTTTGAGAAGCTAGTAAAGGGCTACATCTGCTCCTCCCTCCCCATCAACATGGACCCCCTGCAATTTGCATACCGCCCCAACAGGTCCACGGAGGACGCCATAGCCCATGTGCTGCACACAGCAGCATCACACCTGGACAAGAGGAAGGGGAACTATGTGAGAATGCTATTCATCAACTACAGCTCGGCATTCAATACCATAGTCCCCTCCAAACTCATAGCCAAGCTCAGGGACCTGGGCTTGAACTATGACCTCTGCCAGTGGGTCTTGGACTTCCTGACGGGCAGACCCCAGGTGGTGAGAGCAGGCAACTGCACCTCCTCATCCATCACCCTCAACATAGGGGCCCCCCAGGGCTGTGTTCTGAGTCCCCTCCTCTACTCCCTGTACACACACGACTGTGTGGCTCAGCGGAGTAGCAACACAATCATCAAATTTGCTGACGACACAGTGGTGGTGGGCCTGATCTCTGCCAACGACGAGAGGGCCTACCTGGAAGAGGTCAAGGTCCTGGCGGGATGGTGCCAGGAAAACAGCCTCTCCCTGAACGTCAGCAAAACAAAGGAGATGATTGTGGACTTCAGGAGGTCGGGGGTCAAGGACTACAGCCCCCTCAGCATCGACGGGGCACCGGTTGAGAGAGTCAACAGCTTTAAGTACCTCGGAGCCTACATATCCGAGGACTTGACATGGACCACACACATTGACAGTGTTGTGAAGAAGGCACGACAACGCCTCTACTTCCTCAGGCGCCTAAGGAAGTTCCAAGTCAGTCAGAAGATCCTTAAGAACTTCTACTCATGTACAATAGAGAGCATCCTGACTGGCAACATCACCTCCTGGTTTGGGAATAGCACTGCACAAGACCGAAGCAGACTACAAAGAGTGACACGTTCAGCCGAACGCACAATCGGAGGGGGGCTCCCCACCCTCCAGAACATTTACAACAAGCGGTGCAGGGGCAAGGCTAAGAGAATCATTAAAGACTCCAGTCACCCGAACAACTGCCTCTTTGAACTGCTGCGGTCAGGCAAGCGATACCGGAGTCTCAAGGCGAGCACAGAAAGACTCAGAAGAAGCTTCTATCCCCAGGCCATCAGGCTGCTCAACGAACAATGAACACTACACAACAACAACCATCAAACGCACATAGCACACACATCCACACGCACACACTCACTTTAAACAAACACACTGTAGCACCCACTCCCCACACTTTATAGCACACACTCACTTTAAACAAACACACTGTAGCACCCACTCCCCACACTTTATATTTATTGATGAAGGATTGCACTACAACTCGTACACCTTACTGTAAATTGTACCTAAATTGTACCTCATCCCATTTCTGCTTTGCACTATAGAGTATTGTACATTAGTACACTGCATAGTATTGTATATTATATGGTAACTCAGTTACGTCTATTCTGCATCGAACATTGTACATATGTCTATACTGAACACTGTGACCTCATTTTCTACTTCTAATTTACATGCTATACTATGTTATTTGATACTATCTTGTCTAGCACAGTCTCTGGAGCGTAACAGTAAGAAGCATTTTGTATGAAAGTATTCTGTACTTCTGTATGACAACTATTAAAGAAACTTGAAACTTGAAACTAAACTTGAAGTTTGGATGATGGGACAGTGAGGGAGGCAGTGGAGGAGGACCGGAGGGAACGGGTGGGGCGGTAGGGAAGAAGGAGATCAGTCAGGTAGTGAGGGGCCAGGCTATGGAGGGCTTTGAAGGCGAGGAGTAGTGTTTTGAAGTTGATGCATTCTTTGATCGGGAGCCAGTGGAGAGAGTGGAGGACAGGAGTGATGTGTTCACAGGACCGGGTGTTTGTGAGGAGGCGGGCGGCTGAATTTTGGACCATGCGGGGCGTTTATGGAGGGAGCGGGAGGTGATGCCAGTGAGGAGGGAGTTGCAATAGTCAAGGCGGGAGGAGATGAAGGCGTGTATGAGGGATTCAGCAGCATGGGGGGGGGAGGCAGTGTCAATGTTGCGGAGGTGAAAGTATGATGTTTTAACAATGGAGCGGACATGGGGGTCAAATGAGAGGGTGGGGTCAAGGATAACACAGAGGTTGCGGACTAGGGGGGAAGGGGTGATGGTGGAGTCATTGATGGTAAGTGTTGTTTATTGTTTATTAGCAAAGGATCCCCATTAGCTGACGCCAAGACGTCAACTAGTCCTCCTGGGGTCTGAGACAACATTAAAACATTACAACATATACATTGCAATTAAAACATAATACAATTAAAACATAGCAAGACATACCAACCAAGGAAACACAACATAGCAAGACGTACCAACCGAGGAAACACAACAACATTAACACACAAACAAATGATATCTAAATATGCACATCAACGGTAACATATTGCATAACTCAGCATTGTCAATATTGGCTACATGTAAGATTTTAATTTATTTTTGAAGCTTGCTACACTACACCTCTTATGTCACGTATGTCACTTGGAAGATAATTCCATGCCCTGATAGCCCTATATAAAACTGTTCTTTGCATACTGTTAGTATTTGTATGGGGTAGAATAATCTGCCCTCTACTTGCCCCTCTGGTAAAATGCATGTGCACATTTGAGCTGTAAATTATTTTATCCGTGATATATTTAGGACTGTGGGTTGTGATCACTTTATGAAAACAAATTAAAAGGTTGGTAGAAAGTATTTTCTCAACACTCCGCCAACTAAGACGTTCATGCATTTGAACAACACTAGTCCTATATGAACAACCAAGAACGAGTCTTGCTGCCTTATTTTGTACCACTTGTAACCTATTTAGCAACTGTTTTGAAGCAGAAGCCCACACTACAGAACAGTAATCCAAGTGGCACAAAACCAAAGCACAAACAATCTGATTAAACAGTGCAAATGGAAGGAATGGTGCACATTTCCTGGCAGTAGCAACAGCTCTACCCATTTTAAAAACAGTTTTGTTTATGTGATCAGACCATGATAAAGTACTATCAAGCCAAAGGCCTAGAAGCTTAGTTTTTTCAACCTGATGTATAGGTTGACCTGCAATTTGTAGAACCAATGTAGGTTTACGTGCCAATCTTTGATTGGTCCCAAAAAGCATACAAACAGTTTTTGAATTGTTAAGCACCAGCTTATTTGTTTTTATCCAGTCATATAAAATGTCCAATTCACCAGCCAAAACCTGATTGAGCTCAGAGTTTGTAGCTGCAGCAAAATAAAGGGTTGAATCATCAGCATATAAAGTCAGACTAGCCTGATGAATAGAAAAAGGCATATCATTAGTAAAAATTGAAAATAAGAGGGGCCCCAGGCAACTCCCCTGTGGGACACCGCATTCTAACCCTCTACTGCCTGACAAAGCACCATTAAAATAGACCCTCTGAGACCTCGAGGACAAATAACTCCTAAAAAATCAAATTGCTGAGTTATTAAAACCATAGCAGATGAGTTTTTGTATTAAAAGATTGAGATCGATCACATCAAATGCGGCACTGAAGTCTAACATAATAGCACCCACCAGCAACTATCGATAGCTGAAAGCCAACTATCAGACATTTGTGTCAAAGCAGTACTGGTCGAATGACCTGCCCTGTATGCATGTTGGTGTACAGTTGTTATGTCATTAGCTGAAAAGTAGGCCTGGACTTGCTCAGACACAATCTTTTCCAGTAATTTACTGAGAATGGGTAAAATGCTAATAGGCCTACTGTTGGGACCTCCAAAAGGTAATTTAGCATCTTTAGGAAGTGGAATGATCTTTCCCTCCTTCCATAACAAAGGACACATGCCACCAGTGGTGCAGTCGTAATATGGGAACTGGTAACACGCCACGCCACGTGCACGCGCGCGCGGGTACGTGCATTCGCACAGAACTGATTTATACACACGCACGCACGCACACACGCACACACACACACACACAAGCGCATATACGCAAGTGCAATCTTTCTATCATACAAGCTCTTCTTGCTCTCTATTTGTGTGAATGTGCGCGTGGAAAGCTGGCGCGCAGCACAGGCGCTTGATTCAATATCATAAGCAGGTAGACCCCCATCACGAATTCGAGCCACATTAGTATTCACCTCCACTGCCTGTGTCACACAGAATGAAGGGGGAGATGCATTCAGATACATTTACATTTACATTTAGTCATTTAGCTGACGCTTTTATCCAAAGCGACTTACAAGTTCTGTACGACAAGTCATCAGGAAGGGCACAACTCCATCAGCTGAGCAACAATGTTCATCAAAGTGTTGAGTGCTACAGTGTAGGTTAGTTTATTAGGACAAGTGCATGACAGTACGGTTAGTTAGGGTTAGATTTTTTATTTATTTTAATTTTTTTTTAATTTAGATAATGGTTGAAGAAGTGCGTCTTTAGTCGACGGCGAAAGATTGGATGTGATTCGGCTGTCCTAACTGGGGTGGGTAGTTCATTCCACCATTGTGGGGCAAGGACTGAGAATAGCCAACACCCAGACACTTAGTCTACCTGCTCTTTTTGTTATGTAAAACGGTGGCCGGGTACTTAGTCACAACGAATGGATACAGCGCATTTTTGTGTGCGCGTACACGCGAGTACACATCCGTGCGCGATCACGCGTACTTCTGCCTCAGTGATCTGGTAACACGCCGTGTAACCGCGTGTGACCACGACTGCACCACTGCATGCCACTGATTAAACACCTATTAAAAATGTGACAGATTGGTGCAGAGATATGAGACACAGCTATTGTCAACAATTTGCTATACAGGTAGTCGTTACCAGTGGATTTAGAGAGAGCGCAATAGCCTATCCACAGTCACAATATCTACCTTTTGGAATTCAAAAACACTGTTTTTATCATTCATAATGTGTTCTTTTATCAACACATCAGAGTTGTTATTGACAGTATTATCCATTCCCTGCCTAAGCTTGGACACCTTGTTTACAAAATAGTCATTAAAATAATCAGCAATGTGAAGAGGCTTAATCAGATAAATACCACCATCTGATTCCACAAACGAAGCCAGGGCAGATTTTTTACCCATGATTTCATTCAGTACATTCCAGAGTTTTTTACTGTCCCTACTGCTTTCTGAGCTTTTCTGCTTATAATAGGTTATCTTACTTAATCTGTTAATTTTAGTAACCTGGTTTCTTAATTTACAGTAATGATTTCTATCTTCAATTAGACCTGATAAAAACGAAATCTTCTTGGCCTCATCTCTTTGCAACATTAAGGTCGCTTTCACACAGGGGCTGTTTGGTCCGGACTTTCGGACCAGAATTCGATAGTCCGGTTTTTCGGGTCTGTGTGAATGTGCGTCGAACTCGGTCCGCGGACCAAGCAGGCGAACTCTAGTCCGCCTGAAAACGTAGGTCTCGGTTCGGCTTCATCGAACCAAACGCGAACCAAATATAGGAAGTGATTATTATTACCACTGCTCGCAGCACTCACTGCAAAACAAGCACACTGCATCTAATCTCTCTATCTATCTATCTATATATGTCTGTGCATCTTGGGAAGAAGGAAGAAAAAACGCGGCTTATTATTATTACCGAGGCGCGCGGCTTATTATATTATTAAAACAGCTACTTGTGGGCACTCATAAAAATACCGTGGTCTACAAGTTGTTTAGCGAGAGGATGGTGGTAATGTGCTTCAATAGAACAATGGATCAATGCCATGTCAAAACTCGGCTCCGCTGATCTGGAGGGCTCCGCAGTACACACACAGACACACACACGCGCGCGCGCGCACACACGGGATCGCAGCCACACACACATTTCCACTGTCCAATAGACAAGCGCCCTTTTCGACCGCGTGACATTGTTCAGAAGGTCTCGGTCCGCCTCACAGATATCTGTGTGAAAGCAGGCGAACCAAATGAAGAATGCAACAATGTTGCTCTTCACCCCCAGAACCGCACTGAGTCCACCAAAACTATATGTGAAAGCGACCTAAGTCCTTTAAAGAGTTATCAATCCAAGGAGCACATTTCGCTTTGACAGTGAACTTTTTTAAAGGGGCATGTTTGTTCACAATTTTCATTAAATAATCCATAAATATATTTAGAGCTACCTCAGCATCATCTACAGACCTCACGTCCTTCCACTGAACTGAACCAAGATCATCAAGAAAAGCCTCCTCACTAAATTTCTTATAGGATCTTGTAAGTACAATTTTAGCACTGCCCTTTGGTAGTTTGGTTCTCCTGGAAACAGCAATAATATTATGATCACTGAAGCCAACTGGGATAGACACAGGTATGGAACACATTTCAGGATTATTAGTATAGATATGGTCTATACATTTGGAAGTGGTGATTCCATGACAATTAACAGATATCCTTGTAGGTAGAGACATAATTTGAAATAATCCACAGGTGTTTGTAATGGATTTCAGCTTGGTACTCAGATAACAATTATCTGAAAGCCAATCAACATTTATATCTCCCAATAAATACAATTCACAGTCTTCCTCAGTAACCCTATCCAACATATCACATAATCTATTGAAGTAACGGCTATCCAAGCTAGGGGGCCTATAACAGCAGCCAACCAATATGGGCTTTAGGTGTGGCAGCTGTACCTGCAACCAGATGGCCTCAATATCACTGATGTCAATGTCATTTCGTAGTTTTACCGGAAATAGATCACATACAGTATATATAATCCCACTCCTCCCCCAAATCTGTTCCTATCCTTTCTATACAAAGTAAAACCAGCTATAGCCATACTAGAGTTACAGATAGAGTCATCCAAATGTGTTTCTGACACAGCAAGAATATGTATCCTATTAGCCTGTAAGAAGAGAGCCAGCTCATGTGTCTTATTCCTAAAACTACATATATTAATGTGGGCAAAGATTAAGCCCTTAGGTAAATTGCCCATAGACATGATGTAGAAAATACCACACATATGTTATAAAAATACGTAAGAAACACCACAACAACCCAGGACACACATACATGGTCATCAGACATCACTTGGAACGGGATGTTACTTTCAATGAGGATAGTTACCATAGCAACCATCGTCGCATGTGTACCGTCACAAGCCTGCGCCATTGTTTACTGCAGTAAGAAACACGTTAGCGTCCAGCCTGTGCTTTTTCATCACCGCCCGTCAGCCAATATGTAATGTCGGAGTTGCGATACAACTGTCCATCAATGAAGAGTTTATCGATGAACAGACGGGTCTTTTTGTTGCTGTTCCTGGCGTCCGTCATAATTGGATGGAGTAGACGTCGTCTCCTCATGATCTCCGATGGATATTGATCAGTGATCGAGAAGGCAGAGCCTTTCAACTCTCTGCCTTTCTCCATGATGCCGTGCTTCATTTTGGACTCAGTGACCCTCGCCACTATGGGACGAGACTTCTGGACCCCTGGCTTGGATTGCCCAAGACGGTGCACTCTGGAGAAGCGGATTGCGTCTGCGTCTGGCTTCATCATCTTGAGACTGTCCACCAAGAAAGACCGAACGATCTGCTTCGACTTTATGTAAGCTCCCTTACCTCCCCTTTCTTCACCACTTTGTTCAGGAAGCCCATGTATAATTATATTGTCTCTCATGCTTCGGTTCTGTAGATCCAGCACATCATTCGCCGTTTTGTAGTTGTCTTCTTGGAGCTCGATTGTGACTTTTTGTAGTCTTATAATGTCAGCCCTGAGAGAAGCGTTGTCCTTCTTTAGGACTTCGATTAGGGAGTTGTTGAATTCCACTGATTGCTTTAACTCCTCTATGTCGTCACTTAGCTTCTTCAAAAGATCCAACTTCTCCAGCTGCTTTTGCATGGTTGACATAGACTCACGCATTACTTTTAGTTCTGCAAGAAGTGAATACTCTGTATCGCTAGAGCCCAGCTGAGTCCTGCTGCGTTTTCTTTCCCGTCCAGCTGCCTTTTTGGCCGACATATTATCATAAAACACGTCAATAAACGCTTCCAAATCGTCGATAGTTTCATCCACTGACAAATCCAGTCTGATAGTAAGATGTTTAATTTCTCTCAAACTGGTTTTATGCGATAGAAACAAGCAAATGTTTGCAAACGTGCTGGGAACCTGTTGCTGCTGCGAAATGGCGACCTCTAGGCACGAAGTGTGATGGGTCCGGATCTGCTGAGGGTGGTTTTTGTGCCGATGATGAAGAGTTCCGTCTTGTGGCTGTTTAGTTTGAGAAGGTTATGAGTCATCCAGGTTTGAAGTTCGGAAATGCAGGACTCAATGTGACTGAAGGGAGGGTTGTGGGGGGATTGTGTACTGATGTATATTTGGGTGTCATCAGCGTAACAGTGGAAGTTGAGGTTGTATTTATGATGATGTGACCGAGGGGGAGAATGTAGCAGATGAAGAGCAGGGGGCCGAGGACTGAGCCTTGGGGAACCCCCTATGTGACTGAGGAGGGGAAGAGGTGTAGCCGGAGAGGGAGATGAATGGTTGTGTGGGGTGCTAAGCAATTGTCATTGAGCGACAGCTGATTGCAACGCCAGGCAACGTTGCACACCCGCCATGTGCTTTGGACTTTAGGGTTAAGTTTCTTTAGTTTCAAGTTTTTTTAATAGTTGTCATACAGAAGTACAGAATACTTTCATACAAAATGCTTCTTACTGTTTCGCTCCAGAGACTGTGCTAGACAAGATAGTATCAAATAGCATAGTATAGCATGTAATTTAGAAGAAGAAAATGAGGTCACAGTGTTCGGTATAGACATATCGCTGCTGTCGGGACAAAACCTCATAACTCCATTTTTTTAATATTTTTTTTATTATATAAATCAACTCCGTAGATCATCCTCCATATGTGTGTGTGGGTTTTACAAAGTTTAAACAATGGGAAAGCATTAAACCGATCATCTGTCTAAACCTCCTAACTCTATTCACCCTCAAATCTGTGTTCGTTTTTTTCATCTGCTGAAAAGTTGGGTTTTTGGAGTTATGAGGTTTTGTCCCGACAGCAGCGATATGTACAATGTTCTGAGTTACCATATAATATACAATACTATGCAGTGTACTAATGTACAGTACTATATAGTGCAAAGCAGAAATGGGATGAGGTACAATTTAGGTACAATTTACAGTAAGGTGTACGAGTTGTAGTGCAATCCTTCATCAATAAATATAAAGTGTGGGGAGTGGGTGCTACAGTGTGTTTGTTTAAAGTGGGTGTGTGCTATGAAGTGTGTGGAGTGGGTGCTACAGTGTGTTTGTTTAAAGTGAGTGTGTGCGTGTGGATGTGTGTGCTATGTGCGTTTGGTGGTTGTTGTTGTGTAGTGTTCATTGTTCGTTTAGCAGCCTGATGGCCTGGGGATAGAAGCTTCTTCTGAGTCTTTCTGTGCTCGCCTTGAGACTCCGGTATCGCTTGCCTGACCGCAGCAGTTCAAAGAGGCAGTTGTTCGGGTGACTGGAGTCTTTAATGATTCTCTTAGCCTTGCCCTTGCAACGCTTGTTGTAAATGTTCTGGAGGGTGGGGAGCCCCCCTCCAATTGTGCGTTCGGCTGAACGTGTCACTCTTTGTAGTCTGCTTCGGTCTTGTGCAGTGCTATTCCCAAACCAGGAGGTGATGTTGCCAGTCAAGATGCTCTCTATTGTACATGAGTAGAAGTTCTTAAGGATCTTCTGACTGACTTGGAACTTCCTTAGGCGCCTGAGGAAGTAGAGGCGTTGTCGTGCCTTCTTCACAACACTGTCAATGTGTGTGGTCCATGTCAAGTCCTCGGATATGTAGGCTCCGAGGTACTTAAAGCTGTTGACTCTCTCAACCGGTGCCCCGTCGATGCTGATGGGGCTGTAGTCCTTGACCCCCGACCTCCTGAAGTCCACAATCATCTCCTTTGTTTTGCTGATGTTCAGGGAGAGGCTGTTTTCCTGGCACCATCCCGCCAGGACCTTGACCTCTTCCAGGTAGGCCCTCTCGTCGTTGGCAGAGATCAGGCCCACCACCACTGTGTCGTCAGCAAATTTGATGATTGTATTGCTACTCCGCTGAGCCACACAGTCGTGTGTGTACAGGGAGTAGAGGAGGGGACTCAGAACACAGCCCTGGGGGGCCCCTATGTTGAGGGTGATGGATGAGGAGGTGCAGTTGCCTGCTCTCACCACCTGGGGTCTGCCAGTCAGGAAGTCCAAGACCCACTGGCAGAGGTCATAGTTCAAGCCCAGGTCCCTGAGCTTGGCTATGAGTATGGAGGGGACTATGGTATTGAATGCCGAGCTGTAGTCGATGAATAGCATTCTCACATAGTTCCCCTGCCTCTTGTCCAGGTGTGATGCTGCTGTGTGCAGCACATGGGCTATGGCGTCCTCCGTGGACCTGTTGGGGCGGTATGCAAATTGCAGGGGGTCCATGTTGATGGGGAGGGAGGAGCAGATGTAGCCCTTTACTAGCTTCTCAAAGCACTTCATGGCTATGGAGGTAGTCGTTGAGGCAAGCAGGCTTGGATTTTTTGGGTACAGGGATAATAGTGGACTTCTTCAGGCAGGTGGGGATGACAGCCTGTTCTAAGGACAGGTTAAATATGTCAGTGAATACTGGGGCCAGTTGGTCGGCACAGACTTTTAGGACGCGGCCGGGGATGCCGTCCGGACCTGCTGCCTTCCTGATATTCACTTTTTTAAAGGTCCGCCTCACCTCATGCTCTGTTACCCTGAACACTGCGTCTCCATCAGCAGCCGACCCCCCCCCCCCCCCCATTGCCGTGGCTTGTGGGCTGGTGTTGTTATTACCAGCATCAAACCTTGCATAGAAGGTATTGAGGTCATTTGCTAAGGAGATGTCACTGTTCAGTTTGAGGGAGGCGCCTTTGTAGTCTGTCATCGTTTTGAGCCCCTGCCACATAGCTCTAGAGTCAGCTTGTTCAAACTGGAGTTTAATTTTATCCCTGTAGCGCCGTTTGGCCTCTGTCACTGTCCTCCTTACGTTGTATCGCGCCACCTTGTGGTCATTCATGTTGCCTGCCACTAGGCCGTCGTTGTATGCTTTGGTGCGCTCTCTCAGAGCTTCACGGACGGATTTGTCTACCCAGGGTTTTTGATTTGGGTAAACTCTCATTTTGGTAGTGGGGATTGTTTCTTCCACCAAAGTACAAACATAGTCCAGCACTGTCTCCGTGTAGACATTAATGTTATCTGTGTCGCGGAACACGTTCCAGTCTGTGCAGTCAAACGCAGCCTGGAGCGTCTCCTCTGACGTCAAATCCCATTTCTGCACCTCTCGCGAGACTACAGGAGTACTTTTGATTCTCTGTTTGTACTTTGGTGAAAGAAAAATGGACGCGTGATCTGATTTACCAAAGCCACTATCAGAATGAGCCTTGTAGCCACATTTAAATTGCGTGTAACAGTGATCTAGGATGTTACCGCCTCTGGTGTTGCAAGTCACATGCTGATAGAAGTCAGGTAATACCTTTCTCAGATTGGCGCTATTGAAATCACCCAGCACTAAAATGGCGGCGTTAACGTTCGCCGCTTGTATTCTATTTACCTCGTCGTGGAGTCTGGAGAGCGCGACGTTGTTACTGGCTTGCGGTGGAATATACACTCCGATCAGGACGATCGCTGTCACGATGGGGTTAGGTAGAATGCAATAATACAGAAAGGGAAGGAATGGAGGAGGCAGAGGCGAGGAGTGAAGCTTGGAGAATGATGTTTACTGTAGAATCCAGTGCAATACAAGGAAAATACAGAAACTAAATAACAAACTTCACAATACAAAACAACAAACACTAAGACTTACTAGAGGGAGAACGGTGTGACACGACGTGGAGGAACAGGGGGTAACTGGAGGAATGTCGCCACACAGAAGGGAGGACAGACAGAACCCTATATACCCCAACTAATTAACAATTAAGAACACCTGGCCAACACAGAATCACAAACAACACCTAGACAATAAGCAAAGCACAACTAAACACAACTAAACACAAAAGCAACTCCTAACAACCCAAAACAGTGTATGACATCACACCAGGGAAGGGAAAGACAATGACAGTACACACCATGACACCACATTAATCAAACTATTAATTATAGTTAACACAGTAGTCAGGATGTCCAGTGTACTGGAGCGCACCGATTGTTTGTCACCACTAGAGGGTGGTAGGGCGCCAATGTCAGGCCGAGGGCCAATGTCAGATAGAGGGCATTGCCCAAAGTTAGGTGGAGGATACTGCCCAGTGTTACCATCCTGCCCAGTCCAGCCAGGACCGGGCCTAGGATCCTGACAGTACCCCCCCCTCAACGGGTGGCTTCCAGACACCCGAAAACAACGTCCATAAGCAGGTGAGGGAGGAAGCCGGAACCCCGGAGAGGACCCAGGGAGAGGACCCGAAGACGAGGGACCAGGAGGCTGAACAAAAAACCCAGGAGGGGCATAGCAGCCAGGGGGGTAGAAAACGGGCGCAGATGCCCGGAGAGGGGGGGTGGGGATGGGAACAGAGGCCCGGGGAGGAGGACTGGACCTGGAAACAGAGGTCCGACGAGGGGGGGTGGGGATGGGCACCGAGACCCGGGGAGGGGGGCAGAACCTGAGAACCGAGGCCCGACGAGGAGGGCTGGACCTGGGAAGCGAGGCCCGACGAGGGGGGGTGGGTACAGGTGTAGAAGCCCGGGAAGGGGAGCTGGACCCTGGAGCCAGATCCCGGACGAGAGGCCCTCCAGCCGCCGGACTAGGGACCGGTTCAGGAGAGCCGGAATGGAGGTGCGGCGGCGACGACCCCCGGAGCAGGATCCCACGCAGGCCCCGGCGAAGACCACGGCGAAGACCCCGGCGGAGACCACGGCGAGGACCAGGACGCCGATCACGGCGCAGAGCTGGACCAGACGGGGAGCCAGGATCCGTCGAAGAGCCGGGAGCCGGCACGGCAGCCGGACCAGGTGGAGAGGCCGGGCAGGGCGTGGAGACCGGATCGGTCCCGGCGGCGAGGCGTGGTGTAGGATCCGGGGATGAGGAGCCAGGACCCAGAGCTGAGGCTGGACTGGGCGTGGAAGCTGGACCAGCTGTGGAGGCCTTACTAGCCATACTAGCCTCGGGGGCTAGGCTAACTGTGGGCCCTGGACTCACTGTGGGAACTGTGCTAGCTGAAAATGCCTGGCTAGCTTGGGACATCTGGTCCGTCTCAGGTACTAGGCTCACCCTGAACCTGGAGCCTAGTCTGGCAGTGGAGACTGTGCTAGCTGGAGACATCTGGTCTGTCTCCACTACCAGGCTCACCCTGAACCTGGAGCCTAGGTTGGCAGTGGCCGTCTGGTTAGCTACTGTAGCGGGGCTAACAGGCGGGGCTGTGCTAACTGGGGACGGCCGGTTAGCTATTGGGACGGGGCTAACGGGCGGAGCTATGTTAGCTGGGGATGCCTGGCTAGCTTGGGACATCTGGTCCGTCTCCGGTACTAGGCTCACCCTAAACCTGGAGCCTAGTCTGGCAGTGGAGACTGTGCTAGCTGGAGACATCTGGTCTGTCTCAGATACTAGGCTCACCCTGAACCTGGAGCCTAGTCTGGCAGTGGAGACTGTGCTAGCTTGAAACGGCCGGTTAGCTATTGAAACGGAGCTAACGGGCGGAGCTAGGTTAGCTGGGAGTGGCTGGTTAGCTCTTGACACTAAGCTAACCGGCGGAGCTATGTTAGCTGTGGATGTCTGGTTAGCTGTATGAGTGGAGCTAACGGGTAGAGCTGTACCAACTGGGGACGTCTGGCCATCTATAGTGGCGGAGCTAACAGGAGGAGCTGTGCTAACGGGGAACAGCCGGTCAGCAATTGGCACGAAGCTAACGGGCGGAGCTAGGTTAGCTGGGAGTGGCTGGTTAGCTATTGGCATGAAGCTAACGGGCGGAGCTAGGTTAGCTGGGAGTGGCTGGTTAGCTCTTGACACTAAGCTAACCGGCGGGGCTAGGTTAGCTGTGGACGTCCGACCGGCGATGGACATCCGAGCAACCTCAGCGGCTATGGGAGGATCTAGGCTGACCGTAAGCCTGAGAACAGTCGGCAGGCTAGCTACACTAGCCTTCGGCTTATGCTTCTCCATGAGGACAGCAACATGTTCCGCCATCTCCCACATCGCCGTCTGCAGTGTCGGGTTCTCAGTGGCGACCTGGTCGATCTTCCGGAGTAGGAACCCCCATTTGGCCAGTGAGTAACTCTTCATGTCACCGGCCATCAGGGCCAGGACAACGGTGATGGTATCGCTTGCCTTTCCTGCTGCATTCGTTAATGTTGGTGGCGACATTCTGTCACGATGGGGTTAGGTAGAATGCAATAATACAGAAAGGGAAGGAATGGAGGAGGCAGAGGCGAGGAGTGAAGCTTGGAGAATGATGTTTACTGTAGAATCCAGTGCAATACAAGGAAAATACAGAAACTAAATAACAAACTTCACAATACAAAACAACAAACACTAAGACTTACTAGAGGGAGAACGGTGTGACACGACGTGGAGGAACAGGGGGTAACTGGAGGAATGTCGCCACACAGAAGGGAGGACAGACAGAACCCTATATACCCCAACTAATTAACAATTAAGAACACCTGGCCAACACAGAATCACAAACAACACCTAGACAATAAGCAAAGCACAACTAAACACAACTAAACACAAAAGCAACTCCTAACAACCCAAAACAGTGTATGACATCACACCAGGGAAGGGAAAGACAATGACAGTACACACCATGACACCACATTAATCAAACTATTAATTATAGTTAACACAGTAGTCAGGATGTCCAGTGTACTGGAGCGCACCGATTGTTTGTCACCACTAGAGGGTGGTAGTGCGCCAATGTCAGGCCGAGGGCCAATGTCAGATAGAGGGCATTGCCCAAAGTTAGGTGGAGGATACTGCCCAGTGTTACCATCCTGCCCAGTCCAGCCAGGACCGGGCCTAGGATCCTGACAGATCGCTGTTAACTCCCTCTGGAGGAAGAAAGGACGACACTTGATGGTGATATATTCCAGGTCTGGGCAGCAGTGGTTGGATAATTCCTTCACGTTAGTTGGATCGCTCCAATTGTTGTTAAACATGAAGGCTATTCCACCTCCCCGCTGTTTACCGGACTCTGCTGTACGATCCTTGCGGTGGATAAAGAAGTGTTCGGCCGGTTGGATTGCGTGGTCTGGTACGTCCGGCGTGAGCCACGTTTCGGTGAAGCAGAGAACGTTGCAGTCCCTAACGTCTCTTTGGTATTGAATCCTTGCTCGGATATCGTCCAGTTTATTGTCAATTGATTGTACATTGGCTAGCAATATACTGGGTAATGGCGTTCGGTGGCATCTGGATCTCAGCCTGTTACGGATCCCAGCTCTCTTCCCACGCCGTCTGGTTCCTTTGTTCCTGGGAGGATCTGGTCCCATTTTCCTGAGAATCTCCTCAGGCCATTGTTGCGGTTCGGAAAGCTGGTCCAGTGAGTAATCCAATCGGTAAGTTTCCCGTAATCCGATGTCTATAAGTGACTGACGGTCATACACATTAAATGCACCTACTGTTGGTACAGACAAAACTCTTAAAACTATAAATATTAACAAAAGTAAGCACAGTCTCGACGGAGCGAACAGAAAGGCAGCCGGTCGGAGCAGCGCCATTCTCATTTAGTTCTTATCTACAGGATCATTCTAGTTAGGAGTTAGGGTTAGTTAACCATATGCACCAGGCAAAAATGGAGCTAGTTTTGCGCAACACGCCTGACGATTGCATACCCAAAGTCATTTGCGATTTATTATAATTTATACGTATAGCACATGCTTGAGTCTGGTCTCTTTTTAACCTCTTAAGCCGGGAGCCTATTTTCGGAAAATCCACCTAAAATACATACCTAAGTAAATGGAATATTGCTCCATTACTATAAGGTCTATTTGCATATTCTTGGTATCTAGGGACATCTATGGACCTCAGTGAATGTATTCCCAGTGTCAGAAATATTTTCTCTATTACTAGGCTTGCTTAAAATGTGATGAAACAAACAAAGGAGAATATGAATTATGATTTTTATTTGCATATTTGACAGTGAATAACACCATGCTAATAATGACCAGACATGAAGAACTGCCACTGATCTCGTTCAGTACCTTCTTGAGATCATGTGTAGAAGAAATCTAAGGAAATGAATAAAGGGAAGATGAGTAAACAGAAGGTTCTGTAGATACAGTACTGAATTATCCCATCCGGACCAATGCAATTTGAAATATTATTATAGAATATAGAATAGCAGGTTTATAAATTACCTTATTATAGCCAATTCACACATTTATATATATACTATCTTTCAAATGGCCATGTTCAATTTGGATTTAGTATCACCAGGCGTGCATAAGAACAGATAATGAAATCTACTGTAATCTACTGTACTTTTTTTATTTTGATCAGGGTGCAACCGTTTTGAAACTAATTTCAAATCTAATTGTTGCTGCATGCTAAAAATAGGGAAGATAAACTAACTGCACTTTAATATTTGTCAATAACATTACGTTTTGTGGTTTATTATCCTGAATAATAAGAGTTATTAAAAAAAATGCATACAGAATTATGAAGCTTGAAACCCTATAGATGCTTTCAGGAAGTGTAGTTCTGAAAAATCCAGAGCTAGTGCTGTCCTCTACAAAATGGCAGCAAAAAACTACAATTCCCATGGTTAAGAATTTCCAAAATGGAAAAAGACCAAATCGAAAAGTAAAATCTATCTAATAACACTTTAACCTATTCCTAAACGAACGTAGTACAGGTCCAAAGTTCATAAAAATCCCATGGAAAATGTGTGTTTTAGAAAGGTTTTTGTAATGTGTGTACCAGCGTTAATTCAGCATGATTATCCAAAATGGCCGTCCGCTTCCATTGATTCTGAGGCTCGAGTCAAAACAAAGGAATTCCCTGTGTTCTTCTGTGTCTTTCCGTTGCAATCAGCCCCCGTGTGGGATAGCGTTCGCTCCAGAATTTAATTGGCTACAAATGTGGTAAATAATTTTCGCCATCAGAGGTGACTGGTCCATTCAGGACCCGGCCAAACAGGACATGGTCATTGTTTTGACTAGAGCATCGAAATTAATGGCAGCGGACAGCCATTTTGGATAATTTTTATAAATGTTGGACCTGTATGACTATAAGACTTCAGGCTATGTAACTGTTATGTTTTCCAGCTCTTACCTCTCAGCTGGAACCCAAAAAAAGGCATCTGGCAACAAGTCAACACAAAAGTAAGGAGCAAATATTTTATTTCAGTGTGTTCAAACCTCTGTTTCTCTATTACACTCTACACTGTTTCTCTATTACACTCTATTACACTCTCTATTAGCACTCAAAGTGAGATCTCTTTATTGTGTAAGAAACCTCTGAAAGTTACCTTTCAAAAGAGACCAGACTCATGCATGTGCTATAAGTATAAAGTATAATAAATAGAAAAGTACTTTGGGTATGCAATCGACAGGCGTTTTATGCTAAATGTGCCAGATTGTTAACACTTTGGGCACCAGCCGCTTTAGCCATCTTTGTACTCAGTGTGCCACCGCTGTAAAGTATAGGGATTTTCACTGTGCATTGCGGTGTTTGCAGGGCTATTCTATATTATAGCTATGGAGACAATACTATGGCTCATTTGACATTAACTATCCATCGTTCAACATATAAAAAAGAATAAATTTTTTCATGTATATGTTCATGTGTTATACTGTGGTGAATATTGTATAGTTTCAGAGTGATCCTGGCTAATTCCTGGTAACTGTGTTATGGAGCAATACGTGCATTTTGCTAAAAGCGTTTGCGTTGCTCGCCTGGACACGCTACTATTTCCAATTCAACGGTATATAATAGGTATTATGAATGCATGAAAGGGGGGGGGGGGGGGGGGCGTTTTTTGATGCTTTGATTGCCAGTAACGCCGCCATTCGTTTTGAATACTACATACGTTGATCGGCCGGATCGATATGAAATCATTTTTGGATCAAGGTGGAATTGATGTCATATAGTCCTTACCTTTACTAGGAGGTATCCCAAAAAGAATATTCCAATTGTCTGATCGCGATTTCCAGTATTGATGTCGATCGGGTCCCTGACACGAAGTGGCACAAGATATGCCTCAAGTGTGCTGAACGCGTTTCGAAGTGGTCGGATGAAGCGATTCACTTGGCTTGGTCTAAATTCTCCGCCCGGACCATATACGATGTAACACACGATGTGAAATAAGGTTTCAAAAGGTGGGCGATACTGCCACCAAACAGGATGCGGCTGGTTGTGCACTTTTGGGATCTCAGAATGATTTATGGTAACACCGAGGTCTGTGAACCTGTAATGAATAAAAAAATCGAATAAAAGAAAAAAGGATCTAAAAACAAGTTTACTCGTCTTTGACGCTCAACGCATGGCGGCCAAAAACCAGTTAACTCATCTTTGGCGCCCAATGTGTTAAGATAGTCTATTTGCCATCACATAGAGCCCCATTGTGAACCCGGAAATTTCAGAACCACCAAAGTTTTATGATGGATATGGATAGTACGGGTCCCCAGCACTCAGAAACTGCCGGATGCTAAGTTGTAAATGTTGGGCAACTTTTTTTATTTGCATAATTAGCATTAATTTGCATAATTGCCTAAATGGACAAATCTCAGAAACTACTTGATCAATTTCAACAATGTTGGAGTTGTTTTGGGGTTATTCAGGATGCTGAATCCATTTATGATACTTAAGAGAAGAAAAAAGTTTCAAAATTGCAATATTTACTGGAATTTACCAAATTTCTACTCATTTTGGTGCCATTTTTTATGAATTTTCAATTTATAAATGTTTCATAAAATGTTGAATTTATAGATCATTTTCATGGAAAGTTCAATTGTAAACAGAATGATAATAATAATAATAATAATAATAATAATAATAATAATAATAATAATAATAATAACTTTAATTTGTAGAGCGCCTAATGGGGTACTCTAGGTGCTTATGCTTGGTTACTGGGGTAACTAATGCAGTTGAGCTCTGCCATGAGTCCACTTGGCATCGGAGCAGTTTGCTGCCACAACTAGAAACTATTCTACTGCATTATTGTATGTACTGTAACTGTTACCTTATAAAATTTCCGCAGAACCCCAGTTCCTAGCCTTTACTGAGACTTCAGTGCGCTAATCGTTAACGCAAAACTTCCAAGTGAGTAGTGGCTAATTTGCACCATGATCTCATTCCTACTGTGACAACGAGCAACTGCAGCTGCAGCAAATACAGACCCCTGATTTTCAAGGATTGTTGTTTCAATGCAAGTAAGTTGAGAAAATAGAAACAGATACACAAACTGTGGTTTTATTACTATTCAATAACAAACACTGAATATAATATGATCACAAGCTGTCAGATGGCTAACGTTAACCCTAAGAGCTAGCTTACTACTACAGTAAGCTACAGTAAGCTAGCTCTTAGGGTTAACGTTAGCCACCTGACGGTAACTAATGTTAATGCATAGCTAGTTAGCTATGTTAGCAATGTATGTCATGTAGGGGTGTAACGATTCAACCTCACAACGATTAGATTCGATTACGATTCTTCAGGCAACGATTCAATGCATCATGAAATCTCTTCATTTGACCACGATTCGATTAGATTAATTTCCTATCAGTTAATTTCCCCAAAAATGTTGAATACACAAATGTGGCTGGGGGAACTGATTCACTCAGCATGAATGGACTATAGGTCAACAAAAACAATACACAAAAAAAATAAGTTCTTTTTAAATATATATATTTTTTTGATTATAATCGATTCTAACATTTTCAAATCGATTCAGTTGAATCGTCACATTAGAATCGATGCATTTCGATGCATCGATTAATCGTTATACCCCTAATGACATGAATGTGTGATTATTACCTAGCCTTGCGTCACCAGGCTCTATCCCTTGTCACACAGAGAAGCATCAAGTTTGATTCTAAATATTGTATAGAGTATTCATATGGTGCTTTTGCTCTCCTTAATGTAGAATTGTGTGATATAAGATCTGAGGCAGAGAAAAATACCCAAAAGGTAATGCAAATACCAGTCAAGATCATGTAGGATACCAATAACATGGGAAATACATGTTTTCATTGGAATAGTGAACAGCCCGTCCGAAATGTACATTCTGGCAATGTATCCATATTGCTCTGTAATGTAGAGTGTGTGATAGTGCAGAGACGGAGGATACAAATAGTGCATTCTTCTTTTGTTAATTTCAGATTGACATGTCAAGGAAGAAATGCCTATTCGAGCCCTGTGACGGCAAGAACAATGACTTCAAGACAGCTGGACCAAAAGGCATTACAGCTTTGCTTCAGAAGAGTGAAGAGCTTGACGATTCAGCTACAACTGAGACTTTATCGAACATCATTGCTACCCATGGTGTGTCAGCCTCTGATTGTCACAAATCATGTTATAGCTCATATACCTCTAAGTCTAGAAAGGCAACCAAAGGCAAGCTCAGCTCATCTGATGGTCAGCTAGGGAAACGTATGTCGCGTTCTCATGCCTTTGACTTTTCTAAACAATGTCTTTTTTGTGGTATCATTTGCAAACCCAAAGACACCAAACACCCTGATAGATGGAAGCCAGTGAAACAATGCCGGACTGTTGAGAGACCAGGAATGCCATCCTTCAAAAACATCATCTTGTCTAAATGTGATGAGCGCCAGGATCAATGGGCTGAGGAAGTGGCTCTATGGGTAAATGCCGTCCTGGACCTGCATGCAGCTGATGCTCAGTATCACACCAAGTGCTACGATGACTTCAAGAGAGTTTCCTCAAGTGCAAGTTCCCAGTGCAGACCGTTTGATAGCTATTTAGCTGCTGTCATTGACCACATGAATGCAGACAAGTCATCGACCTGGACAGTGTCAGTTACATGATATATATATGTAGCCAACTCCGGACACCTCTGCAGTAAGCAGATGCTATCTAACTTGTGTGACCTTTATGGTGATGCTGTAGCTGTCATGAGGGTGGAAGGGTGCCAGACTATTGTTGGTTTTAGACATTCCATGAGTAAGTCACTCAAACTGGTAAAACGAGATAAAACCACTGCTGCTGATGAATTTATCACCAAGCTTGTGAAGAGAGTGCAAGCTGAGGTACAGAATATTCCCTTGCACCGTGAATATGACCTTGGCAGCTTCCAGCATGTCCCAAGAACTGATCCAAGATGCCATCACACAGTGTGTCAAGAGCACAGAAGAAGGATGCTGCTTGGTTCTCGCAGCTCCACTCTTCCCCTCTTCCCCTGGACGGGTCAGCATACAATGCTGTGCAAGATCGCAGTGATGATAACAGAGCTCCAAAACTGAAGACCATAAGTGATGACATTAAAGTAAATTCAGAGGAAGATGAAGACAGTGGGGAGGAGTTTAATGATGAGGAGTTTGATGATGTGGATTCAGAGTTCTGAACACGGTAGCCACTTTCTGAGTGAGAAGTAATTATCTACTACTATGCAGTAGGAGGAAGCACATATTGTTATGTTGTGGCCTATATGCTTGAGTAATGTAAATACCTTTCTTTTGTTATTTATGTTTTATTAAGCTATGTTATCGTACACAGTTTGACCAGTTTTAGTGTTTTTCCAATTTGCTGTGACGTTACAGGTAGTAAATAAAAGAGCGGATGCCCTTCACATCTGAGTTTTTGTCTTGACAATGCAATCTTTATACACCTGCCTATCTACTGTACTATGACAATATGACATTACCATATGAACTAATTGGGGTCAGTAGAGATATTGTGAATACATAATGTCTGTGCTGTCCAAATCATTTCAGTGTCCTCTAAAACGTTCTAATTGACTGAAAATGCACAAATATTGCACCAAAATTATTTGAAATTTGGTAAACTAAATTCCAGTAAATATTGCAATTTCGAAACTCTTGAGTATCATCAATGGATTCAGCATCCCGAATAACCCCCAAAACCACTCCAACATTGTTGAAATTGATCAAGTACTTTCCAAGATTTGTCCATTTAGGTGATTAAACAAATGTATGCTAATTATGCAAATAAAAAAAATTGCCCAACATGTTAAACTTAGCATCCGGCAGTTTCTAAGTGCTGGTGACCCATACTATCCATATCTATCATAAAAGTTTGGTGGTTCCAAAATTTCCGGGTTCATTGTGTTGGCAAATAGACTAAGAGGTTAAGTGGTTAATATCTATATGATCATTCTGAGTTAGGAATTAGCGTTCATTCCTGTAGCCTACATAATTATGGGTTCCACATTAGCTTTTTTTGCTAATTTACTTTCTTATCTTTTGGTTGAATCAGCTAAATGTGACTTGAATAAACTAAATAGGATTGATATGATCTTTATATTTCATATTCACTCTCTCCAATTAGTTTGCTCAACTAAAAATGTATTTGCAAAAGGTTACTTGAAAATATAAATTGAGACAAATTATGTTATATTATTTTGTACAGTGTATAGGATCCTTCTGGTTTAGGGGTAATCTTTTTTCTCCACAAGGGGTTAGAACTGCAATGAGGCTTTTCTGAAGGGAGAGGGGAAAAGGAATTCTGGGGAGAGGGGGGTGAGGAGCACAGGGCAGATGTAAGTAGTGAGTGCTGAGGAGTGCTGAGGAGAGGAGGTGAGGAGTGCTGAGGTGAGGATAGGAGGTGAGGAGTGCTGAGGTAAGGCAAGCTGGGGAGAGGTGAGGAGTGCTGAGGTGAGGAGAGGAGGTGAGGAGTGCTGAGGTGAGGAGGTGAGGAGTGCTGAGATGAGGAGAGGAGGTGAGGAGTGCTGAGGAGAGGAGAGGAGAGGAGAGGAGAGGAGAGGAGAGGAGAGGAGAGGAGAGGAGAGGAGAGGAGAGGAGAGGAGAGGAGAGGAGAGGAGAGGAGAGGAGAGGAGAGGAGAGGAGAGGAGAGGAGAGGAGAGGAGAGGAGAGGAGAGGAGAGGAGGGGGGAGCATGCAGGAAGCCTCTGGGAGTCAGGAGCAGATGTTTCTCAGTCCAGAGAGAAACAAAATTCATAGAGCAGGAAATTGATTCAAGGGCTTTTTTCTTTTTTTTTCGGGGTGAATGAATGAAGAGCAGTGGGGAGGCAGGGTGTCCCTGTGGTTAGTGAGGCTGTTATCTAAAGGTCACAGGTTCAATCCCTCATGACAACCAACATCATCGTCAAAGTGTCCTTGAGCAAGGCACAGAGCGGCTACCTACTCCAGGGACACTGCAAATGACTGAGCCTGCACTGTGAGCCCTCTGGTGAAACACAAATATTATATGAATGTGTAGAATATGAAAACAAAGTATAACAAAGTACCTCAAACAATCTATGTTAACGTCTTCCTGTTTGGTGAAGAAAATGGAAGACTTTGTCGAGTTCAGAGCTGGAAGCGTTTCCCTGCAGGCATCTCACCTCTTGCTCTGAAAACTCTAGGCCAACAGTGTGACACACACACTGGTAAAATGTATTTGGTGTGAAAGGAAGTGACATGTTATTTAAGTGCAGTGAGCAGTCAGGCCCGAGGCAGAAAGATGCGAAGGCCTCAGCGCCACATGTGGAGACCGAACAACACACTTGCATGCAGAGAGTTGGACGACGTTCCAATGTCAAACATCTCTGCCTAAAGAGGGAGTAAACTAACCTGTGCTACCTATACTCATGTTATTTCCCCTTAACACATTGAACAAATAATATATCAATTGTTCCCTTTTTTTAGTCTACTTTATAAATAAGTACCGAAAATTGAAAAAAGTGAAATATGAAATAATTATTCACTGTCCATGGAAAACGACAGGTATGACTTCCTTACGCAGAAAATATAGTCTAGTTTACTAACTAGACTATATGGAGGAGCATCCATTCATCATTGACTGTACTGTTTACATAACTCATAAATGTTGAGACAAGCTTAATACTAGGTTATATGTTATTTGCCAAATTTCCCTCGAGATGTTTACATGCAAATTCACAGGCATTACTGCATTTCCTTCCAAGCTAATTTAGTCGCAGAGGAGTTATAGCAGAGGTGTTTCGTACAGGTCTAGAGCAGCTCTCGTCAACACACACACTCACAGACCTGGATTAACAAGCTTCTTAAAAGGGGCGCGGCCGGGTAGCGCAGCGGACTAAGCGTCTGTCTACCACAGCAGAGACACTGGTATCGATTCCGGCTGTCAGCGGTCCCTCCAGCTTGGGCGGTCGTCATACTGACACAATTGGCAGTGTCAGCGGGTGGGAAGCCGGTGGGTGGTATTCTGGTCGTTGTAAACAGCGACTCCTACAGGTCGGTCAGGGCGCCTGCACAGCAAGGGAAGGAACTGGGTAAGGTAGTGTGATCCTCCCACGCGTTACACTTCCCCAGTGAGAGTCCTTGCTGTCAGGTGAAAAGAGGCTCCTGGCTGTCTCCTATGTATCGGAGGAAGCATCTGATAGGCTTCAGGGCTCCCTAGACTCGAACAACAGGAAGTGGGAGGTGTGCGTCGATTAAATTCATCCGGCCATCAGACATTGTCGCAAGGCTCCCGACAGACACAATGTACATAATGGATCGCTTTATAAACTTAATAATCGATATGATTTTGGCGTTTATTGCGTCATACAAACCGGAAATGGACATAGGCGATCAACGTCATATACTTGGGATATTTCACCGCCAGTCTCTTTGACGCACGGTAAGAGGACGCTAACGTTATCTTCAGCCCAATTGTTTATTCATTTCACTGTCAACCGATCTGATCAATATATCACCCATACTACATAAAGCATTTACTGACGATCACGGAATTATAAACGACCCCCCCCCCCCCCTCATTCCTCCACGCATGATGACGCATAACGTATAGGATCATATACAGTTGCATTTTTTAATATAGCATGTATCGGGAATAAACGGCAATCGATAATCTATATATGCGTTTAGGCCTATAACTCACGTTCTACGAATTACTGCAGAAAACGATAAAAACATACTTATATTCTAGAAGGTATTTTTTTTTTTTTTTACTTTGACCAGTCAGCTGGTTCTTTTTGCGTTTATCGTTTTTTCCTGGTCAAGTATGACCGACAGAAACAGGTTGAATAGGGGTATAGATGGGGGGGAAAGACACTCTGAGAAAGTACGGCTTGTCGGGGAGTCGAACTCGCTACCCCAGATCCGTGACGCGCACGGTTGTCCCCGGCGCCGAAATAGTGCTTGAGGTACGCGGTGAGCTACTGGAGCTCCCCCCCTAGAAGGTATTTTTGTATGAATGTTTGAATGAAAAAGTATAAAGTTCCTACATCCTGAACAATAGATAATCGATGTTGAATGGGCCATAGTAATGTCAATTTAGCAATACAATTTAAAAAGTTATAGCCCTGCAAAGAAGGTGAACATCTCCATAGGCTTACAGTGGTGGCAGACTGGCTATATTGATGGATATAAGTTATGGCAGGGAATGTGTTAAAAGGGGAACACCACCCAAATCAAGAATTCCAATATGTTATTTCCATGGCCTAGGAAAGATCAATCCATATGTTATGAACATGAGCTACCCGTTCCCAAAGCCAGAAACTAGAGTAGTAATACTCAAACCTGTGATGTCATCAGGTATAAAGTCTGGGGCTGCTCCAATGACAATGTATGGGAGACTGATTTTTTGGAGCTACAGTAAATACGTATATACCTACAGTAAGTAAGCTCTATTCTATAGTATTACTCATGCCGGAGACGGTTCCCGAACGTAACCTCGAACCGGCTGGCGCGTTCACACCGGGAATAATTGGTCCGAAACATGAAAAATCGGTGCTCAGTGTTTTCTTAGAGGGCCGAACTAAAGCCTCTGTCATGTTCCGAACCAATTATTCCCGGTGTGAACGCGCCTCCGGCAAGGAGCCCGGCCGGTGTGAAAGGCCTATCAGTGTCACCTTTACATACTTTCCCAATTAATCGTCTATGGAGCAGCTTCAAACTGTATACCTGACGACATAACACAATTAAGGTTTGAACACTCACACCATAAGAATAACAGGTATGAATTATTAAATTGGGTGTAGTTCCCCTTTAAAGTAATAGTGCAGATCAGAGACTAGACACCTCATTCTCACTGTATTTTTCAAGCATTTTAAGGTAGTGATCTAAGACCAGATTGGCTCATGAGTAGGGGTGTAAAGGTACACGTATCCGTAACAAACCGTTTCAGTGTGTACCGTACCGAACGGCTGTGTACCGAACGAATACAACAGTATGTTAACCACTAACGACTGCCCACCGGGGGTTGTTTTTTTCCACAATGTAATATAATTATTTTTATTTTTTTACAAGTCGATTATTAATTTCAATATAGAATATTCGTTGACAGCCCTACAAGTACAATTAGTTACTGCACACTCCATCACCCCTGAGTGGAACATGGAAAGCCAAACTTTCCCCCACTGTACCGAAAACCCGTACCGAACCTTGACTTCAAAACCGAGGTACGTACCGTACCGTGGTGTTGGTGTACCGTTACACCCCTAGTGGCATCAACAGTAAGCCCTATGAAGTAACTCAGACGGAAACTTTGGTCCTATGTGTAAACAATAAGAAAACATTTATTTATGATGTCATCAGTCAGTTAAAAAAACACAAATGACAATAAATAAATAAAAAAATATAATAATAAATGACAAAATGATAAATTCATCAGCATGTCACTATATTAAGATCATGTGGAGAGAGATCACCTGAACTCTGTTTATCATCTCCTCTACTCAGAGCCATGGGAACACCAGCAACACAATCGGTGGAATAAATAGATTACTCATTATTATTCCACATCTAAGGCAGCAGGGAGCACAGCAGGATGGGTAAAATATGTTTCAATATACATATTCTTCAGAGGCCAATTCACTGCATCTCTGTTCTCGTCACCTTTCAGAATGAGAATTAGATATATTGACCAAATACAATGAAGACACAACCATGTCTTGGTGCCAATCTGTCGAAGGAGATCAATTTAGCTGTATGTAAACGGCTGACTGCATCAGGCAAGTACGATGCATGTGGTAAATGTAGGAAAACAGCGATGATACACATTTCTTGGAAAATGTATGCATTTCACCAACGCTGGTGAATGTGCTAATTAACCAGTGAATGTTAATGTGGATGAGAAACACGCCACAGCAGCACATGTGTAATGGTTCACCGTTCTCTGGCCAGACTTCCCCTGCTGCTCCCCCCTCCCCTCCTGTTCATCCAAGGACTCATGAACAGCCCCCACCTTTTCACCAGGGGCGGATTTAGGATCGTAGGAGATCCGGGGCTTAGCCCAGATAGGACGGAATTATTTTACTTCGACACCACAACCTTTAACTTATACCACCACCTTAAAGCGGACAAAAGGCACTAGAGAACACTTAAATTCACACCCTTTAATTAATGAAGCAAACAATAATACTAATTAATAATAATTAATAATAATAAGAATAATAAGAATAATAAGAATAAGAATAATAATACACTGTATTTGTATAGCACCTTTCATACAAGAATTGCAGCTCAAAGTGCTTCACAGCAGTAAAAAAAGACAGGCATAAAATGAGCACAACATTGGCAGATCAAGAGCAATGCATAACGTGCAGACATAAAGCATAAAATAGATAGCAGCAAAATAGACAAAGTCAAGGTAAGACATAGAACATTAAATCACATCGTTTTTCATATTAGGATCTAAGATCTAGGGTTAACTCGCCGAACGTTGAGCGCCAGGACCCCCGAAAACCAGAGTATATCATTGTTGTTTCTTTTATTCAATATTTCCATTCATAAAGACATGCCGGCAGCCTGTGTTATCACTGGGGATGGGTCTGGGATCTCAAAAGTCCAATACCGCCGCCTAACGCCTTGCGGCCGCTATTGCACTCCATTTGAAACGATGTGGCTTGGTGTCTGGGCCGAGCTGCGACCTGCGGGCGGGGTCTAACTACTCGGTCAAGCCAACCGCTTATAACGCATGCATCGACAGATTCGACAAGGGTCGGGTTCATGTTCAATGCTGGATTACGTTGGCACCTTGATCGACATCAGTACTTGGAATGGCGATCAGATAATTGGAATATTCTTTTCGGGACAGATCCTGGTCAAGGTAAGGACTATATGGTATCTGTAGGAGCCAAATCCTATGATGATAAATTGTATCTTTATTGCCCCCTTAGAAATATAGTTTATTATGGTATTCGTGCTTTGTGTTTATTAATATGGGTTATTTTATGATCAACATCGTCGATTATCCGGAAGCCCAGGGCTAACGACGCCACTGATCGACAAGGGTCGGGTTCATGTTCAATGCTGGATTACGTTGGCACCTTGATCGACATCAGTACTTGGAATGGCGATCAGATAATTGGAATATTCTTTTCGGGACAGATCCTGGTCAAGGTAAGGACTATATGGTATCTGTAGGAGCCAAATCCTATGATGATAAATTGTATCTTTATTGCCCCCTTAGAAATATAGTTTATTATGGTATTCGTGCTTTGTGTTTATTAATATGGGTTATTTTATGATCAACATCGTCGATTATGTCGACTAATCGTTGCAGCCCTACTGTACAGTGAGTCACTGTTTGAACTTGTCTCTTTTTGCCAACAACAATGTCAATTATGCTTGATGGCTTCCAATACACATTTGAGACATGGTGTGCATTGAGGAGCAACATCCAGAAGTGGCTGCAGTGTAGTACATAAGTCAGACAGGGCTTTCTCTGCCATGGCAATTGATCAGGCTCATGAATGGCTCAATGTTGTGATCAATGGTGATGGGGGAGCAGTCGGGCTGACAGAGAACCCATCAGCATTGCAAAGATGGATGTTAGCAGGTCCAGAGGTGAGCCATCTAGTTGCGAACTATGAAGCTGTGTCAGGAGCTAAAGATGTGAAGAAAGGTAATCATCAGCATGAACAAAACTCTCAAAAGCAAGTGCATCTCAGTTTGTGGGGTATCCATTTGGAATGGCCTTGATGTAGCAATAAAAACAAGTAATACTATTGAAATGTTTAAATGCAGATATAAACAGGAATTCTTGGACAAGTATAAGTTAGAGGAGCTTGAAAATAACGTTGAACTAGTATTTTTGTAATTATTTATTTATCTTTTGCTGTAGTGGATAGGTATATTCTCTTTTGATATCGATAGATAACTTATTGCATATTAATATGATATTGTAAGGAAGGGGCAGAACCAGATAAGCTTTGCTTCATTCTGTCCCTTCTCGAACAAAACCATTGGCTTGAGCTATGCTGATTATTGTATTTAATTTAATTTATATATATATATATATATATATATATATATATATATATATATATATATATATATATATATATATATATATATATATATATATCTGTTTTTTTGTTATTACAAATTTGAGTTTGTTTTATGGTTGAAATGTTCAAGATAAATAAAGATCAGGGGCGGTTAGGTGGCGTAGCGGAGATTGCGTTCGTCACCAACCCCGGAGCTGTTGTTCACCAGCTTGGCTGGCCGTTCACACTAACACAATTGGCTGTATTAGAGGGTGGGAGAAGCTGGCGGGTGGGTCCGGGTCGTTGTAAACAGCGACTCCTACAGTTCGGTCGGGGCGCCTGCTAAGTGCGGATAGGACCTGAGTGGGATAGTGTGGGATAGTGTGATCCTTCCACACGCTACGCCCTCTCAGGGAGGATCCGTGCTGCCAGGTGAAAATAAGCGGTTGATTGGCTGGACGTGTGTCGGAGGAAGCACGTGATAGCCTCCACTCTCCCAGATGATCTGACTGTGGGGGGTAAGTGCGCAGCGACCAGGAAGGGGATTGGGAATTGCCATACGACTAACATTGGGATGGGAGAAAATCGGAGGAAAATGGAGGGGGGAAAAGATAAAAAAAAAAAAGATAAATAAAGATCAAATCAAACAAACAGAGGCTGCTCAGAAAGCAAAAAAAAAGTTATGCAGGAAATGGGTAACCCTTTCATGGAAGAATCATATGATCTGCTTGTGTTGAACACAAAGGACATTGTTGATGCCAGTTCAGCTGAGCTGATAGCAAGACATCACCAACAAAGCAAAGAACAGTTCAAGTCTTTCATGACAGATCTACAGAGCCTCGACAGTCCATACTCTTTCTACAAGCCTATAGGGCAGTCCCCGACTAAGGATTTGGATGGTCAACTAGGATTGGCCAAAATTTGCCGTTAGTCGACTATTGGTCGACTTAAAAAATAAAAAAATATATATATAATATTTTTTTACTTTTTTTTTTTTTTTTTACTTTTTTATCATTCCATTTGGGCTGTGGGGGGTGCTTAATGTCTGAAGGAGTCGACTGAAGGCTTCTTGTGCTCTGCAAAAGCATGCAATTGGTCCACTGATGGATACATCTTGATATTTATCTAGTCTAGTGTGTTCATTAGATCAGTGTTTCCCAACCGGTGGTACGCGTACCACTAGTGGTACGTGGGTGGTCCCCAGGTGGTACGTGAAAAGATTTTTGAAAAGTAAAAAGAAAAAAAAAAGTTTTATTCGAAATTGTACAGGAAAACTGTACCCAAATAATGAATAATGCATAATCTGTAATAATGTAACCAAAATTGGGGGCATTCAAATTAAGTAATCATTTGCTGGCTATAATTATATTATTATTGGCGCGGAGTTCAGCTTCCCGCCCGCCGGCGCCGGACTGTCTGTCAGCTGTCAGGTGTTCATCTGAAGAAAAAAAAAACTCTGAATCATCATCATTGTAGTGGCGCGCTGGCTAGCAAAACAACATCCTATCAAGTGAATGTGCTGGTGTTTATTGAGATAAAAATCATTATGGATCAATAGCTGGTTCATCCAGAAGCAATGTAAAGCATCTGGTATGTTCGCTTTGCAGTTGGATGAATCAACGGATGTCAGTGGGGAAGCACAACTGATTGCGTTTGTGCGTTACAAAGACACTTTGGAGATGAACGAGCACATTCTGTTTTGCAAGAAACTCACGGGGAGAACTACCAGACTGGACATTTTTAACGTTATTGACAATGTTTTCTCTCAACACAAGCTGGATTGGAAATACTGCTCTCATGTGTGCACAAACGGCGCTGCAGCGATGACCGGCAGAGTAAATGGATTAATGGCACACGTAAAAAAGGTAAACCCTGACGTTACATGGATGCACTGTATGATTCACCGAGAAGCTCTAGCTAGCAAGAGAATGAGTCCAGAGTTAAATGATGTTTTGAATGATGCCGTAAAAGTGATCAACTTCATACAGTCCAGGCCTTTGAATCATAGACTGTTTCAGTCACTTTGTGAAGACGGTGGGTCAGAACATAAACAGCTCCTGCTTCACACCGACGTCAGCTGGTTATCCCGAGGGAAGACGTTACAGCGGCTGTTCGAGCTGCGTAATGAAGTGAGGGCATTTTTGTCTGAGCACACACACCCCCTTGTGGCGATGTTCGACGACGCAGACTGGGTAGCTCGGCTGGGATACCTCTCTGATATTTTCAGCAAACTCAACCAGCTGAATCTCTCTCTTAAAGGTAAAGACACAACTGTTCTTAGCTTGTATGACAAAGTGTGTGGATTCATGGAGAAGATCAGGCTCTGGCAGAGCAAATGTGAAAAAGGGGATACAAGTTGTTTCCTGCAGCTGAACGCATACATTGCTGCTGGTGAATGTGACAGAGCTGCAATTGTGAAAATAGTACACACACATTTGTCCAAGCTCAAGAATGAGTTCAACTCCTACTTCCCTGATATTGACAACAAGTCATCCACACTGGACTGGGTGCGTAATCCATTTGTGACGTGCATTAACAGCAGCATTCCCGCCAGACTGCAAGAAGACCTCATAGATGTGTCCTCAGATAGGAGCCTGAAGATGAGGTACTCAAGCACACCACTGACACAGTTCTGGTGTGATGTGGAGAAGGAGTATCCTGAATTGGGGAAACATGCCCTGAATGAACTGTTGCCTTTTGGGTCCACATACCTGTGTGAGGTGACATTTCCGCCATGACCCACATCAAAACTAAACACAGGAACAGACTCAACTTGGAGAATAACCTGGTCACAGCTGTTGCAACAATCTCCCCCAGACTGACAAAACTGATGAGAGAGAAACAGGCTCAAGTGTCACATTAATTGGTGAGTTACTAACTTTTTTTTAGTCTTTAAACAATGGCTATTATAATTTATATGATTAGTTATGATTGAATATATGATTTAAGTGTCACATTAATTGTCGCATTGGGTCACACAGACAAACATCTCCTCTTCTCTATCTCTCCTCATCACTTCTCTCCTTCTTCCACTCCCAGGTTTCACCTTAGCTACACACACACACACACACACACACACACACACACACACACACACACACACACACACACACACACACACACACACACACACACACACACACACACACACACACACACACACACACACACACAGGATGGGCCGCCATGTCAATTTTAATGTAGGGCCGCTGTGCCACGTATCGGCCGCCGTGCCAATTTTAATGTACGTGCCGATTTGACTATACACTGCTCAGTGCTGTCATGGTGGCTGGTGGCTATCCATGGTGAATGGTGTCTCAGAACTAAAGCTTTACTTCAATGAACTGCCAACCTGTGTGACCATGTGACTTTATCCAGGTCTCTCACACACACACACACACACACACACACACACACACACACACACACACACACACACACACACACACACACACACACACACACACACACACACACACACACAGCCGGTCTGCCACAATATATAGACTATTAATTTATTAATTATACATCCTGGGCATCACCACGATTGATTGCGTAGTAGGTGGTACTTTTGGTTGGCTTGAAATGCTTTGGTGGTACAGTACTCAAAAAAGGTTTGGAACCACTGCATTAGATGGGTGAAATCCTCTTTCAGTGCCTCTGTGCCTGTTTTCGTAGGCAGTTAGCCTCTGGTATGCGTGCCATTAGCGTTAGCCACGCTTCTAGGCCTCTTTTCTTTTGGAAAGAATGATAAAAAAAATAATAATAATAATAATAATAATATTTTTTTTATTTTTATTATATTCGACTAAGATGTTGGCCAGTCGACTACGGCTCCTTTCGACCGATTAGTCGACTAATCGATTAATAGGGGTCAGCCCTACAAGCCTATCAAGTAGAATATGGTAACTTTCTTCAAGCACAAGCCAGTTGTCAGTGGAACAAACTCCAAGATGAAGGAACTTAACCCATTCAGCGCCAACCACGTAATATTACGTGTTTGCTCGCCAACACTTGAGTGCCAAACACGTAATAATACGTTTTAGACCCTTTGATCTTTTTCCTCTGATCCCCGTTCTAAATCATCATCTGGATCATTCTAGCCGTCCCTGGCCCGTTTGCTCACGTTGGAATTGCAATGCCGATCGAATATCACCAGGTGGCAGTATTGTCTGTGTCTGAACTGGAATGGCTTCATGTTGATACATGTTTTCCTTTTTGGTAATGGCTCCTCCTCCTGCTTGAACAGATATTCACAACGATCTCCTTGAAATTCCGTTGCCGAAGTGTATTTTCCATCTAAACGTGTATAGACATATACACTGGTAATCGCAATGGCGATGTGATCACTTGGAATTATTCTTTTTGGAATACCTTCTGGCTAAGGTAAGGTGAAACATGTTTTTCTAACGATCACAGTTTTGTGTTTTACCGGAAGTAAAACATGCTCGACAAACACGATTGCAGTTTTGAGTTAAAACGACCGATTTTGTGAAGGTACACGTGTACATGGTATATACCTTTGATTTGGGAGTATTTGGGGTTTCAGGGGATCAACCAGAACGGTTTGGGCTTATTGCATATAACACGTTTTATCTCGCGTTCTATGGAAAAAGACTGGATTATGTAGGAAATGCGCGATGTTTAGTGTAATAAACTACAAACTACAGTGTGTAGCAACAAACTATTTTTTCCATGTTGGACTACAAGTGTCTGTCAAATGAGCCACACCATTGTCTCCACAGCTACAATACAGAACATGCACAGCTCTGCAAACATCGTGAAACACAGCAGAAATTACATTTTAAGCTGGCCTGAAGCGGCAGAGATGGGGACAGCGTATGGCACTGATTGAGTTAAGGATGACTACCAACTTTTCTCCCGACTATTCATCTCTTGCCAGAACAGGCAGTGTGACTTACAAGAGTTCTTCATGCATGAAAACCAATCAGCTCCTGCCTCTCTCAGTGATGGAGGGAAACTCTGCATGTGTACCAAATCACACCTGGCTGATATACAAGCCAAAGTGACATGAAAAAAAGCCAGAATCAGATGTTCTTATAGTGGATGGATCAGCTATGGTGAATACACTGCCACCACGTTCAAGCTAAACGTTTGATGAATATGGAATAAATTACATACTTCCAAGAATAGAGACATACAGCCATACATACAGGTGGATGGACATCGTGTTCGATGTTTACTTGAAGTCCAGTCTGAAGTCTGAGGCAAGGTCAAAAAGGGGTAAAGCAATCAGGAGGAGAGTAACAGGCACAGGCAAAACTCTGTCAAACTGGAAAAGCTTCCTACGGGATGAACAAGCAGAAATTGTTCCATTTCATTGCTGATAAAGTTACGGAAATGAAAACAGCCAATATAGTCATTGTGACGAAGGGGGAATATGCTGTTAGCAACCAAGCTACTAACCTGGATGCAGTAGCCCTGTGTAGTCATGAAGAGGCAGACACGCATATGTTCCTTCATATCCAGCATGCAGTGAAACAAGGACACAAATCCCTGATGATCGATCCCACCAACTCAAGCATCACTCAAAGAGCATGCCAAACGTGCTTCTTATGAGGCTGGATATGTGGGGGGACAGGCATTGAAGCGACATCCGACTGGGGATGGGTGGAACAGGACGAGGAGTGGAAAGTCTTCTGGACTCCACTTCCACCTATTGCAGAGAGTTGTTGGGAGTTCACCAAATGTGGGTGCACCAAGGCATGTACTGGAAGGTGGAAAGTGCTTCAGATATGGACTCAGTTGCACATGCCTATGTAGTTGCCCCTGCTAGAACCTATTTGCATGTTTCTTTTGCCAGAGTTATTCCCTGTTCTCCTCTGTATTTGCAGGTGTAGGCCTATGGCCCGGCTTCTCCTTGCCACATCGGCGCATCATGTTTTACTTTGTCACCAGCCTATTACTGTGAAATGTTCAGTTGTTACTTTGTAACATTGCTTGCACTGCCTATATCTAACAGTGAAGCACTTTTTCAGTTTAGTTCCTTAGTATTGTTTGAGATACTTTGTTTGTCCTGGTTCCGTGGCTGTGTCAGCCAGAGCTGCTGTTGCCTCTGGATCTGTCCTTATTGCCATTCAGTATTAGCCATTGCTCAATTATTATTTTGGAGCACTGTCCATTCAGCACCACAACTGTGCTAATTTATTAATCTTATTTTTTTTGTTCCCCCACCCCTTAGTATTAATTTGACTAGTAATAGTAAAAAAAAAAATATTATTTTGTAACTCCCTTGTGACTGTTACCTTGTCGTGGTAAGGGAGCTTGTGTACCTCAGTGAACCGTGAGAGCTATGCCCATAGGAGGCAACTACTTACAGGTCTTACCAAACTGGAAAGGTTGTGGGCGAGGAGTCAGACAGAACAGTCAAACAACCTCTCTTGACAGAGCCTTTTTAGGAACCCAATACATTTCTATGAGAAAATTTATAATTTAAAGATCCACATGGCGGGCGGCAGTCACCCTGAAAAATGGCCGCCATCTTGTAATTTCAAGTATCTGTGGGTGGCTTATTGTCAAGTGACCCACAGAGACTGATCATGCCAATTTCCATGCTTGTATCACCAAATAAACCATTATATCACTTAACTGCTCCACTAAGGTGTCACACACATGCACACACACACACAGCACGCATAATAAGGATAGACATTATTTGAAATAGACTAGTCCACCCTTACAGAATAAATTCAGACAGACCCAAAAATCATTCAACATTTTGTGTAATAATAATGAAACCGAAAGCTGCCAATGGCATCATGAAGTGAATTAAACACATACTCCACTTCCACCTCCACATGCTATAGATAATGTTTTTATGTTGAGTACATCAGCGTATTTAGACCACTATCAGTAGGGCACTAGCCCCACTGATCAGTGTCTGTGCCCCACTGATCAGTGATCAAATAATTATTATAATATTTATTATAGTGAATATTTTGCACTGTTGTCGCATTTATCTTGTTGAAATCCTCCAACAGGCTATTTTTTGTAAGTTGAATGGTTTGCACACCCCTATGACAGAGCATACATGGTACAACCCACCGTTCAGCCAGGTAAATCACACAGTGCTCGACGCGCCACGTTTCTTTTTAATTGTGATGATTTGACATGGAGGAGGACAATCACAATGGATATCAGAAAGTTATTCGCCATGGGAAGAGATAAAGCGTTGCAGAGTAAAAATGAGAGAGGTAAGAGTTGAAATTATGCAATAGAATGGACAGAGTAAAATAGTGCTAAAGGGCAATCAACAGCAGGGTGTATTAGAAGGCTATGGTGAAGAGACGTTTTTAGCTTATTTCTGAAAATATTAAGAGATCTAGCTTCCCTAATGTCCATAGGTAGTGTGTTCCATAACTTTGGTGAATAGTTAGCAAAGGCTGCATCCCCGATTTTCTTTAGACTGTGGCTTGGAACCTTCAATAGACCAGTAGTAGATGATCGCAATGTTTATACTTTGTATATAAGGAGGAGGACCTTGAAATCAATTCTAAATGTTACCGGAAGCCAGTGTAGGTTAGCTAATACAAGACTGATGTGGTCTATCCTCTTGGTTCTAGTTAGTAGCCTAGCTGCCGAGTTTTTAATGAGTTGGAGTTGTTCTGTGTTTTCTTTTGGGAGGCCAGTGAGGAGTGCATTACAGTAGTCAGAGTCTTTTTGATTTATAAACGGCCGTACCTTAGCTATGTTTCTAAGGTGGAAAAATGATGTTTTTGTCACCTTGTTGATGTGTGATTTAAAACTTAGGTCTGAGTCTATTATAACACCAATACTTGTAACTTCGGGTTTGATCCAAGGAGTAAGTTGCCCCATATTGCTCTGTAACATTTCTCTCTTTGTTATAGGACCGACTAGTAGGATTTCAGTTTTGCCCTCATTTAATTTTAGGAAGTTGTTCGTCATCCATTTGTTTATTGCTAAGAGACAGGCGGAAATGGAGTTTATAGCTGTGTGATCATTTGGTTCAGCGTACAATTGTGTGTCATCTGCGTAACTATGGAAACATACATTGTGCTTTCTAATGATGTCTCCTCAATGTTCAATGTTCAATGCAATGTTCAATGCAAGTAAAGCACTTTAAACTTTAAGTATGACTAAATGCTTTCTTGACTATATATATAGCAACTGTTCCAAAATGCATAGATTTCTATGTATTTTAGGGGTTTGGGGGGCTAGCTCTTTTTAATATAAATGTCAGATTGTTTTATTTATTTCATAGATTTCTATGCATTTCAGGAGTTTGGGGGGCTGGCTCCCACAATATAATTAAATAACATAACCCTAACCTAACCCTAAAACCGAAATTAAGTACATTTTTTTTTACAAAATCCACCCATTTTCGCCCAAAAACCGGCCAAAACCGGCATGTCATCCTTCGGTGCCCCCCTGTGCCCCAGTAGAGTGCTGGGTCTAGATACGCCCCTGGTTGAGTAATCATTTAAAAAAAATAATACATCCACAGATATTTTAGAAAGGTGCGTAATAAAGGTATTGCTTTCCCCCCCCCAAAAAAATATTGATTAATGCATGTATCATTAAAATAATGTTGACTCGTCCAAAAGTAATGTTTACATTTTGCATGCATGTACGCCCCTCTGCTTGACGCCTTTTTACAACGCATCCGCGTTTCCGGGTTCCCGTTTTGCGCTCTGATTGGCCAGGTCATGTGACATGAGCGCCAATCGTGGGACGGCAAGTTTCTACACTGGTTAAGCTTAGGCACTCTTTGAAGTTGGTTAAAGTTAGAGTTTGTCTTAGAGCGTGACGGCAAGTTCTTTCGCCGGTTAAGCTTAGGCACTCTTTCGAAGTTGGTTAAGGTTAGAGTTTGTCTTAGAGCATGGCGATAGAATGCCAGGTAGTTTGCAGGCTGTTCGACGCGGAAATGGGCAAACACGCTATTGGGCGCACATCACATGACCTGGCCAATCAGAGCGCCGGAAACGCGGATGTGTTGTAAAAAGGCTACACGCATCCCCTCTCCATTTCCCACTTCCCCATGTGGAATGCATCTGATTGGATAACATGCTGGTGCTCTAATGCGACATTTAGTGGCTGAATATTATCTATATATTTATATATATGATTGTTTTTGCAAGCTGAAATGTGTCTCACAAACTGATCATACAGGTCCTATTGCTTCACAGCCTGTACTGTACATCAAGACATGTATCAAGTGCACTAGGCAACTTGCACTAGGAACTTCTACTCATGTACAATAGAGAGCATCCTGACCGGCAACATCACCTCCTGGTTTGGGAATAGCACTGCACAAGACCGTAGCAGACTACAAAGAGTGACACGTTCAGCCGAACGCACAATTGAAGGGGGGCTTCCCACCCTCCAGAACATCTACAACAAGCGGTGCAAGGGGAAGGCTAAGAGAATTATTAAGGACTCGAGCCACCCGAACAACTGCCTCTTTGAACTGCTGCCGTCAGGCAAGCGATACCGAAGTCTTAAGGCGAGCACAGAAAGACTCAGAAGGAGCTTCTATCCCCAGGCCATCAGGCTGCTAAACGAACAACGAACAATAATCGCTAAACGAACAATAATCACTATGCAACAACCATCAAATGCACACAGCACACACACCCACACGCACACACTCACTCAAACAAACAACACACTGCAGCACCCACTCTCCACACTTTAGATCACACAAACACACTTACACTTTATATTTATTGATAAAGGATTTGCACTACAACTCGTACACCTACTGTGAATTGTACCTAAACTGCACCTCGTCCATTTATGCCTTGCACTATATAGTATTGTATATTAGTACACTGCACAGTATTGTATATTGTATGGTAACTACGTCTACGAACATTGTACATATGTCTAAACTGAACACTGTGACCTCTTTTTTTACTTCTAATCTTTACTATGTTTTTATTTCATACTTATCTTGTCATGCACAGTCTCTGGAGCGCAACAGTAAGAAGCATTTTGTACAAAAGTATTCTGTACCTCTGTATGACAACTATTAAAGAAACTTGAAACTTGAAACTTGAAACTTGTGTGTATCTCACATGGCTTAGTTTGGGAGTGGACCTATATTCAAAGTTTTGTACATTTGCATGCATAGGAAGGTGGTTTTAGTCGTTTTTAGTCGAGTTAAGATCAAACTTTTACCCAACATAACTTTCACAGCACACGACGAGTGTTCAAATGATTAATGATTTATGTTCAAGTTTGTGCTAAGGGACACGTCTATTCAAGTCCATTGGTTCATAGCCACCATATTGTTTATAATATTGGACTCATACTGTCAAGTCAAGTCAAGAGTTTTAATTGTCACAGCATACAGGTATACAATGAAATGCGGGTGGTCTTGCCCGCAACGATGTGCAATACAGTGGTACAACATATAATAGAATCAAAATGAAAAAACAACATTGTGCAGTAAACAGGTAACATGGAGTGACATCTCGGTATCTGTACATAGTTATTTACAGAGCATATGGGACATGCTAGTTAGCTTTGGTAGTGCAATACACTGTTCCTGTTATTCTAATTTAAAGTGTCCTTTCCTTTGGCCATAAGTGTGCGTGTGTGCGACATGAGTGTGTGCCCGCTCATGTTAAAGTGTTAAGTGGCTGCTCGTGTGTGAGCGTGCACAGCGTGCGTGTCGTGTGTGTGTTCATGTGTGCTTGTGTGTGGATAGTTCAATGTTCTGAGCACTCAATGTTCATTGTTCATGGCTCTGATGGCCTGGGGGAAGAAGCTGAGCCTCAGCCGCTCTGTCCTAGTAGCTGGGGTTCGCAGGCGTCTGCCTGACCTCAGCAGCTGAAACAGGCTGTTATTGGGGTGGTGAGGGTCTTTCATTATCCTGCAGGCTCTGGATTTGCACCTCTTGTTGTATAGAACCTGCAGGGGGGGTAGTGCCATACCCGTGGTACGCTCGGCTGAGCGCACCACTCTCTGTAGGGCCTTCTTGTCCTGTGCCGTGCTGTTTCCATACCAGGCAGTGATGTTTCCGGTCAGGATGCTCTCTACAGCTCCTGAGTAGAAGGACTGGAGTATCTTCCCCGATACTCTGAACTTCCTTAACTGTCTCAGGTGGTAGAGGCGCTGTTTCGCCTTCTTTACTACTGTGTCTATGTGTGTTGACCATGTCAGGTCCTCTGAGATGTGGACCCCCAGGTACTTAAAGCTGCTCACCCTGTCCACGGTGGCCCCGTTAATCATCAGTGGTGTGTGCGTCTCCTGCTGGCCTCTCCTATAATCCACGATCAGCTCCTTGGTTTTACCAATGTTCAGGAGCAGGCTGTTGTCCTGGCACCAGCGTTCCAGTACCTCAACCTCCTCCCGGTAGGCCTTCTCGTCGTTGTCCGAGATCAGCCCCACCACTACCGTGTTGTCTGCGAACTTCACTATGGAGTTAGAGCTGAACTTGGCCACACAGTCGTGTGTGTAGAGTGAGTACAGCAGGGGGCTCAGAACACAGCCCTGGGGGGACCCGATGCTCAGGGTGATGGTGTTGGAGGTCTGACCCCCCACCCTGACCGCCTGGGGTCTTTCGCTCAGAAAGTCCAGTACCCAGGCGCTCAGGGTGGAGCTCAGACCTAGCTCGATCAGCTTGTCCACCAGTCTGGTGGGGACTATGGTGTTGAACGCTGAGCTGTAGTCAATGAACAACAGTCTCACATAGCCCCCCTTCTGACGGTCAAGGTGCGAGAGGGTGCTGTGCAGTACCTGGGAGACCGCGTCGTCGGTGGACCTGTTTGTCCTGTATGCAAATTGCATAGGGTCCATATCACTGGGGAGGGAGGCACAAATGTGGTCCTTGACCAGCCTCTCGAAACATTTCATGACCACAGAGGTGAGTGCCACCGGTCTGTAGTCATTTGGACATGTTGGGGAGGGTTTCTTCGGCACAGGGATGATGGTAGACATCTTGAAGCAGGCAGGGACCACTGACTCCGCCAGTGATTGATTAAATATGGCGGTGAACACAGGGGCCAGCTGGTTGGCACAGGACTTGAGTATGCGTCCTGTTATGCCATCTGGGCCAGCAGCCTTCCTGGTGTTCACCTGCATAAATGCTCTTCTCACACTGTGTTCCGACAACGAGAGAGCGTCCCCGCCCCCCCGCGGTTGCCCCCCCCCCCCTCCACAACAGCCGGCGCGCCAGTGACGTCACTAGCCGGAGAGCCAGCAGCGCCACTGTCTACACCAAACCGAGCGTAGAAGATGTTGAGCTTGTCCGCGAGGGAGGCGTCGTCGCTCCCCATTGAGGGGGCGCTGACTTTATAGTCAGTTATTGTCTTCAGTCCCTGCCATAATCCTCTTGTGTCGTTTTGTGCCATTTGTGTCTCCAGTTTATCAGCATATGTCCTCTTAGCAAGTTTGACAGCCTTGCGTAGAGTATAGACTGAAGCCTTATACTCCTCCATGTTTCCTGACTCTCTACCCAGGTTGTAGGCGGTGGTACGAGAGTTCAGAGCTGCTCTAATAGTGCTATCCACCCACGGTTTCTGGTTTGGGAAAATCCGCACCGTTTTTCTGGGGACAATACCATCGGCTATTGTTGTAATGTAGCACACCACTGTGTCTGCGAGCTCGCTGACGTCACTGCCGCTTCCTTTGAACATATCCCAATCCGTGTCTGTAAGCACGTCCTGGAGCGTGGCCTCTGATTCGTCGGTCCACTTCTTTGTCTCACGTGACACGACGGCGTCACGTGATCTCTGTTGATATGCCGGAAATAGCAAGATGGAGTCGTGGTCGCTTGAGCTTGTGGACCCCGTTAATGGCGGAGCGGCTACTGCCTTGTATCCGGCTCTGAACGGGGAATAACAGTGGTCGAGTGTGTTTTTCCCTCTGGTGGAGCAAGCGATGTGCTGAAAAAAGGACGGCATCACTTTCTTCAGGTTGGCCTGGTTGAAATCGCCGGCCACTACCATCGCTGCATCTGGATGTTTGATCTGGTGTTTGTTGAGATGATCGTGTAGTTCTCCCAGCGCTTTGCCCGTATTCGCGTGTGGGGGAATATATACGGCGGTCATGACGACCGCGGAGAACTCCCTCGGGAGATGAAACGGACGGCACAGAATAGAAAGATGTTCCATGTCCGGGGAACACGAGTTTGAGAGAACATGCATCCCCTCGGGATTAACCCAGGAATTGTTTGTGATGAGGCAGACCCCGCCGCCGATGGTCTTTCCTGAGTCAGCGGTACGATCTGCACGTAAGACTGTGAAGGCATCCGAGGGAGATACGCTTTTGTCCGGAGTCGCCGACGTGAGCCATGTCTCCGTGAGACATATGATGTTGATGTCTCTCATCTCCCGTTGGAACCGGACCCTCGCCCTTAGGTCATCCATCCTACCCTCCAACGAACGGGCATTCGCCAGAAAGATGGATGGAATTGCTGGGCGGTAAGCAGCTCTTTTTAGTCTCAGTCTGATACCTCCACGTCTCCCTCTGTGTCTCCTCCTGCCGTAGCCTTTGTTCTTTTCCTTGCCGCCATTCTCCCGTCTGATTTCTGCTGGCCATTCTAGGTCAAAAGTGTCTCCGAACTCCTCTTTGAGCCCGGGGTTCAGGTCCATAAGTGTCTGACGGTCGTATGACGTACCCGCCAGTGTTGCTTTAAATAAAAAAGTAGAAAAAACAAACATAATAGCTAAAAGTGTGTACATCGTTGCGGAGCTAAAACCAGAGGTGTCTGACCGGGGTCGCGTCCTCCTACTACTACTACTGGCACATTTATGTATATTTTTCCCCTGAGGCACTGCATCAACTTTGGTGTTGATTGGGCCAACATTTACAAAGCCTATCTGAAGAATCAAAATGGTGGGGCAAACAATAATATGGCAGACATAGGTGGTCCCAAAGACATGTGTAGAGTGCGTTCAGCTGCATAGGTGTATGCCGTTTGGTATGGTATGGGTATGGGAATTATGGCCTTCTAAGCTTGTCCATTTGTTATAGTGCCACCATCTGGCCGACGTGTGATTTGTAGTGTCTGAGTAATGGTAGCCCAGCTTCGCTGCTTGGACCCCTAATGAGGCACAGCTCCAACATTCTCACGGATGTAATTCAGCACTTGGAGACTTGTTTCTATGACGACAATGACCCATCCTCTTCTTATAATTCTAGGCCATTAAAGGGAAATTTTTACCGCAAAGCTAAATTAAACCCATTTTCCAGATTGAGGCATAGCTGATTAATTATCTCTATGTGGTCAAATTGATCTCTGCCCAGATATAATGGCAGTGGAAAGTCTAATTTGGTAGAGCTATCAAGCTAAAATGGAAGGATTCTCTGTCTGTCCGTCTTTCGATTTCCCAAATAACTGTTCTTCCGATCGACTACACACTTGGTTGGTGTATTGCTGAGGGCCGAAGGTAGTGCAGTGTTGTGTGAAGTTGATTGGATGTGCGGTTCTCGAGAAAGTTGCGTGCAGCAATACAATTGGCCCGTTCTGAATGAACACGCTTTGAATGGGCACTGTACTAGTAGGTCATACATGCAGGGCTTGACACCCGCCAAATGCGGGTAGAATTCGGCAGTGGTGTGTAACTCTGTCACTATTGCAGCCACTTTGGCTAATGGCTCTTTGCTTGCTATGTAATGTTGTTGCTGGCAAGACTAAGTTGGTTTGATGTTCATATTCAGCAGCCTGGCTGAACAAGAACATGTTATGTACTGTATGTGTGTGTAGTCCCAGCAGCCTGGCTGCTTGTGTTGTGTACAGTATGTGTGTGTATTCCCAGCAGCCTGGCTGAATGTGTTGTGTATGTGTGTGTGTGTGTGTGTAGTCCCAGCAGCCTGGCTGAATGTGTTGTGTGTGTGTGTGTGTGTGTGTGTGTGTGTGTGTGTGTGTGTGTGTGTGTGTGTGTGTGTGTGTGTGTGTGTGTGTGTGTGTGTGTGTGTGTGTGTGTGTGAGCCCCGCGGATCATGGAGTTCTACTGTATCGTGTTGGATCTATACACTTATCGATTTTTTCGAATGGTGATCAGGAATTGGAATATACCAGTTGGATACCATCTGATGTCAGGTAAGGACTCTATGTTATCAGTGTTAGGATAATCAGACTAATTTTGATGAAGTTATAGGCTGTTTTGTGAAATGGACTCTTTCGGTTTCACTGTAAAAGTCCGAGAGGAAATCAACGCGGCGATTATCCGTGCGCGGCCCGAATGTGCTTGCGTGCACGTATAATATTGATCATCTAGCGTTTATTTGAAAACGATTCATAAAAAGGCAGACGAATATCAACGTTGTGGAATATTCCAGTAAAAGACGATTTTCATAGAATGGTCCAGAATGGGCTGTTTTTTATCTGAAAACGGGTGCTTTTCTAAATGCTCTGAAACGGAAATGACGCGATAAAAAAACAATCTGCCTTGACAGCACTGACTGGAAAATAGTCTTTGATAATGCGATGGACAGATTAGACACATAGACATAATTTAAAACATAGATTAGGCGATATTAACGTTAACATTGGCGCCGATGGTGGCATTCAGGGGGTAAAAAGGAAAACCCGGCGTGGCACTCAAAGTGTTAAGCACTGGGACATCAACATAAAACATCAGACATCAAACGCCCCCTCCCACCTCCCAATCCCCACAATAAATACATATATACATAAATACATACAGGACAGTCACATGTAACAGTGTCAGTCAGTGACGGATGCTTGCCCGTCTGTGCAAAGGGGGGCGGGCCAGGGTGTTTAGTGTTCGGACTGTTTGTGAAGCGTGTGTGTCTGGTTAAAATGGACCTGTAGCGACCTGAGGGCATGCGCTGGAATAAGTGGTGTCTGGGTGGGAGGGATTGTTGACTATTTTACCAGAGCGTGTGACTGTGCATGAGGTGTAGATGGAGTCCAGAGAGGGGAGGTGGCAGCCAATTATTTTGGAGGCTGTCTTGGTGATGCGTTGGAGTTTGTGTTTGGTGCGTTTGTCAGTGGAACCGTATAAGTCTGTGATGGATGAGGTGAGGATGCTTTGAATTATGGCAGTGTAGAATTGGACCAGCAGGCGTTGTTGGACTCTGTACTTCCTCAGTTGCCTGATGAAGTACAGGCGCTGCTGGGCCTTTTTGATGATGGCAGTGGTGTTAATGTCCCATTTGGGTTTATTGCTGATGTGGGTGCAGAGGAACTTGAATGATTCAGTTAGGGTTATGGGCTGGTCTGAGATGGTTATTGGGAGTATGGTTTTTTTTTTTTGAAGTCCTGAAGTCTATGACAATTTCCATGGTTTTGGAGGTGTTGAGCAGGAGGTTGTTGGTGGAGCACCACCTCACTGCTCTGTCCACCTCCTGCCGGTAAATGGACTCATCATTGTTGGAGATGAGGCCCAGGATGGTGGTGTCGTCGGCGTACTTGAAGGCCTTGAATGAACTGTTTGGTGAACTGGTGAACTGGTTGGTGTAGAGGGAGAAGAGCCAAGGGGAAAGGACGCAGCCCTGGGGGGCCCCAGTGCTGAGGGTCAGAGGGTGGGATGACTTATTGTTTACCTTGACTGTTTGGGTTCTATTGCTGAGGAAATTGAGGATCCAGTGGTTGATGGTTGGGTTGATGTCAATGTCCTGTAGCTTATGGCTCTCTGACATCCGGCTTCAACATGGACGGTCGCATTTTACGTAGCTCCCGTAACCAACGCAACAGAGCAACAACAACAAAAAAGTACTTTGCGCATTTTCTACTTTCCCTCCTGTGGATTATGGATTTGTACCTGAATTCACAACTCAAGCAGCAACTCCAGACAGAAGTGGAGGGTAGCGAAAACGTAAATCAACAGTCCCATTGCGACTTCTACTTGTTAACGGGCACGGAGAGGAAACATCCAGCCTTCGGAGCCACGGCGATCCACGCAGTACTTACTGCAAATCCGGAACGAAAGAAATTACCCCCGGCAGGCAAGTGTAATAAGAGATCAATGTTTTTATTATATCTGCTCATGTCGGGTGACATACATCAGAACCCTGGTCCCGTAATGACACGGAACCAGAGACTACAGCAAGAAGCGATGGAGGTTCCCATCGCGACCAACAGCATCAACAACGCAACCTGTGGCTACATCCACAGCGCGGGCGGCGAAGCTCCCCCAATGACGCCACAGCAGACGAGCACACGTGAGGCAGTGACGAGAGGAGGTGAACCGAGGGTCGAAACCATGACGACCATCTCGACGCGGGATGTAAACATCTCGACGCCCGATAGCCGGCTAGCTAGCAGAGCTAACAACGAAAACAACCAGGAACGAGTCCTTTGTTGTTCCAGCACGGCGCGGGACCCGACCCCCCCCTCCCCCCTTCTTTGTTGTTCCAGCACGGCGCGGGACCCGACCCCCCCCTCCCCCCTTCCCACCCACAACAACACAGAGGAACAGATCACAAACGGACAATACTTCGAACCTGCCAACATCAATGAAATAACCAACGCCAATGGACTGAACATTTTTCACATTAACATTAACAGCTTAAAAAACAAATTGGATGAAATCAAACAAATATTCATAAATGGTAAGGCAAACATACTGTGCTTCTCAGAAACTAAGCTCGACGATTCTGTAAAAGATCCAGAGATAGAGATTGAGAACTACTCAATAATCAGGAATGATAGGAACAAACATGGAGGTGGTGTCTGTATGTACATACACAAGGACACCAAATTCATCAACAGAAATGACCTGAATCATAAATCAATTGAAACTGTATGGGTGGAAATCCTATTCGAAAGGGCGAAATCCCTACTGGTTGGCACAGTCTACAGGCCGCCAGATCATAGTGGCTTTTATGATACACTGGATGGGTGTTTAGCTGGAGTTGAGGATGTAGACAAAATTCTTATTGGAGACTGGAACACGGATATGCAACGAAAAGATGCACCCGTCTTCAAGGCCTTCAGTAGGTTTTGTGATCTGCATGGCCTCAGCCAGCTAATCACCCAACCCACACGTGTATGTGAATCAACTCAGACTACCATTGACCTCATTCTGACCTCCGACAAGTCCAAGATCTCAAATAAAGGGGTTATAGCATGTGGGTTAAGTGATCATTATATGATATTCTGTACCCGAAAAAAACTAAAACAAAAGGCTGGCTGCCACAAAACAGTCACATCTAGAGACCTCAAAACCTACTCTAGCGAGGCCTTCAACCTTGAACTGGAGAGTCTGGACTGGTCAGATGAACTCAATGGTACACTGGTTGACGAAACATGGCTAGGTTTCAAAACCAAATTCTCAGCAATACTAAACGACATGGCCCCCCTAAGAACCACCAGGGTAAAAAATCGCGCTGAGCCGTGGATGCACTCCGAAATACTGGCCGCTATGAAAACCAGAGACAAAAAATGCTCTGAGTTTCGTAAAAGTCAGTCAAAGCTTACTAAAAGCACGAGCAGTGAACTCCAAGCCCACGTGACTGAACTCAAACTAGAAAGAAACAGACTAAGAAACGATGTAAACTCCATGATCAAAACTGCAAAAAAGAATTTCATCAATGACAAAACTGAGGAAAACAAAAACAAACCACGTGAACTTTGGAAATTACTCAATAATCAACTAGGATGCAGTAAAAAACTTAAAACCAGATTCTCAAACATAAACATAAAAACGGACAACACGCTCATCACAGACAAGCTGGATGTAGCCAATTACTTAAACATTTTCTTCACAAACATAGCCACAACACTGGTAAACAAACTACCCTCCCACTCAGGGCTTTATGGGGTAGAACACATAGTAGCTTACTACAAAAACCTAGGGGTCCGCAAGGACGACTTCAAGCTGGAAATGGTAACAACAGATGAGGTACTCAATAAACTGAGCGCCCTCCAACCTAACAAGGCCTCTGGCCATGACAACATCCCCTCCAAATTCCTCAGAGACTCAGCAGCCGCCATCACACCAATCATCACACACATAATAAACCTCTCCATAAAACAGGGACACGTCCCCAAGGACTTCAAAATTGCGAGGGTGACCCCTCTGCACAAAAAGGGCAGCAAATTAGACCCAGGCAACTACCGCCCTGTTTCTATTCTCACCTCCATCTCGAAAGTCATGGAAAAAATAGTCTACGAACAGGTCGAAAAGTACCTAGCGGAAAAAAATCTAATCTACGAATTCCAATCTGGCTTCAGAACATCCCACTCCACTGACACATGCCTTCTCTATTTGAATGACCACATCAAACAAGAGGTGGACGCAGGCAAATACTGCGGCATGGTCATGCTGGACCTACAAAAGGCCTTTGACACGGTCAATCACTCCATTCTGATTGACAAGCTAAAAGCAATTGGTTTTGATAGTCTATCAGTGAGCTGGATGCAATCCTACCTTGAGGGGAGGGAACAGATGGTGGAGGTAAACGGTACTCTATCCCCCCCCCTCACAGTGAGCTGTGGTGTTCCACAAGGAAGCATACTAGGACCGCTACTGTTCCTAATTTATGCAAATGACATGTCGTCAGCTTGTGACTGCAACTTGTTCCTGTTTGCGGACGACTCAGCCCTGCTGGTCTCTGACAAGAACAAGTTACAGGTTGAAAAAACCCTCAGCTCGGAACTAGGCAGAATCTGCATATGGCTCGCTGATAACAAACTATCATTACACATGGGCAAAACAGAGTCCATTCTCTTCGGTTCAAATAACAAACTCAGCAAGACCGACGGCTTCTCAGTTACAGTGGGTGACAATATTGTCACAAGGAAAGATGAAATTACCTACCTGGGTTCCATCCTAGAGGCTAATCTCTCCTGTGACAAAATGGCATCCAATGTAATAAAAAAAGTCAACCAACGAACTCGATTCTTGTACCGGATCTCCTCTCTGGTAAACAAGAACACCCTGAAGACTCTGGCAGGAGCACTCATTCAGGGGTACTACGACTATGCTTGCACCTCATGGTACCAAAGCACCTCAAAGGCGCTAAAAACAAAATTACAAACATCTCAAAACAAACTGGTCAGACTACTGCTTGACCTTACTCCTAGAACCCACCTCACCCCTGCCCACTTTGACAACCTAGGATGGCTTAGAGTAGACGACAGAGTACAACAACTTGCAATGGGCCTGGTCTACAAGATACACTACACGACCAAGGTACCCATGTACATGTCAAAATACTTCCCAAAGGTCAGTGAATACCACGATCACAACACCAGAGGGAGCTCCACAAATCATGTTAAACCCAGATTCGGCTCAAATAAGGGACTAAACACGTTTCGCAATTATGCCACATCAATGTGGAACGCCCTACCCAAAGCTGTAAAGGAATGTGGATCACTACCCACTTTCAAAACCTCTCTCAAGGGACACCTACGGGAGACTGCAATTCAACACTGGCCCCTGTAAATATCCTAACCCAACCCCCTCCAATGTACAGTCATTTACCTAGTATGGTTTTGTCAATAGTTCAATGTACAATTGTGTTTGTTTGTACAGTGTCTCCTCCCCCCCCCCCTCAATGTACAGTGTTACTTGTTTATACAGTGTGCCCCCCGCCCCCCCCCCAACCACCTCCAATGTAAATTACTCAGTATGGTTGTCAATATCCCAATGTACCCAACCCCCCCCACCCAACCTCCTCCAATGTACAGTTTCTACGTCAAATGTATATACTCCCTTTTCTTGACTCCTTCTGTATCACAAAAAGTACTGTATTTGCAAATCTGGTATGTCATAAATGTATAGATGTAGCAGTACTGACTATCTGTATGTCATGTATGTCATATATGTCTATATGAATTGAAAATGGGGGACCCTGATGGAAACAAGACAAACGTCTTTCTCAGGTCTGCATCCCCTTAACAATTGTATGTATTGAGCCGTACTGTATTGTACCCATTCTGCAATCTGTTAAATAAAGTTTTCATTCATTCATTCATGGAAGAGATTATTGGGGGAGATGGTGTTGAAAGCTGAACTGAAGTCAATAAACAGGATATGGGTGTAGGTGTTAGGGGTTTCCAGGTGCTGTAGAGTGTGGTGGAGAGCCAGGTTGATGGCGTCCTCTACTGACCTGTTGGTCCAGTATGCAAACTGGTGTGGGTCCATGTGGGGTTCTGTGGCGGTTTTGAGGTAGTCCAGGACCAGATGTTCAAAATAATGCTTTCATTGTTACTGATGTATAAGGGCTCTGGGTCTGTAGTCGTTGAGACAGGTTATTTTGGTGGTTTTGGGGACTGGGATGATGGTGGATTGCTTAACACTTTAAGGACCAGCCACGAGTTTATACGTGTTACGGTGCCATGCGTTGTGGACCAGAGCGTTGTTATTGTTTTATTCCATATTAATAACGCTATTAATGTCCCCGATCGACTTGCAGGACCTACCAGCATATTTGATTTTCGAAACATGCAATACCGGCCAGATCCGCTTAGCGGCGCCATCGCTCCATTGAGGGCGATTGAAAAAAAATGTTTTACTGTCTGTGGGCGTTTCATATGAGCCTCGATCCCAGCCGAACATACTCCATCTTTGATCACGTTACCGAACGCAGATTTCAGCCTGGAATAATGGGATTTATGATCAGCCAATGGACATATCGATCTACCAGATTCCGATGACTAATGACGAAATTCTGCCGGCGATCACATGGGCTGACGGTAGGATACTATTCCCCCAAATTACAGCTGGATTGGACATTGTTTTAAAACGCAACGTGATCGATCAGTGAAAATGGCTACTTGAACGCACACTGTATTGCTAATCAATAATAGTAATCGGCGTCCCCCGCCGCCCCCATTTCATCCATAGATGCTCTGTAATAGTCCGGATGCTACGCAGTTTGTTTTATTTCATTCGTATATATACAGCAGAAATGGCGTTTGATATAACGTGACTAGCCTTTAGCCTATTATCTAGCTCCCCAGAAAGAAGACGAGGCGAAAACTGCGATAAACCTTATATTCACGGCGCTATAAAATGACAACCAACCGATGGATTTTTATTTTCTTTAAGCCATTATGAAGGCACAGTTTATGCACTCAAGTGACAATGAGAATGGATAGATAGCAATAATATAAAGTATATATATAGCTGTTAGAAAGTACATCGGTTTGTTGACAGCGCTCGGTCCTCTGGACCAGGGGTTCCCCACCTTTTTCCCCCAGGGACCCCCAAACATCTCTGATGAAATTCCTGGACCCCCCTCCTAATAAAATACCATAAAATACTTTTTCTTTTGTCATTTTAATACTTTTTTTTGTCATTTTAATAACAAACTGCTTATACACAGGCATATGCATCATAATTAGACCCACTATGCTTCTTTGACTTGTGCCTTCAATCAACAAATCTCATCTTGCACCATATGTATTTCAAAATGTTGGCCAATATTCAAATCCTGTATTCATCCTCTCAAATCAGGCCCTAATGGTGAACGGTTTGCATTTATGTTGAATGAAGTAAGAATCCACTGCAGTAAAAATATCCTCACCTCGAGTGGTGGTAGTAAGGTTGACTGACATGAGAATGTCCTGCTTCAGATCCTCATTTTCGATATACTGCACATAAACGATGAGCACAGCCTCATCTGCGACAGTTGTAGTTTCATCAAGTTATATGGCAAATGGACCCTTTCTAAGCTTTTCTGACAGCTGCTGCTCGCAATCACTTGACATCTTATCAATTCGGTCTTTCACTACATTGTTCGAGAGTGGTACTGATTTTAGTTTATCCGCCACCTGTGGGCCGCACAGTTTCTAAACCATTTTGATGCAGGCTGGTTTGATGAGCTGCTCGCCAATATTGTGCGGTTTCTTTACTTTTGCAATTAAAAGCGAACACTCAAAGGAGGCTTCGGTAGCCTTCTGTAAATCACTGCCACCCCTGCTCCACGCTACTCTAACATCAACGGGCTTGTTCGCCTTGAGAGACTGTTCTTTCCTTCGAAAAAAGTCTGGATCCTTCCCAACGGTTTCTGGGTGCTTAGACGCCTGATGTCTCTTCAGCTTGCTGGGCTTCAGGCTCGAGTTTGCCAACTTTTCTCCACAAATCACACTCAGGTCGTTTGTTTGGTCCCTCAGTGAAGCCCATGGTGATGTAATTTTCGCGATTGCTGTAGGTCCTAACTTTTTTTGCAGATCTCCTTTTCGTTTGTCACACATTTTCGCCTCTGGCGGCTGACTGCAGACGAGCCGAGAAAGTTAACTAGCATGCTAGGCTAGCTACGGAAAGTGATACAGTCAACTGATTCAAGTTTTAGCGGCTACCCGGTAGCCTACTGTTAACGTTCAAAAATCATGTCTAGATGTTTATTTATTTCTCTTTATTTTTTATTGTAGTGGAGAGACTATGATTGCTTCTGATGATAAAAATATGCTAATTAAATATTTCTCTGAAAAAAAAAAGTATATAAAAAAAAAAAAAAAAAAAACTCAAATCATCTGTGGTCTGGCGGACCCCCTGCGCCCCCTGGCGGACCCCCAGGGGGTCCGCGGACCCCAGGTTGGGAATCACTGCTCTGGACTATAAATCGCCGCAGGACTTTGGTCGCCAAAGTGTTAAAGCACTGTGGGACTGAACAGAGTTGTAGGGATGTATTGTAGATGTGTGTGTGTGTGTGTGTGTGTGTGTGTGTGTGTGTGTGTGTGTGTGTGTGTGTGTGTGTGTGTGTGTGTGTGTGTGTGTGTGTGTGTGTGTGTGTGTGTGCGTGCGTGCGTGCGTGCGTGCGTGCGTGCCTGCGTGCCTGCGTGCGTGCCTGCGTGCGTGTGTGTGTAGTCCCAGCAGCCTGGCTGAATGTGTCACACAACATTTTGGATTAGATGCTATTTTATCATACACCACACTACTGACACTTTGGATTATATGTTATTTTAGCACACACCATACTACTGACATTTTGGATTAGATGTTATTTTCGATGTATCTGTTCAAATAAAATCTTATGTCCAAACAAATGCATGCAGTTACATTGTCCAATTACCTATATTTATAATTTTTTGGGTGGGAGCATGAGCGCAGGGATTTTTGGCTGGTGAAAATGCTGAGTGGCTAGTGACTTTGGAAAACCACTAGCCACAGTGGCTGGTAAGCCAAAAAGTTAATGGCATGTACTAGTGTTGTCACGATACTGGAATTTCTACTTCGATACGATACCTTGAAAAGTATCGATACTTCGATACCATTTCGATAAAAAAAAAAATATAAAAAAAATATATATATATTTTTTTAAACAAATTTAGCTTTTGTTGCTGGTTGATTCTCCTCAGCTTCTCTCTGGTACTATAAGAGAAGATAAATATAACACTTTTAAAACCCTTTGTTTATCTTTAGATCAGAGAGAGAGAGATAGAGAGAGAGAGAGAGAGAGAGAGAGAGAGAGAGAGAGAGAGAGAGAGAGAGAGAGAGAGAGAGTGGCTGCTGGAGATTTGAGGTCTACTGAGCGCACCTTTCTAGTTATGACCCGAAAACAAGGGTACTTGAGAGAGAGAGAGAGGGAGATTTCTCCGGAGCTATGCTCGGAGCATTTATTAACGTTACATTTTCAACAACATTGCTGCTAATTGGACACTTCATGGAGGCGGGGTAACGTTGTGTCGAGTTCATGCGTGTACTAGTGTAGGATGGGCTCCGCTCAACCTAACGTTGGAAACAGGGTAGTTGTGTCGAGTTCATGCGTGTACTGGTGTAGTGTGGGTGGGCTCGGCTTGACGTTACTCCGTTTCCATGAAGTAATTATAAATGTGGCCAGCTAGCTAGCATAAGCTAACGGAGGAACGACAGCTAACGTTAGCTAATAATAGCTTTGTTTACAAACTGAATACTCCCGGCTGTGAGGGGGAGGAGGCTGCAGCAGCAGCTTGTGTCTGTTGCCGGTCTCTGAGGAGGAGGCGGAAGGGCAAGCGTGCTCTGGCAGCGCGCCTGTCTGTCAACCACTTGCGGGAGCAAGCCAGCTGGTATCGGTACTGCAGAAAGTATCGGTATTTCGGGAAATGAGTATCGAAACCTTTTTAAATATTCAGTATCGATATGTATCGATACTTCGATATTTTTGACAACACTATCATGTACAGTAGCTCCACCCTCAATCAATTTAGAAGAACTACAACAATGGAGTTTCCTGATACCTGGAGCGTCTCTCAATCAGCTTCCCACTCTCTCTTGCCAGGTAATGGAGTAACTAGAAGTAAAAGCTCAGCCCTCCCCTACGTGTGTGTTTGGTAGAAGTGGCGACCTTCGACAGATGCTGATGCTCGCCCTATTTAGCTTCAGTGTGGTCCTTTGTAAAGCAGGAATCTGGAGCATGTGCAGTAGTTTAGAGCTCTATCTCTAGCCTATCTCTTTGCATGCTCCAAATGTTGCTTCTGCTTCTTCAGCTTTGCAGACTTCACAGCCCCTGGCAGATTGGCACTTCTGTAAACCTTGGAAAGTTAAGTAAAGGATGATAATAATAATAATAATAATAATAATAATAATAATAATAATAATAATAATAATAATAATAATAATAATAATAATAATAATAATAATAATAATAATAATAATAAATAATAATAATAATAATAATAAACTTTATTTGTATAGCACTTTTCAAATAGAAGTTGCAGTTCAAAGTGCTTCACAACAGTAAAAAAGACAGGCCTAAGCGAGCATAAAAAAGATAAAGAGGTAGCAAGAGTTCATAACACTGTGATGTTCACTAACCTGATAGTTGTTCTTCTGGCAGACCCAGCACAGGTCCAACATTGGTTTGGTGGCAGTTATATGAGCAGTAATTGCCACCAGAGGGACTTAAATGAGGACAGGCCCACTGCTCGCTGGTCTGAAAGATTAATAAGAAGACACGAGACAAGCTTTCGTCATTTGCTCAATGTAGCAGAATTGGTCATTTAATTTTCAAGCTTGTTTTTATTTGACAATGCTTAAACCTACCCATTGGCATTCCCTTTGTGTATAAGCGCCACACAGATGCCTTCGTGACGAAAGACGGTGTTAGATTCTGATCAATCTGGCCAGTATCACGTCTTCTTGTGTTATCCTCTCTCCATCCAATTCCTCTGCGTTGTGTACTTTTAATGGTCCTGACGTCTCATATACTGGCTGATATGATCCTTATCTCTCCCCGTTAGTGTGATCCGCAAACCATAATAATTCTCCACCTTCGTAAGAATTCGACACTTTGACAACGTAATACCTTACAAGGAGAAGCGTTGTTTATTGATATAAACAGAAGCCTCAGCTCAGATGTTAACAGATTGTCTTGTCCTTGAAAAGTCTATTGATCTTTCGGTGTGTTCAGTCTATCGTCCTCCTGCTATTCAGTCCAATGGTGGTCAGGCCAGGTCTTTAGCCTGACCCTCCTCGCGTTTAGCCGAAGCTAATGATGATGTGGCATCCTTCATCCCCCCCCCCCTCTCCGTGATGAGAGGAGAGAGTGTCTTCTGTGTGATCTCAGTCCTAGTCGCTCTTGGTCAGATTTTAGTCTGGCCCTACCCGGAACCACCGTCAGCTTTATAGGATCTTCGTCATAGCTATGATAGCCCGCCCCTTTTCTGGTTGTCATGCGACGTGCTGTCATGACAACTGCTAATAACCTTTCACACATTTCAAAACGTTTCATTACTGTCAAAACCTCCATTGCGCTCTGCCTCTGTGCCCACACTCGCTATCAGCTTGTTCTCACAAGGAATGTCAACATTCGGCCCTGCTCAGTGTGGTGCTCACAATCACCCTGCTCTACTGAACCACCGTCTCCTGCTTTCACCGTCAGCATGCACTTCGACCTCTCTGGCACCGTTACCTGCTACCATCTCCCCCCAATCTATACATCACATACATTGAATAAACCCCGTTTTCTCTCATTCCCCCATTTGATTCTTAATCAACCTTCAGAATCAACAGACTACTTGGTTTTTCAATTAATTATACCCAAAAATAGACTCATAACAATTAGGGCCCCTCCGTCTGCTGTTTGCCTTATTGTTTTTCCATTACACGCATCACCCCTAAACCAGAAAGGATAAACAACGGTCATGGAGGAGAGAGAGAGAGAGAAAGAGAGAGACAGATTCGCAACTTTCCAGACAACGCACCTAAACCCTTTGGCCCCCCCTACTTAGGTACACCCAACATCAAATCAGAGCGCTCCCTTCCCTCTTACAGTACACCTCCCATCTTGGGCCGGTCCCGTCTTCTAGGGCAAGGGCCCCTTTCAGTGACGGCTCCTTTTCCTGAGCTGGTCCCCATTCCAGGGCGCAGTCCCCTAGGCAAAAATGTCTCCTCTGGTCTGCTACGGCCTCCGTGCTCTGGCTGTCCTCTCCACATCTGCTCTCCCACCACCGCCGTCTCCTCTCTCTCGTCGTGGATGATCTGTGTACCAGGCTGCGGTGCCTGGCCCCTGCTGCTTCCTCCTCCTCCAGTCTGTCTCCTGGTCGTCTCCACCGCTGTCGGTGTCTCCCCCTGCTGAAAGCAGAAACAAAACACCAGCAGTCGTCTGTACATTCGACTTCCCTTGTTTTGCTATTAGTCTACCACCTTCTCCACACCCATAATCTGTCCTACAGGGCGGTTCCCTGTTTGTCGTCTTCCGTCGTGACACCAGCAGCTAACCGATACCCACTCCGCGCTCTCATCTTCATCCCAGGCTGACCCCCAGCGAGCGCCAGTTCTGGTTCAGTCTATCGTCCTCCTGCTATTCAGTCCAATGGTGGTCAGGCCAGGTCTTTAGCCTGACCCTCCTCGCGTTTAGCCGAAGCTAATGATGATGTGGCATCCTTCATCCCCCCCCCCCTCTCCGTGATGAGAGGAGAGAGTGTCTTCTGTGTGATCTCAGTCCTAGTCGCTCTTGGTCAGATTTTAGTCTGGCCCTACCCGGAACCACCGTCAGCTTTATAGGATCTTCGTCATAGCTATGATAGCCCGCCCCTTTTCTGGTTGTCATGCGACGTGCTGTCATGACAACTGCTAATAACCTTTCACACATTTCAAAACGTTTCATTACTGTCAAAACCTCCATTGCGCTCTGCCTCTGTGCCCACACTCGCTATCAGCTTGTTCTCACAAGGAATGTCAACATTCGGCCCTGCTCAGTGTGGTGCTCACAATCACCCTGCTCTACTGAACCACCGTCTCCTGCTTTCACCGTCAGCATGCACTTCGACCTCTCTGGCACCGTTACCTGCTACCATCTCCCCCCAATCTATACATCACATACATTGAATAAACCCCGTTTTCTCTCATTCCCCCATTTGATTCTTAATCAACCTTCAGAATCAACAGACTACTTGGTTTTTCAATTAATTATACCCAAAAATAGACTCATAACAATTAGGGCCCCTCCGTCTGCTGTTTGCCTTATTGTTTTTCCATTACACGCATCACCCCTAAACCAGAAAGGATAAACAACGGTCATGGAGGAGAGAGAGAGAGAGAAAGAGAGAGACAGATTCGCAACTTTCCAGACAACGCACCTAAACCCTTTGGCCCCCCCTACTTAGGTACACCCAACATCAAATCAGAGCGCTCCCTTCCCTCTTACAGTACACCTCCCATCTTGGGCCGGTCCCGTCTTCTAGGGCAAGGGCCCCTTTCAGTGACGGCTCCTTTTCCTGAGCTGGTCCCCATTCCAGGGCGCAGTCCCCTAGGCAAAAATGTCTCCTCTGGTCTGCTACGGCCTCCGTGCTCTGGCTGTCCTCTCCACATCTGCTCTCCCACCACCGCCGTCTCCTCTCTCTCGTCGTGGATGATCTGTGTACCAGGCTGCGGTGCCTGGCCCCTGCTGCTTCCTCCTCCTCCAGTCTGTCTCCTGGTCGTCTCCACCGCTGTCGGTGTCTCCCCCTGCTGAAAGCAGAAACAAAACACCAGCAGTCGTCTGTACATTCGACTTCCCTTGTTTTGCTATTAGTCTACCACCTTCTCCACACCCATAATCTGTCCTACAGGGCGGTTCCCTGTTTGTCGTCTTCCGTCGTGACACCAGCAGCTAACCGATACCCACTCCGCGCTCTCATCTTCATCCCAGGCTGACCCCCAGCGAGCGCCAGTTCTTCTGGTGACGTGTCGTCTGAAGACTCTGCCTATTTATTAGGTGTGAGAAAGCCCCACTAGAATTCAAACTCCCTCTTTATTCCATAATTAACCCATTCAAATAACTGCACCTCCTCTCTCTGTGCAATTCTTATTTAATCCATTGTATAATTAAACTCTATTTAATTAACCTGTATCTCTAATATTATTATTATAATAATCCACTCTCTGTGCTCCAGTAGATTCTCTACCTTGAATCACTCCCCCACTCCGCCACTAGATGGTAGTACAGACCTATATCTAAATATTCCCCTATGGGTAATGAAAACTCCCCAGCACTACCCCCCCTCCGCCACTAGGTGGCGACCTACTCCTCCTCTATGGTGTTTTAGTTGACGTGTCACTTCCTGGTTCTTATCTGTTGTTATCTCCTCGTGGCTCTGCGGCCATCTTGTCTACTCAATTTGTTGACATTTCCTCTCATCTTATCTCATCCTCCTCGTGGCTCTTTGCGGCCATCTTGTCTCGCTCATAATGGCTACTCTCTAAAAACAAGCGGCCGCTGCCCTTCCTTCCAAGGCCTAAAAACACTACTGTTTTTCTCTTTTTCCTATCCATATCAGGGGACGCTTCTCCCGGACTAAACTTTTGCTTATTGGACATAATACACAGTTTAAGGTAAATACCCGATCGACTTTCCTCCCGCCACGACAAATTCCGGCCGTCTTGAGACCACAGCGACCAGTTTAAGGTGGGCCGTCTCAGGCGACAGTCTTGTCATAACAATCCCGCCATAACAAATTTCAGTCTGGTTCAGCATCCCCCCCACTCCTCATCTCGCATTTACACTCCCAAAACCAAAAACCCTGCAGCCTGCCTCTCTCTCGCCAGCACTCCTTCTGCACCGGCCCAGTTTGTTTTCATTCTCTGTAGATAAACCCTCGATTTTCAAAACAAAAACCGTGCCGCTCTGCTCTGTCCCAAAACACACTATTACAGCTGGCATTCTCTGTCGCTACTTATTTACGGATGCATTATCTGTTCGTTTTTATTTGGCTTAAAAGATCAAAACAACCGTGTGTGCATAGTGAACTCACATCTTTCTCCTGAGCGCTGTTTCTCCTACAGCGCTGGTTCGCCTCGAATCGACTCTCTCCCATGGTTGGCTGGCCTCGCTTGCCGGCTTGGCTCGAGTCCATGATGGCTGTTGTTCACTTGTCACCGCATTGAAAAGTATTTTTCCGTTGTTCTTATCTCTTGCAAATCCGGGTCACGGCACCAACTGTTAGATTCTGATCAATCTGGCCAGTATCACGTCTTCTTGTGTTATCCTCTCCATCCAATTCCTCTGCGTTGTGTACTTTTAATGGTCCTGACGTCTCATATACTGGCTGATATGATCCTTATCTCTCCCCGTTAGTGTGATCCGCAAAACATAATAATTCTCCACCTTTGTAAGAATTCGACACTTCGACAACGTAATACCTTACTAGGAGAAGCGTTGTTTATTGATATAAACAGAAGCCTCAGCTCAGATGTTAACAGATTGTATTGTCCTTGAAAAGTCTATTCTAATGATCTTTCGGTGTGTTCAGTCTATCGTCCTCCTGCTATTCAGTCCAATGGTGGTCAGGCCTGGGCCCTCATTCATCAACGTGTTCTACGCACAGATTTGTGCTTACCCTGTGCGTACAATCATTTCTAAGCTAAGAGTGGGATTCATCAATTTCAACTTGAACTTGACTCCGTGCTTACGTCTACGCACAGCTCGGACCACACTTAGCTGACGCCCAGTGGTAGAATATATTATTACAACAAGGAAATTAGCTTCTGTGCATAATAACACTGGCATGTTCTGTACGAACCGTAGTTCATTATAGTTCATTGTAAAATAGCAACAGTAGTGTAATTATGGTCAAAACCCTATAAATAGCATTTGGAATAATAGATCTTTCTCTCAGAATGAATGCAGCATGGTTTATATAGCGTTATCGGAATATACGGGGTGTAGGCTACTGACTGAATGCGCTCCACGTAGCTTGATTGATTGATTGATTGAAAAGTTTATTAACAGATTGCAGAATGGGTACAGTACAGTACAGCTCAGTACATACAATTGTTAATTGGGGATGCAGACCAGAGAAAGACTTTCGTCTTGTTTACATCAGGGTCCCCCATTTTCAATTCATCATAAATCATAAAGCTCAACTCGTTATTATTTTGCGCAGACCGCAGAAACACGGGAACGTTTTGATTATATTTAAAAGGCTTTACGTTAAACGAAACAAGTGGAATTTCGAAGCTGTAAGCAGAATACAAGTCATATGAATATAGTGTTCTTCCCCCTTTTTACCTTATAAGAAAGAATAGAAAACTCATTGCAATGACACCAGATAGTGGACAGACTATGTATATGATGGGATTCAAGTTCGCGTTTTTGTTGATCATAGGCATGCTGTCAGAGTATGATATCTTAATCAAACATTCTAGAACATTTGTCGTCACAGATCATGTCCTAATAGAACATAGGCTATGGCATGGATCGTGATATTGTGTGGACTGTTATTATTACTGTCCCGGTACCACCCATTGTGACAACAGCCTTGTGAGTCCCGCACACAAACATGATGGAATTCAAGTTCATGTATTGAAAGGCAGGCTACATCATACATGCAGTGAGATTCATTGTTCTTGTATATGCTCTCGTATTATTGTTTATATAGGCTACCCAATACTGACATCAAAATAGATTGTAGTATGCCTCTAGAAATCATATGCAGCAGGTAGAAAATTTACGGGAGATCTATCGCGATTTGGAATAAAATTGAGGAGAACTTTAATCCCTGGGTATTAATCAAACAACACGGGAAAAGGCAGTCATATTCCAGCGCGGTATTTATTAGTGTTTGCGCTGCCCAGGCAGCAATGGTTAATAGATATCATATCCGACATCACCGTAAGTGTACACGTCTGTCAGCCTGTCTCATGACACGCTTCCCTCGGCTTAGTCCATTTTTCCACATTTCATGGGTGTATTCTATTACCGTATATGGTTAATCGGGGCGTTTCTGGTATGCAAATACGTGAAAGTGTGCACAAGCCTCGGCGCAGAGCCAAGGTGGGATTCATCATGACAGGTGTGCGTAGAGCCTGCGTACGCACGTGTGATGAATCCCGACTTCCCTGTGCGTACACTGGTTCTACATTCCGTGCTTACGTGTGGAAATAGAACATGTTCTACGCACACATTGATGAATGAGGGCCCTGGTCTTTAGCCTAAACCCTCCTTGCGTTAGCCGAAGCTAATGATGATGTGGCATCCTTCCTCCCCCCCCCCTCTCCGTGATGAGAGGAGAGAGTGTCTTCTGTGTGATCTCAGTCCTAGTCGCTCTTGGTCAGATTTTAGTCTGGCCCTACCCGGAACCACCGTCAGCTTTATAGGATCTTCGTCATAGCTATGATAGCCCGCCCCTTTTCTGGTTGTCATGTGACGTGCTGTCATGACAACTGCTAATAACCTTTCACACATTTCAAAATGTTTCATTACTGTCAAAACCTCCATCGCGTTCTGCCTCTGTGCCCACACTCGCTATCAGCTTGTTCTCACAAGGAATGTCAACATTCGGCCCTGCTCAGTGTGGTGCTCACAATCACCCTGCTCTACTGAACCACCGTCTCCTGCTTCCACCGTCAGCATGCACTTCGACCTCTCTGGCACTGTTACATGCTACCATCTCACCCCAATCTATACGGAAGCATATTTTTGAAGCCGTAGAGAGAGAGAGAGAGAGAGAGAGAGAGAGAGAGAGAGAGAGAGAGAGAGAGAGAGAGAGAGAGAGAGAGAGAGAGAGGGATAGAGAGAGAGAGAGAGAGAGATAGAGAGAGAGAGAGAGAGAGAGAGAGCATGTGGTACAGCTCCGGTGTTTAGCTACCTCCTAGGTAGTGTAAGCTAAAGTAATTTCCCTCTAACCGTCTTGTACACAATATACAATTCGTAAGAATTGTACTGTTACAGGTACCAGGATATGGCACCTGATAGCAGAGATATATTTAACCTATGAAACAGGTTGTAGTTAGTCATTTGACAAAGGAAGGTGCAGACACGGTGTTACTTTGTTCACCGAGGTGAGAATGGAGAAAACCCTTCAGCTCATCGATAGTCAAATCATCTTTTACCATTAACATATCCTTAAAGATGCCAGCTTTGATCACTCTCAAGACTGCTCTAACAACCTCTGCATCGCTGAATTGCTCTTTCAGACCTTCGTCGATCTGTTTGCAGACACTGTTGTAACTAATGTCTAATCCCTGGTCTCCTATCTGACCTCCCTGGAGCTTAAACTCCCTGTGGTGAAGGTACGACAGTTCTCTTAAAGATATTAGTTTATCTGGCGACACACCAGGGGTTTCCTGTTTACTTTCGGTGTCTGGTACACTCTCATTCAATGGCACAGCCTGAGCTGTGGTTGGTAGCACACTTGGCAGGCGCTGTAAAACCTGGTTGCTTACTTTTGAAGTGGGCACACTCTCAATTGTTTCACTTACATCATAAAAGACGCTAATGGGGTCGACTGGTACTGCCTCACTTTGACTGGTGGACCATAGGCCCTCGGTTATACCCTCTTCTGGACCCACCACCTCATTCTGCATAAGCCCATCAGTCACATCTTTTATCTGTAATAAATAAGACAACCCTGTATCCTCTAACTCCAGTAAAACCTTACTGTACAGGTAGTCGTTGATAAAGTTGAAGCACCCCTCCGCGTCATCTACGGTAAGGTGGGTTCGGTCAGACGCCTCCAGTCCTGTTACCAGTTCCAATGCCTCGGCAATGCGAAACAGTCAGGGGCGTAACTTGCGGGGGGGTCCCCGGAAAATGTCCCCTGCATGATTTCAGAATGCAGTATTTGTCCCCCCCATGTTTTTACCCCCAAACCGCTGCAACTGCGCGGCCTGGCGGCCAGCACTGTGACTCGCTAGTGGCTACTACACAGTGCCGGCACTGCAGATTTACCCTACTCTTGGAATTCATTGCCAGATCCTCAAAGTCATACATAGGGGCGCTGTCTCGATAATGCAGTGTTATTAAAGCAGCGTGTAGCTGACGCATGAACCAGTTGGAAGCGTCAACGCGGAACTGGAAATCCGTTGGTAAAGAAATAGCGGCCTGGAATCATTTTTGGGACGCTCTCAATTCGCAGTAAAGGAATATATATCTGCGGTTTCCCTGGCGGATGGCGAACAAGCCGGCCGATTCTACTATGAGTCATGACATTTGACATAGTCTATGACATCATACTTAACTTAAACTTGAACACGGAGGCAGTTACAAGAACTATCCGAGCCCCCGGGAGGGTGGTCGAATACCTTTTGCGATGTATGCAGGGAACGAATTGCAGAGGGAAGTGGAGAGCTGCCTGTCGCCCATTCTAACGCAGGAGTCCTGGACCCTCGACAGGTAAGGTAAGCGATTTTAGATGTATCACTTTAAGTGTGCGGCTGTTGTCCGAATACTAGTGAATATTGAAAAATAAAGGCATGACATTTAGAGACGTCCCCGTCGTAGCGTTCTGGTGCGGGGATATGGGTCTCTCTGTGCGGGGGCGCAACAGCAACAGGTGGGGTAGGCTGGGCAGAGATGTATGCATCAAAACGATTACATTGTTTGTCTCGCATACATTTGATTTATAATGCGAGCACCTGAGCAATCTGAGCAACGTCAGAAGGATACGCCCCTTCCTGACAAAAGAAGCCACCCAACTCCTCGTCCAATCAACAGTCATCTCCCGCCTCGACTACTGCAATGCACTGCTCGCTGGCCTCCCGGCCACTGCCACTAAGCCTCTTCAACTCATTCAGAACGCAGCGGCCCGCCTGATCTCAAACCTACCGAAGTCGGCCCATGTCACCCCACTTCTTAGGGACCTGCACTGGCTCCCCATTGCTGCACGAATCCGCTTCAAGGCCCTCGACCTAGCATACCGTGCGGCAAAGGGAACCGCTCCCGCCTACCTCCGGTCAATGGTCTCTAACTACACACCCTCAAGACCCCTACGCTCTGCATCTTCTGGCCGCCTCAGACCTACTCCTATCCAAGCTCCGGGAGGGTCATCAAAGAGAAGTCGCCTATTCTCAGTCCTTGCCCCACAATGGTGGAATGAACTACCCACCCCAGTTAGGACAGCCGAATCACGTCCAATCTTTCGCCGTCGACTAAAGACGCACTTCTTCAACCATTATCTGAATAAAAAAAAAAAAAAAAAAAAAAAAAAAAATCTAACCCTAACTAACCGTACTGTCATGCACTTGTCCTAATAAACTAACCTACACTGTAGCACTCAACACTTTGATGAACATTGTTGCTCAGCTGATAGAGTTGTGCCCTTCCTGATGGCTTGTCGTACAGAACTTGTAAGTCGCTTTGGATAAAAGCGTCAGCTAAATGACTAAATGTAAATGTAATGTAAATGTGATCTGTTATGTGTTATGGACCCGAGTCTCGAGAGGCACTTTATAATAGAGAAAAGACAGTGCAAACATGTATATGTCGCTTACAGTTTATTATGCCTATGCAGCTCGTTTATTTTGACAGAGTTAAAACATTTTCACTAGTATCATTATATTAAATTAGCGGACGTGCAGCTGGACAAGCCCTGGCTCCACGATGACCACTTCTTACAAGAGGTGCCACCGCCTGGGAAAATGCGTATTGCACACCTGGTATTATCCCTCCCCCCCCCCCCCTGCGACGTCACTGACCACGCCCCCTAATATGTCCCCCCCACCGCTAGGAACAAAGTTCCGCGCCTGGAAACAGTTCATCCGCAGGTAGAGTGAGCAGGCTCTTCTTGATGTCCCACACCAAGCTTTTCCTCTCGCTGTCTCCCATGGCTGCTTCCCGATTCCTCGCACTTGGCTCTCAGTTCAGGATCACTGTGGCGACTTTCCGTGGTGGGTGGATCTCCTCTACACGACACCGGTCTTCCTTCTCGTCAGGTGGAGTAGTGGACGCAGCTCTCGTTGTCGTCTGGCGTCAGATGAGGCACTTCACTGCTGTCGATACTGCGCAGATCAATCCCTCATTCGGCGGACCTTTACACCGGGCGTTGGTTCCTGGTTCATCGGGTCGCGGTTGGTCCAGGTGTCAAGCTCTCTGGATCAGCTCCCATCCAGCAGGTGGCGCTGATCCCGGACGAGCCCCCAATAAACTTGACTCAAATGTGGAATGAAAGTGCATTTATATATATATGTATCTGGCTGTATTTGCTAAACCGTGACCATGGTGTAACTCAAGGGAATAGATTTATATTTACAGTTTAAACTGTAACCCAATAAACTGTTACAGGTACCAGGATATGGCACCTGATAGCAGAGATATATTTAAGCTATGAAACAGGTTGTAGTTATTAATTTGAAGGAAGGTGCAGACATGGTGTTATTGGTTCTGGGTCCTCCCGGTTGTGATTTCAACAACGTTTATTTATTCCACAGAATAATCAATCAATCAATTATCATCATTGTATCATCATTGTATCATCATTCAGTTCAATTAGTTACATTACTTTAATACATTCAATTATAATCCCATTCTTGTTATTAATTCAAAAGCATATTCATCATTGCAACACACATTCTAGACTAGGCAGAATTTCAGAAAATGTGCTTGTATAAAGTGCTGAAGGCATTTCGTGTTTATTTTTGGTACACAACATTTCTAGGGGTATTAAGGGGTGCTGAATCTAAATATGCTGTATACCAAGCTCAAAAATGTCAAATAAGGCCTCAAAATTGAGAAATTCAACATGGCCGCCAGCACCAGGCCCTCTCTCCACAAAAACAGGTGCTAAACCCACAGTTTTTATTCTACTGACATGAAACTTTGCACAGAACATCTGCACCTATGGAGGAAGAAAGTAGGAATATAGCTGGGGTGCAACCATGAGTAACAGGGTGTTTTTGACTGTCTAACTGTAATCTTTGTATAGGCGAGGATAAAAAAAATGACATTTCTTCAGTGTTTGCAGGAATACTACAGCAATTTGTTAATAACTGTACAGTGTTGGACACCAACATTAGAATCCCCCAAGTCTTAGCTTTCTTCAGGTACCAAGTTTATGCAAGTAGCTCTTATAAATCTGGATATATAAGCATTTTAATGTAAGCATGCTGTTTTAGGCGAATACAAATAAATGGTAGGACTTAAAGGGGAACTCCAACATTTTGGGAAATTAGCTTATTTAACATCTTCCCTGGAGTTAGACAAGAAGATACATACCTTTTTTGTCTCTGTGCGTGCATTTAGCTTTCGGAATAGACGCTCCGTTAGCATAGCTTAGCTTCATCACTGGAAGTGAGGCAGATCCGTAGCCTTACAGTGCCTTACAGTGTATTGCAAGGTCTGACATTGACCAAACTTGATATGCATGACCTTGGTGGGCTCTAGGTCAACTCCTGAAAAGGGGGTCAATGTCAGACTTTGCAATCAAAAGTTAGGGGGCTAATAACCCTTGCCATAATTTCAGTGCGCCCCCTAACTTTTGATTGCAAGGTCTGACATTGACCCCCTTTTCAGGAGTTGACCTAGAGCCCACCAAGGTCATGCATATCAAGTTTGGTCAATGTCAGACCTTGCAATACACTGTAAGGCACTGTAAGGCTACGGATCTGCCTCACTTCCAGTGATGAAGCTAAGCTATGCTAACGGAGCGTCTATTCCCAAAGCTAAATGCACGCACAGAGACAAAAAAGGTATGTATCTTCTTGTCTAACTCCAGGGAAGATGTTAAATAAGCTAATTTCCCAAAATGTTGGAGTTCCCCTTTAATGAGTTAAGTGTGACTACACAAGGTACAAACCTGAATTAAATGTGCTTTTGTAAGTTTTCTTACATACATCAACAAGGACGTAGTCACACCGGAGATTCAAGAATCCATACTTGGCGCAGAACACCTTGGACAGGCACAACTGAACATATGTTTGTGGACAAACGTTTGTGTGAACCTCCAGATAGTGACCAGCACCTGAACCTGAAATCACCCATTCGAAAGAACAAAGCCAAGACATTTGCCTCTTTGTATGAAGTTGTGCAACTTTCCAAGAACAAGCAAAACACCATCAAAGTGGACAGGCAGATTCTACAAAGGCTCATCACAGCTTACAGAGTAGGTCATAAGGTAGACCTTGACAATATCCTCCAGCATGAGCTCATGCCCATCCCGCCATCTCTGGCCACAACTAACGGGAGTCTACATTCCACCAACAAGTCTGTGTTAGCAAATATACTGACGAAACAAGTTAAAACCTCTGCAGATCTTACCCTTCAGAGACCCAGCTGCCTGGTCATTGATGGTCAAGCTCTGGTAATGGCACTCGGAAAGCCACCTGACACTACAACATTTGGTGACTATGCCAACAAGTTCACTGACACCGTGTTGAAGATGGGAGCAAAATACCAGAGGGTATGTCGTCTTTGACAGATACCATGACCAATCCATCAAAACAGGCACAAGGGTGAAACGCAAACAGCGCCACAGACCAGTACGTTGTGAAATTGTGTTAAACTTCAATATGAACAGGCTGACTCTAGAGCTATGTGGCAGGGCCTCAGAACGATGACAGATTACAAAGGCACCTCCCTCAAACTGAACAGTGACATCCAACTGGCAAATGATCTCAATACCTTCTATGCAAGGTTTGAGGCTGGGAATAACAGCACCACCCTACAAACCACTGCAATGGAGGGGGGGGGGCACTGCTGATGGAGACTCAGTGTTCAGCATAACAGAACATGAGGTGAGGAGGACGTTTAAGAAAGTGAATATCAGGAAGGCAGCAGGACCGGATGGTCCTAAAAGTCTGTGCCGACCAACTGTCCCCGGTATTCACTGACATATTTAACCTGTCCTTAGAACAGGCTGTCTTCCCCACCTGTCTGAAGAAGTCCACCATTATCCCTGTACCCAAAAAATCCAAGCCTGCTTGCCTCAACGACTACCGCCCTGTAGCTCTCACCTCCATAGCCATGAAGTGCTTTGAGAAGCTCGTGAAGGGCTACATCTGTTCCTCCCTCCCCATCAACCTGGACCCCCTGCAATTTGCATACCGCCCCAACAGGTCCACGGAGGACGCCATAGCCCATGTGCTGCACACGGCAGCATCACACCTGGACAAGAGGCAGGGGAACTATGTGAGAATGCTATTCATCGACTACAGCTCAGCATTCAATACCATAGTCCCCTCCAAACTCATAGCCAAGCTCAGGGACCTACCTGGGCTTGAACTATGACCTCTGCCAGTGGGTCTTGGACTTCCTGACAGGCAGACCCCAGGTGGTGAGAGCAGGCAACTGCACCTCCTCATCCATCACTCTCAACATAGGGGCCCCCCAGGGCTGTGTCCTGAGTCCCCTCCTCCACTCCCTGTACACACATGACTGTGTGGCACAGCGGAACAACAACACAATCATCAAATTTGCTGACGACACAGTAGTGGTGGGCCTGATCTCTGCAAACGACGAGAGGGCCTACCTGGAAGAGGTTAAGGTTCTAGCGGGATGGTGTCAAGAGAACAGCCTCTCCCTGAACGTCAGCAAAACAAAGGAGATGATTGTGGACTTTAGGAGGTCGGGGTCAGGGACTACAGCCCCCTCAGCATCGACGGGGCACCGGTTGAGAGAGTGAACAGTTTTAAGTACCTCGGAGTCCACATATCCGAGGACTTGACATGGACCACACACATTGACAGTGTTATCAAGAAGGCACGACAACGCCTCTACTTCCTCAGGCGCTTAAGGAAGTTCAACGTGAGTCAGAAGATCCTCAAGAACTTCTACTCATGCACAATAGAGAGCATCCTGACTGGCAATATCACCTCCTGGTTTGGGAATAGCACTGCACAAGACCGCAGCAGACTACAGAGAGTGGCCCGTTCAGCCGAACGCACAATTGAAGATGGGCTTCCCACTCTCCAAGACATTTACAACAAGCAGTGCATGGGCAAGGCTAAGAGAATAATCAAAGACTCCAGCCACTCAAACAACTGCCTCTTTGAACTGCTGTGGTCAGGCAAGCGATATCGGAGTCTCATGGCAAGCACAGAGAGACTTAGAAGGAGCTTCTATCCCCAGGCCATCGGGATGCTCAATGAATGAACAATGAACAATAAGCAAACCATCAACACACCCACAGCGCACATACACTCACTTAAATAAACAACACACTGTAGCACCCACTTTACCACTTTAGACACACTTTATATTTATATTATTGGTAAGGAAATTGCACATCATTCTCATTCCTTATTGCACCTCACCACTACAAGGTGGCACCACAAGCTAAGCTATACCTCACCATTTTTGTACCAGCTGTACATACTGTATATATAGATACACTGAACAATGTTGTTGTTTACACTTGTTTACGTACTTGACTTCTTGACTTTCTATCTTATACTTATTATACTTATTTTATACTATCTTGTTAATTATTATCTAGCACACTCTCAGGAGCAACACAGAAAGAAACATTTCATGCAAAGTATTCTGTATTCTGTATGACAACTAATAAAGAAACTTGAACATTCACTTATATTGATATGGTAAAATAATCTTTTTATTTTATTACATTATATTATAATCTATTCTATTCTATTCAGCATTGGATGAATCATGCAACTGCAAGACACCTGCGACACCTGCCTGAATACGATTGATGACTGACAATAAATGACTGTACCTAAGCTACTGTAAGCATATTAAGGACTATCTAATTTGCATAAATGGCATGTTGATTAAAAGAGTTTGATGAATAAATCCATGGCCTGGGATCATCCTGCTTTTCTTTCTTATTTGGTTGATGAGTTATGCATCAATAACGACCACCGTTTCTGCTATAAATATGAGTTTCAAGCAACATTTTCTCAACTGATCTAAAATCAGGATATGATTTTAAATTCGTCATGTATGCAAACATATAAAACACATTTCATTCATGTTTCTACCTTGTTTAGTCAAAAAGATATGCACTTAAATAGATTTCAGCCTGGCGCTGGCGGCCATGTTGGATTTCTCAATTTTGAGGCCTTATTTGACATTTTTTAGCTTGGTATACAGCATATTTGGATTCAGCACCCCTTAATACCCCTAGAAATGTTGTGTAACAAAAATAAACACAAAATGCCTTCAGGGTTATGATTTTCTGAAAATTGACCCTGTCTATTCTACCCTTTTAGGATACCCTGGTTCACATCAATAGCATTTTCCTTTTAAATGTAGTTATTCAGTATTATATACTGTACATTGTAATTACTTATGTCTTTATACATATTTGGCGTCTTAAGTATAAGCATGTGAGAAGGGAAACATTCTCCTGTTAACCTCTGTCTAGGCATGTTGGAAGAGACCATCGTATGTCTTCTTTTAAACAACACTGTCATTCTCATTGTCTGTCAAACAATTCCTTAAATCACCAATAACTGTTACCTTTATCATCAGTCATATCCACTATTCTCTAGTGTACAGAAATACCTCAACACCTCAGTGTTACTCATATTTGTGTTCCAGCTTAAGTTCTATTGAAACTCAAATGTGCAATGAAAGTGCATTTATATATTCAGTATATGTATCTGGCCGTTCTCAACCTTCAGGCTTTCTCCTGGACTTCTAACAAGCCAGCATTGTGGCGGATCGCCCAGAGCGGAAACAGGAAATGGAAGCTGGTGCTCATTACAATTCGGTCCGATCACTCGGTAATAGTCTCTCTCTCTCTCTCTATCTCTATCACGCTCTCCGTTAAATGTAAATATAAATCTATTCCCTTTATGAAAATAAAAATCGATTTGGTTAATTACCTGAAATTATGAAAAATGTTTGGGGGGGAAACCCTGCATATATCGGTATCGGTTGATATCGGTATCGGAAATTAAGAGTTGGACAATATCGGTATATCGGTATCGGTAAAAAAGCCAATATCGAGCATCCCTAGGTAAAATTGTTTGTTTATTAACGTTTATTCAACATAATAATAATAACAATACATTTAATTTCTAGTGCACTTTACATTGGGAATCAAATCTCAAAGTGCTAAGATTTGACATCAATACAACGTCAAAATTGTTTCCGATGGAAACTGAAGATTACATGGAGGGGGCGGGGGCATTCCTGTTTGAAGCTCCGGTGGAGACAGGAAAGCAACCAACAATATTGTCCATGTGGAACCCTTATCCCCAACACATAGTTTCGCCCCACCTAGAATAATTTTCACTAGCCGCCACTGGCCCCACCACTACAATCCAGACATCTAAACCATTTTTTTAAGATGCCAAATGTGTGCTCGATCACACGTAGGGGTGTCATATCCGGTTATGTCTTTAGCCCCACAGACTTCTTCCGGTCATATCACAATACATTGAGTTTAGCAACTTTTCTCCTGTCAAATAAACAACTTTATCGTAACCTTTTTATTTCCATAATATCAAACGTGGGTCTGCCACGTCGATACAAATTGAGTTATATGTCTCATTTCATGCCCCATATCTAACAGATTAATGTATTGGATTTAGGCGGAGCTAAATGCTAATGTGGCTAACTCTAACAGTAAACTTTTACATGAAATACAGCCCAAAAACCTTAGAAAAAAGTGACGATAAAGTTGTTTAATTGACAGGAAAAACTAGCTAAACTCAATGTATTCTGATGGGACCGGAAGAAGTATGCAGGGCTAAAGACGTAACCGGATCTGACACCCCCACATTGTGCAAGTGGAGAATACCCACCCACTACATGGATGATGCGTTCTGATGTGACCCCGATTGTATGCTGCCTCTCCAACGTTGGCAGGATTATGCACAGGGGTCATAAGCCATGGCTGGAGTTGGTAGCCGCCATCACCTATGATACAAAAGCAGATCCCCCCCCCCATACATTTGCAGTGAATATTACAGCACAAAGATTTTCTCAAAACTACTTTCTTACCCAGTAACCAGGGATTGTCACAGTGCTGAGCTGGGTTACTTTCCTCCAGTGTATTTGTCCCCCGGCCCCACCCAATGGCCCCATGCGCGCGCACACACACACACACACACACACACACACACACACACACACACACACACACACACACACACACACACACACACACACACACACACACACACACACACACACACACACACACACACACACACACACACAAAAATCAAAGTAAAAAAAAGCAAAAATTGAAAAAAAATCTGGGTGGCTGGGTCAATATCATCCTTGATTTCATCCAGTAGATCAATAATTGCTTGAGCTGGCAACCTGTGTCTCCGGATGATTTCGGTCTCGCTTAAATCTCCTTCGAAATATTATGTCACGAGCATGCCTGGCATTACGATGCCTTCGCCTGGAAACAATTACTGCTGCCATGATCACCTGAGACGCTGTCAATGACGCCCCTTTATAAATGCGCTTTGTTACCACCAGATCTATGAAGACTTAAATAGCGTTGCTTTAACTGCACGTGACAATTAGCGCCAATCTTTGTGAATTGGAGTGTTTTGCGACAGGGCTAATTTGCATAGAAAGGGGAACACGTTCCACCCATATTACCTCATTTAAATACCCGCAAATAGCACCGACACACCGAGACACAATGCTATTTTTTTATTATTGATATTTTCCCTTAGTTTTTACACAAACGACAAATGACAAAAGACATTGAAATTAAAAGATTGACATTGAAATACTAATAATACAAAATATGTAAAGCAACACAAACAGGCCCAAATTGTTCTGTGTAGAGGCCCAAATGCTTACATCTCTGACAGATTACAAAAATACAAAAAGATAAACAAACATATGACTTTAAATAAATGTAACTCACATCTTGGGTACATACAGATACAGTAATTAAATAAATTATGAATGAAAATACAATAAACAAACAGAGCCCTCCCAATAACCCACCCTCCTGAGACGCCCCCACCCCTGGACACAAATTCCCCACCCCCCCCTCTACACACACACTCACACACATATACAGACAAGCTTCATCTAAGTCCTTAGCTACTAGGAGTGGCTGGGGTGGGATCTAGCATCTAATTAGTGTCCGCTCGTCAGGTACAGGAGAGATCCAATAGATCCAGCAGGTCAAGTCGCACAGGAAGGAGAGACCCCTTGTACACCAGGTCAGAGAGAAACAATGCTGATGGAAACACAGTTACCACCGCATTTCACCCGTTGCGCTTCCTTTGTGAATAGCAAACTGTGTTTCAGAGCTATTTGCACAGGCAGAGCGTCAGAAAAAGCTGTGCAATCCCTTTGTGAATTCACCGCACAGAGTCACTTCGAGGAGAGACTCCTCCACACTGTGCAGCTGCCAATGACAGCAGGTACAGAACATACTTTAGCTTGTTTGTAGGAAGCTCTGATCATCAAAACAAGTCACACAGTCCAAACTAGTCCAGTAACTCATTTCCCTTCTAACGGCATAAATTAGGATGGGTGTGTTCACATCTTAAAACACCACACTCGTACCTTCACCTGCTGACAAACCTCAACCACCATGACACATGCACAACCCTATAATGCCTCTTTATACCACTATGCTGTTGCTGCAGTGAATCATGTCTCTCCCTGCTCTATTAAAACACAAGTCTCCATGTTGGATTAATGCAACCAATCTATTTCTCTGGCCTCGTTGTTTCAGGCCTGTCATCAGCCTGCTTGGTTAAGTGCTGCATCAATAACACTTGGCCATGATGGACTGTGTCCTGGCCTAGTCTCCCACTGGGAATAAGACTTTAGACTAGTCTGTGTTATACAGTCTACTGGATATATACTGGTTATGTGTACAGTGAGTTCTATTCAACCAGGGGTATAGTCGTAGTTAAGATAAGATACAACGATATAAGATATTCCTTTATTGATCCCCTTGGAGAAATTCGGGCAGCATGGGGGAGGGGAGGTACAGGTATGGGCAGGGTAATAGAAGAAATACATAAATATAGACAATACAATTAAATCTGAATATGAAATATGAGAAAATTAAACAGTATAAACAAAGGTGCAGATGAGGGTCCGTACCCTATCGGTCATAATATATGTTATAGACTGTGCAGGTTTGGTGGTTAACTCATTCAGCGCCAATCACAAAAAAGTCGCGTTATCTCGCCAGCGGTTGAGCGCCAAACCAGAGAAATATCTAGTTATATTTAATTTATGGCTTTGCGCTCTGCCTTCTGGAACTATCCCTTTAATCATATACTATCATGAAAACGTTCACCCACGTGTACGCACCCACCTGCCTGACCATGCCCACATCCGCTCATATATAAGTGGGGTCATGGCCACACTCCTTCCCTACTTTCACCACTGTGAAGCCCGTGTATAGCACCGTTTTGAGTTTATGCTAAAAGTAGTTGTTGGTAAAAGGAGCTGCGTTGACATTGTAATATAGTTTTTCTCTCTCTCACTAATTTACGAGAAAAAGAAAGGATAATGTCTTCACCCCAGGAGAGCTTAGACGACTATCGTTCTGACCTCCACCAGCGCTTCACCAGCGTTTCCCCCCCGCCGGAGGGCAGTCAGCCGGTAGGCTGGCAGTCCCTCTAGTGGCGGGGGATTTGCGTCGCAGGCTATCCGCCTCTGCTCGTTCTCGTCATACGGTGATGAGCAGCGGGGGCGGACAGCTTAGCGGCTGTGTTGAGCTGGCACCGAGCGGGGATTCTCTCGCCTACTCTCCATTGCGTCCGATGGAAACTGAAGATTACATGGAGGGGACAGGGGCATTCCTGTTCGAAGCTCCGGTGGAGACAGAGCGCTCAGTGTGCCGCAGCCACTGCCACCACCTGTCCCTGACGACATGATAGGTCATCTCTGGCAACATCGTCCTGTGAGGGAGGCGGACATTGTCTGCCCATTCTTCCCCTCAATGGAGGCCTACGTGATGAAGGGACAGGTCATTCCCTGTATCGTCTGCCTTACCTCCACCTACGTGCCTTTCACGTGGGTGGAGGGTTTGGTTCAGGGGTTAAAGGAAGGGGTGCCTCGGCTTGATAGCCCGATGGCATCCATCCTTTGCCCCGAGATGGTGTGGGAGCCGTTACGGAAGCCATTTCCCCAGGGGAAATCGGCTAGGCAGTTGGCTATATGGAGTGACCAGGTGTCCATCGCCTTGACACAGAGCCTGGCTGTGACTTCCAACATTGCGCAGTTGGCACGCTTCATGTCGGGGCTGATGACGGGCGGGGTGGTACTGGACGACCACCAAAAGTACCTCCACGCCCAAGCGACGGGAGCCATCCTACACCTGATGCAGCTACAGGCGATAGCTGCGGGGGAAACAGCGCGCCCTGGCCACTCTGATCCAGCGCCACCTGTGGCTGGAGGAGGCGGCAGTATCGGATCAACGGAGGGTCCCCCTCCTCATGGCCCCCCTCTCCGTTGCTGGGCTATTTGGCTCTGCGATGCAGCAGATGACATCAGCCTGCAGGGACATGGAGGAGCAGCGGTCCGTGCTCCAACCCCACTTCCCCTGGCCCGACACCACCACGACCGGAGGGCGGAGGCAACGCCAAAATAGACCTGTGGCCGTCGCCACCGCCACTGTTGGCCCTGCCAGCAAAAGGCCCAAGAGTGGAGGAGGAGAAGTCGCCACCAAGACTGCTGCCGCCAGTCATCCTGTGCCCGGGGGGAACGGTAGGGAATGACATGGCCAGACGGCTCCCCAGCAATATGATTTTGTTGAATTAATAAAGGGTCCCTCCTGAAGGGGGACTATTTTTTGTTAACAAAACGTGTGTTGATTCACTACATTTTGGGGGATATGACATGTGCAATTTTAGGCCCACAGCTAAGAATGCTGGGGTTTGCGATTCTTGCTGTGTTTATGCAGTTTTCTCAGAAAATTTGCGTTGGTTGCTATTGTGTATAACTGGACAAGGCTTGTAGTTTTAACACTTAGCCAAAGCGTATGTCCTTCTCTCTACTTAAGACAGCGTTCTTTCTTACGTGAGTAAAGGTGAACTTGGGGTTTTATTGTATGATGAGAGTTGTGTGTGTTTCATGTAAAACGTTTAGGTAAACGTAGCATTGAGTCCACAACTGGGTTGGGTGTTAGCTTACAGAGTTGTACATATATAGCATATGAACCAGGGACCTTTGAGTCCCTCTCTTTAGTCTGATATTTTTCTTTACTTAAGGGTAGAGGTAAAAATAGCAGGTGGCAAGTTTTTCGCACATAAGCCAGAGCCGTGAAATAAAACCCGTTTTTTACACAAGCGAGGTTATCGGCTGTGGCTGGCGTGCAGGATGTAAAGCTATTACCCTAGCAGGTATGTGTGTTACAACGGAGACAGGTAGGTTCCAGTTGCGGAGTAATAAGTAGAGGCAGAGAGGGTTGTTTACTCATTAACGGTGGTTCTCTTTATTTGTAGAACGGTACACCTAGAGTAATAGCAACAGATAGTACACTGATGCAGGGCGTCTAGGAGAGAAGATAATAATGATAACAATAAAGACAGCAACGTCCAGTGTTTGCGGTACCGCCGTGTACTCTGCAGGAGAATGAGAAGATCCGACAACTGGAAGTAGAGAGACAGGGGTTTAAGTACGACCTCATTCCTGACATACCAAGCGTTCCAACGTGACAACCAATCAGGAGACCCAAACAATAAGTGACAAGTGACAGGGAGATAAGTGACAGGGAAGCCCAGTGACAGATGTCAGAATGGTGGATGGTTCTCAGGCGGAGCCAGAGAACCCAAGCGTTACAATGTGTGCTTTCATGTAGCACGCCATGCAACTGGTGTTGCGGCTATGCCTTTTTATTGCATCGTATCTGGGGTGAGGTGGTTGAGAGGGGTGGACAAATACCCCCCCCCGGATATAGTTATATCCTTTACGACACTGATTGGCCGCCTTTCTACCTATCAGTCTCCCTGTCGAGCTGAGCGAGAAAGCTCGTCACAGGGAGGGGGGGGATTTCCCTGTCTCCCACGCCATATTAGGATAGTGGGACACAGGATTTCCCCGGCCATAGAAGACGTCACAGGCGCGTTTTCTTATTGGCCATGAGACATATCCATGAGTTTCAGGACCTGTGCTGCAGGCCGCTGTCATTGTAAAAGCTAGATGATGCCATGCAGTCGAGACTGTCGTTCTTCTGCTCTGCTCTCTATCAGTAGTGTTTATTGGGTTTTGTCACTTGGCCCAATTATCACATAAACCTTTTTCAATAGTTTTTACTCATGTTAAGGTCTCTCTGGGGAAACCGCTGTCTTCCCCTCTTACATAAAGAGCAGAATTGACGCGGTTGTTATTCCCAGGCTCATCGGATGAGAGCCTGTGTCTGTGTCTCTAGACCGGCTTCCTGCTGCTCGTCCCAGACAGCAAGGGGAAACGTTGTGAGGCTTTCTTGTTAGAAATTCGTCGTCACTGTTCTTGGGTTCTTTGCGAGCATACACGCTGTTTTATGAATTCAGCGCGTGGTCTTACGAGACCGATCAGCGCTGGCCCAGGGTGTTTTTTCAATGATTGAATCCGCTTGTGGGACCGGCGCGCCTTGGTTGCCCAACATCATAAAAACTGCGTTTTTTATGCGGTCGGCTGCGAAGGAGATTTTTGTCTCTACCGAGCGCCAGTGCACTAGGTTAGACTCGAGGGCTCACGTACATCTCCGGGGGGAGATGACGGAGTAGATCAACACATTGGCAGGGGGGTCTCACGCCCGTTGGGTGGGCCACCGGGAGCAGTGCGTTCGCACACTGTGATGTTTTTGGATCAACACGCGTACCTACCCCCCTCTTAGGACTGGGGGTGGAGGTATGACGAGAAAACGGGACTTGTTCTGGTCGCGCCGGATCGGATCAGTTTAACCCGTTGTCCGCCGGGGAGCTGACAAGTTCTGGTGCCCCGAAGGACCCTGAGATTTTCCGGGGGGAAAATGCCTGGGCGGGCCGAACGTCACAGGGGTTGATGTCATGGATGTGTCATATGGATGGATATGGATGTGTCATATGGATGTGTCATACGATTGCCCTTAACACATTGGGTGCCAACGACGAGAAATCTTGTTGTTGGCCGCCATTGGTTGAGTGCCAATGACGAGAAATCTCGTTATTTAATCATTATTTCTTTTATTAGCAATATCCATACATTTTTCATCCATCCAGCCTCACGTTATCATTGGGACTGGCTCTGAGCTCGAAAAGGGCAAATACCGCCCCCTATCGTCTCCCAGATGGTATTGCACCCATTGGAATGGAGTCAATGGAAGTGCATACGAAAAAAAAATCCAGGCTCCACATTTTACTTCTGAGCCATGTAACCTGAGACTATTGCATCCACTGAGGGAACTGGAAGAAGCGTCGATTATGTGTTTCGAGGTATAATGTTGGATCAATAAACGTGATTGATATTTGGAATGGTGATCAGGAATTGGATTCATCTTTTTGCAGAACATCTGATGTGAGGTAAGGACTTTATTTTACCAGTATTGGGTTAATCAGAGATTTTTTTCACAGCGTTCACAACGTGTCTCCTATGTGTGTATGTGTATGTGCGTAACGTTAGCGCCAGGCAGGGCATAGATAATCTATTTTTCAGCCTGTTTCTCTAGCGTGCATAAGTACACATATACTATCGATAATCTAGCGTTTATTTGAAAATGATTCATAAATAGGCCAAAAAATTACAACATGTTTTGTCTATTCCACTAAAGGGCTATTTTCACAGATTTTTATGGAATCACTAGAAAGCTTCAAAACTATACTCATATTCAAAACGGTATAAAACGGAAATGTACTGATGAAAAAACTATCCGTTTCATACATGTTGACTGCAACCAAGTCATTGATAAGCGACGGTTGTATTAGACACAGCCATAATTTAAGATATAGTTTATGCGTTCGCAAATGTGCTCGTCCTCTCATTGACTAAAGCGCTGGCACTCAAGCGATAAAAACATAGGGGGGTGGTTGTCTCTCCGGTGTGTTGGTAGCAGAGTCGACTCTCAGGTCTGCCAATTGTTTCAAACTCTTTCTCTGAACCTCGACCCTGCGGGATTAATAAATTGGCAGGGTCGGGGTTCGTGGTGGAATCTGTTCGCTGGCGGGGTTGGCTAACTCCGACTCCGCGAGGTTCGCGGCCCCATGAGATTGTGACATGGTGCACGGCATACCGAACACCCTTTCCGCCGGGATAATGTTCTTACAGTAGGCCCCTTAGGCGCCTGTCTAGTCCGCAGTGCCCCGGGCGCAGGTCGAGTTCTGCTCTTAACACTTTGAATGCCCATCATGAGATATCTCGGGTTATCAGCCCGCCCCCTGAATGCCCATCACGAGAATTCTCGTTTTATTTTTTTTATTAGCGATCTGAATTCATATTTCATCAACCGAGTCTACCGTTGGTAAACCTGCCCCGCCAGGCGCTCAGATGTGAAAAAAGCGCCCCCTATCGTCTCCCAGATGGTAATGCACCCTTTTGGATTGGACTCAATGAAAATGGATGAGAAAAAAAAACTCCGGAATCCACATTTTACTTCTCACGCATGTAACCGGAGCCGATCAGATTCATTCTGGACCCTCAGCACAGCGTGTAATATGTGTTTTACAGTATACGCGTTGGATCAATAAAAGGATCGATTTTTGGAATGGCAATCAGGAATTGGAATAATCCATTTGGATACCATCTGATCTCAGGTAAGGAATCTATTTGACCAGTCTTAGGATAATCAGACCTGTTTTCACGGAGATATAAGCTTTTCCCCTATATGTGATATGGCTGTTTGACTCTAAGAGCGATCAGGAACTAAGATAATCGATTTTCAGCTTGCGATTCATAAATAGGCAGAAAAATGACAACGTTCTAGAATATTACAGTACAGGGCGATTATCATTTTTTTTTTCCCCCTTGAAAACGAGGGCTTTTCAAAAATGCTATAAAACGGAAATGAACCGATCAAAAAACAATCCGCTTCGACAATGTTGACTGGAAATGAGTCATTGATAAGCGACGGGCAGATTAGACACATAATTTAAAACATAGATTAGGCGATATTAATGCTAACATTGAAGTGGATGGTGGGCATTCAAGCACTAAATGTGCGCCCCCTGCTGGGCACTGAAAGTGTTAAGGCCTGTCAACCTGGATTGAGGGATCAACCTCCTTGGAAGGGTTGTCTCCCCGACGCGCCAGCTGGCCCCACGACATTGTGGGGGGGAAGCCTCCTTGGGAGCGCTTCAGGGCGGCGTGCCAGGGGGAGAAGGGCCTTCACCTGTTTTAGGCCCTGTCCGATACGCTGGCGATGTGGGGGGTGGTGTCACCAGTGACCGTCTGGTGGGGTCCCGATGCCGCAGCCTCGCTGACCTCACCAGGCCCCTTTTTCAGGGGGTCCTAGCCCCCGGGATGTGGCCTGGGGCTGGGACCTCCTCCGCGGGCAATTCAAAGGTGTCTGACAGTTATATGGCTAATTTAAATTGTATTCACTCAACCTACCCTATCTGAGTTACTGTGTAGAAAGCAGTATGGGTTACTGTTACGGACTCTGTCCTTATATCATTATGTATGTATCCTTGTAATATTATATTGTATTGTATAGGGGGTAATATATATTAGGTGTTATGTATGTAGGCAGGTTGTATTTTTTTTTTTTTTTTGTCTCCCTCCTGTGTAACCTATCTTTCTCTCAGGGTCAATCAGCAGCAGCAGCAGCAGCAGCAGCAGCAGCAGCAGCAGCAGCAGCAGCAGCTGATGCTCGTCAGACAATTAACCTCCACATCCATTCATATATCCCTGTGTGTGCAGTGTTAGCTAGATCTCTGTCGGTGTCTGTGGGTAATTATATTTGGTGGTGTTGTGGTAGAGTTCTGCTTTTTGGTGTGAGCTAGTTAATGCTCTGTTGAGCTCATTGTTTGGTGTGTGAGCTAGTTAATGCTCTGTTGAGCTCATTGTTTGGTGTGTGAGCTAGTTAATGCTCTTTTGAGCTCATTGTTTGGTGTGTGAGCTAGTTAATGCTCTGTTGAGCTCATGTTTGTGTGAGAGCTGGTCAAGGCTCTGGTGGTTTAGCCATTTCCTATAGTATTGTACCTTTTGTGATCCTGCCTGTTGTACATTTTCTGTTTACCCATAACCTGTTTTGTGTATTTGTTTATTAATCGTCACCCAGTTTATGGTGATTGTTTTTCTTGTTTGTTAACCTTTTGTTTCGCACACAGGGACATTGAGGACAGGAAGATACCCTGGGTCTACATTTTGCATCACGTAAATTACCTACTGTTAAAGACACCAGCTTTAGAAGTGAGCGCCACCACCTGTACTTTGGGGCGTCCGCGCCTGTAAAGGGGGGGGGGGGGGGGGGCTTTTATTTCTTTTTGATATTTTATTTGGTGCTCACTGGTAAGTCCTCATTGCTCTCTGTGTTGCTGTTTTTTTAAGTTTGTGAAATAAATATTATTATTTTGCAAATTGTCTCCTGCGTTGTGTGCCACTGCACCCTCACATACCCTGTTTGTGGCCTTGTGTTGCGTCTCCCCACTGGGGAACGTAACATAAATGGGGGCTCGGTAGTGGGCAACAGACGGCTGGTGTTGGTGGGCAGTGGGCACGTTAGATAGGCTGGTATTTGGTGGTGATTTGGTTTGTGTATCTTTGCGCTGGTGGCTCTTTAGATAAATGCCGTCGTTTAGTGTGGAGGGGTTTTTAGGTGATCCTTTGAGCATTTGGACCTGTGTAGGAAGGAGGACCTGTGTGCTATCGCCTTGCATTTTCAGGTCAGCCTTGCAAAGGGTCTGGCAAAGGCTGACCTGAGGGAGGAGGTAGTACGGCTGCTGGTGTATAAGAAGGTGCTCGGTGCAGGTGAAGGTGCGTCTGCTATTCCTTCTCGTTCTGGTTCAGATGAGTATCAGGAGGAAGGAGTAGCTGAGATGGTAGAACCACTTACAGACGGGTTGGAGGATAAGCCTCCCCTCCCGTCTCCAATGCCCAGACGTGCTTTACCCTTCCCTAGTGGGAGTACTGGGGAGGAGGACAATCTTAAATTGAGTTTAGCACAGTTGCAATTTGAAGAGAGGAAGGAGGAGAGAAAGAGAGAATATAGTCATCGGTTAGCTATTAGAAAAATGGAGCTGGACACTGAGAACCGCCGGGTGGATGCTGAGAAGAAGGTTAAGTTGAAGCAACTGGAGCTCGATGCTGCTAAGGCTGGGAGTCCTGCTCAACCCTCTTCCACGGCTGTGGGGGCTTATGATGTAAGTAGGCTTATATCTCTGGTACCTCAGTTTCGTGAGGCGGAGGTAGACTCCTATTTTAATGCTTTCGAGCGAGTTGCTACCTCATTGAAGTGGCCTAAAGAGGTCTGGGCTCTCTTGCTACAGTGTAAACTGACTGGGAAAGCCCAGGAGATTTTGTCTGCCCTCCCTCTCAACGACAGTTTGTCTTATGACATAATCAAGACGGCTGTACTTAGGGCCTACGAGTTAGTGCCAGAGGCGTACAGGCAGAAATTTCGCATTCACAGAAAGTTGCCTGGCAGAACTTTTGTGGAGTTTGCTCGTGAGAAGGAATCTCTATTTCATCGGTGGTGTAGGGCTTGTGATGTAGCTGATTTGAATTCTCTGTCTGAGTTGATGTTACTGGAGGAATTTAAAAATAGTCTGAATGACCGTTTGGTAACATATCTCAATGAGCAGAAAGTTGTGACGTTGGCACAGGCTGCGGTACTCGCAGACAAGTTTGTGCTGACTCATAGACAGTCGTTTGGTACTTTACGACATGAGGATAGAGCTTTTTATCCCTCTGCTCAGACTCCAGCTAAGGTACACACTAGCCCACCGCGTTTATTATCTCCCTGCTACAAGGAGGAGTGAGAATGTTTTCATTGTCATCGGGTGGGTCACATTAGGGAAGACTGTGTTGCATTCAAACGCAAGCAGTCTACGCCAAATAGACGACCAAAAGAGGTTGGTTTGGTGCAGACAGTGATAGCTCCGCAGTCAGTAGTCCCCACAAAAATGTGTGACGGCCTGGAGCCCAGTTACGAACCGTTTATGTTGGACGGCATGGTTTCTCTCAGTGGTAGTGAGTTGGACCAGCGTCCGGTGCGCATACTGAGAGATACTGGGGCAGCACAGTCTTTTATCTTGTCAGACGTGCTTCCGTTTAGTGATGAGTCGTCAAATGGCTCAAGTGTGTTGGTGCAGGGGATCGAGATGGGTTTTGTGTCCGTGCCCCTCCATCAGGTACATTTAAACTGTGGTTTAGCACAGGGGGTGTTCAAGGTGGGCATACGCCCGTCGTTACCGGTGCGAGTTGTCACTTTCCTGTTGGGAAATGACATCGCTGGTGGCAGAGTTATGCCCATTTTGGAGGTTTTGGAGCGCCCTGAGGTTTTGCATCCAGATGTGTTGGCACAACAGTTCCCTGAGGTGTTTACAGTTTGTGCAGTCACCCGTGCTCAAGCACGTACGTTTGGTGAAGTAGTTGACTTGTCAGAGACTGTGCTAGCTACTAAGTTGTCTGGCGCGCCTATTTCCCCGCTTATGTTTGCTCAACCTGCTGTTGAGACGAGTGACAGTATAGCGCTTCAGCAGGATGCGCTCACCTCTGAGACAACTCATTTGCCCATGACTAGAGGTAATCTGATCGTTGCTCAGAAGGGATACGCTAGTTTAGCCACGTGTTTTGCTGCTGCTCTTGCTCCAGAGACAGCTAAGAACAAGGAGGTGGCCTATTTTATTGAGAATGATGTGCTGATGCGGAGGTGGAGATCACAGATGGATTTTGATAATGAGTGGAGTTATGTTACACAGATTGTTGTGCCAACACCGTATCGCCAGTCTGTTTTGTCTTTAGCTCATGATCATCCTTGGTCAGGCCATCTAGGCATCACCAAGTCCTATGACAGGGTTTTACAGCACTTTTTTTGGCCCGGGTTAAAGAGGGATGTGACCAGATTCTGTAATACTTGTCATGTGTGTCAAGTTACAGGGAAGCCTATTCAGGTTATTAAACCTGCCCCGCTTCACCCAATCCCAGCTATGGGGGAGCCGTTTGAGCATGTGCTAGTGGATTGTGTTGGTCCCATGCCAAAAACGAAGTCTGGTAACGAGTTCCTTTTAACAATTATGTGTGTAGCAACACGGTACCCTGAGGCTATTCCTCTTAGAAAGATAACATCTCAGTCTGTAGTGAAAGCTCTGATCAAGTTTTTTTCTACGTTTGGGCTGCCAAAAGTGGTACAAACCGACCAAGGTACTAACTTCCTTTCAGGGATATTTGAACAGGCGTTATCGTCATTGTCTATATCTCACAGGATCTCAAGTGCGTATCACCCTGAGCCGCAAGGTGCCCTGGAGAGGTGGCATCAGACCTTCAAGTCAGTGTTGCGCAAGTATTGTATGGAGAGCGGTAGAGACTGGGATGAAGGTGATTGGATCTTTTGAAAGGTTATTGGCAGGTGCCACTCTCGCCAAGGGCCTCTGAAATATCTGCGTTTGCTACGCCGGATGCTTTCCTGCAGTATTCTGTGATGGCGTTCGGGATGCGAAACGCACCGGCGACGTTTCAAAGACTGGTCAACATAGTGTTGGGGGATGTACCCAACTGTACGGCATACCTGGACGATGTGGTGGTGCATTAATTGAGTTGGTCTGCTCACGTGAGCTCACTGAGACCGGTGTTCCAGCGGTTGGCAGACGCTTCTCTGACACTGAACTTAGCGAAATGTGAGTTCGGTAAGGCAACAGTGACCTACCTGGGAAAACAGGTGGGCGGTGGCAAGGTGCGTCCTCTTGAGGCCAAGATAGAGGACATAACCTTGTTCCCAGTACCGACCACACGGCGGGAACTACGTCGCTTTCTCGGGATGACGGGTTACTACAGGGGATTCTGTAAGAATTTCTCCTTAGTTGCAGCCCCTCTGACTGACCTGATCAGTCCCTTGGTGTCTTATGTGTGGACAGACAAGTGTCAAGCGGCTTTTGAAAGCTGTAAGGCCCTGTTGTGTAGCGCTCCAGTCCTTAATGCTCCTGATTTTAGTAGGCCTTTCTCTGTTGAGGTTGATGCGAGTTGTGTTGGTGCTGGATCGGTTCTGACGCAGGTGGATTCAGAGGGTTAGGTCCATCCTGTGGGCTACTTCTCGAAGACGTTTAGTGGCAGCCAGACACGCTACTCTACAATAGAGCAGGAGACGTTGGCATTGCTGCTTGCGCTCCAATTTTTTGAGGTTTATGTGGGGTCAAGTGTGGAGCCTGTGGTTGTCCACACAGACCACAACCCACTTGTTTTTTTACACTGCATGTATAACCACAACCAGCGGTTGATGCGGTGGTCTCTGCTTATGCAGGGGTATAATGTTGTGGTCCGTCACAAGAAGGGCACAGAGAATGTGTTTGCCGATGCCCTTTCTCGAGGTTAGCTCATTGGGAGGTGTTTTGCTGTTGGGGACGGTTGAGTGTTTATTTTTGTGGTGTTGTTGTGTTTTAGTCAGCCATGGGCTGACTCTTTGGGGGGGGGAAGTGTTACGGACTCTGTCCTTATATCATTATGTATGTATCCTTGTAATATTATATTGTATTGTATAGGGGGTAATATATATTAGGTGTTATGTATGTAGGCAGGTTGTATTGTTGTTTTTTTTGTCTCCCTCCTGTGTAACCTATCTTTCTCTCAGGGTCAATCAGCAGCAGCAGCAGCAGCAGCAGAGGCTCGTCAGACAATTAACCTCCACATCCCTTCATATATCCCTGTGTGTGCAGTGTTAGCTAGATCTCTGTCGGTGTCTGTGGGTAATTATATTTGGTGGTGTTGTGGTAGAGTTCTGCTTTTTGGTGTGAGCTAGTTAATGCTCTGTTGAGCTCATTGTTTGGTGTGTGAGCTAGTTAATGCTCTGTTGAGCTCATTGTTTGGTGTGTGAGCTAGTTAATGCTCTGTTGAGCTCATGTTTGGTGCATGAGCTAGTTAAAGCTCTGTTGAGCTCATGTTTGTGTGAGAGCTGGTCAAGGCTCTGGTGGTTTAGCCATTTCCTATAGTATTGTACCTTTTATGATCCTGCCTGTTGTACATTTTCTGTTTACCCATAACCTGTTTTGTGTATTTGTTTATTAATCGTCACCCAGTTTATGGTGATTGTTTTTCTTTGTTAACCTTTTGTTTCGCACACAGGGACATTGAGGACAGGAAGATACCCTGGGTCTACATTTTGCATCACGTAGGTGACCTACTGTTAAAGACACCAGCTTTAGAAGTGAGCGCCACCACCTGTACTTTGGGGTGTCCGCGCCTGTAAAGGGGGGGGGGGGGGGGGGGGGGGGGGGCTTTTATTTCTTTTTGATATTTTATTTGGTGCTCACTGGTAAGTCCTCATTGCTCTCTGTGTTGCTGTTTTTTGAAGTTTGTGAAATAAATATTATTATTTTGCAAATTGTCTCCTGCGTTGTGTGTCACTGCACCCTCACCTACCCTGTCTGTGGCCTTGTGTTGCGTCTCCCCACTGGGGAACGTAACAGTTACACATATGAAAGTATCATAAAACCATTATTTATATTACAGAAGAGAGGAGTAAGAATAGTTCACAAAGTAGATTCAAGAGAACATCTATCAATAAATTGCCTGTGAGGTAATCCACACACACACACACACATACATACCACGCCTACTTACATTGTCATGCTGATGAGTGCCTTCTGCAGCATCTTTTGGGGTCATGCATAGGACAAAACAAATTGCAGGACAAAAACATTCTCCCATAACCTTATGACCTATAATTGCATAAAAAACATGGGGAAATAGGTACATCAAAAAGGGGGTGTGTCCACCTGTCAAAAAAAGGGCGTTTTTCAAAGAGCAGACTCCTATCTTCTCTCTAGCGCTGTCAGGTGCAATCCATTCTTTGTGGATTCCACCCTAAGTACACCCTTATATGTTAGTATGTATGTATAGTATGTTTAGTAAGATGTAACATTAACTAAGTATACTGTACGTTTGTTAATGTATTCAAATGTGCCAGGGGTTATTTGTTTTCACAGTACTGTACACAGGCCAACACTACATTGAATATATGATTACACTTAGCAGGACAATACAATATAAAGGTGTAATGTCCTTTATTTTCAAGAGTATGATTATAGACCTGTTTTATATCAAAAGTGTCATGAGATAAACTTTGTTGTGAATTTGAGCTATATAAATCAATTGACTTGACTTAGTTGTGGTTGGTGGGGTGATGGTTAGCATGTTATGTTATTGTTTTACATATTAATTATATGGTCAATAATAATACCCCTTTTGTTAATATGTTCTTATTTTAGTGGATGTGAGACATGTTCCCTGGATCAGTGATCTGAAGTGACTTCAACCAGCTGCTAACTGTATTTGAGTGAGTTAAGTCTTGGTGTTATTGTAGACTCAGACCTAAACTTTAAATCACACATCAACAAGTTGACAAAAACATAATTTGTCCACCTTAAACATAGCTAACATATGGCCATTTATAAATCAAAAGCCGACTCGACTACTGTAATCACTCCTTACCGGCCTCCCATTTAAAACTCTGCAGCTAGGCTATTAACTAGAACCAAGAGGAGATACCACATCAGCCCAGTGTTACTGCTACTATGCACTGGCTTCTGGTAACTGTGGTAAATTCCCACAGAACTTCTACAATAATTTGAGGTTATTGTAGTACAATACAATGAGATTGATTATCTGGAAGGAGGAGGAAGGGATCATACTTGATAGAATTGTTGATCTCCTCATCTGACTTAAGCAGATGAGAAATAAATGTGTACACCAGACAAACCAGAAATGTAGTTCAACTCAACTGATTTATTTGAGCCAGGGCCAAGAGTGAATAAAAGGTTGCCTTTCACATACAAAAGATTATCAGAAAACATTAACAGGGCTGTCTGTTGTACAGAAATATCACAATCAGGTTTGCATCTCAAACCTCAATAATGTACATAAAACAGTCACTTGGTTAACATAATCTGAACATACATTAACCATACTGCACACATTATACATGAGTAAATCTGGTTTCAGACATTAAGCTTAAACAACAAATGGTGTTTCCCATGTATTTACTCACATAAAATGCAAACAGCACAGCAGTCTCTCGATGGTGGAGGGGTGGAGCCGCAGACCCCTGGGGTTGGTTCGGTCTGGGCTCCTGAACTACCATTTAGGGCCCTCCTATATACTATAATTTCTAGAGAATTCAGTTCACTATTACAGTTGATCCAATCAGGCGTCTCCTGTGGGCGATCTCTTGTGGGGGCTGGCAGCCCCCCCCCCCTGGGTTGTGGCGACGTGATGGGACAGAGATAGAGGGGCCCGTCGGTGGCCCACGTCCGTGTGGTCGCGGTGTTGGGTCTTGTCTCACGAGGGGGGGTGTGACATGATGTCCTCTGGTGGGGGGGTGTGAATACACTTTGACCCTTTGGGCCAAATTACCATACAGTACTAATCTGATCACATAGTGGGGGTGGGGAATAGCTCTGTCACCCCTGTTTCACCCATATTTAGCACTGAAAACCCACTCTGTTAGTTGTCAGAGTAGCTGTGATGATCTCTAAGTATTCACACATATTATTTATGAAATTCAACTCAATATTTACCACATAACATTTAGAATCGATTTCAAGGTCCTCCTCATTATCCTCTTGAGCCCTAGCGCTATTTTCTGAAAATCCGCCTAAAAGTACATACCCAAGTAAAAAGGAAGATTCTACACTTCTACAAGGTCTATTTGCATGTTCTTGGTATCTAGGGACATCTAGGGACCTCAGGGAATATATTCCCAGTGTCAGAAATATTGTGTCTGTTAATATGCTATGAGTAAATTGTGATGAATCAAAGGGGAAATATAGATTTTCATCCTCGCCTGTTTTTTCCCTCATATTTGACAGTGAATAACACCATGCTAACAATGCCACTGAGCTCATTCAGCAACTTATTGACAACAACTGTACCAAAAAGCTAAGCAATTGAACAAAGGACATAGCTTCCAGAACTGTTCTAATAAGGGTAGCACCAGGCGGACACTCAAAAGGACACCTGGGATACACAAAGTACCCAAAATGTGCCAAATGGGTTCCAATGGAATTTGGCTGGGGAAAAAGCATGTATGATCACTACAGGAGGTTATTGCCACATAATGCTACAGTAGATGGCAGTATAGGATAGAGTAGAGGACAGTATAGGCTACAGTAGATGACAGTATAGACTACAGTAGATGACAGTATAGACTATAGTAGATGACAGTATAGGATAGAGTAGATGAGACAGAGTAGATGACAGTATATGCCACAGTAGATGACAGTATAGGCTACAGTAGATTACAGTATAGGATAGAGTAGATAACAGTATAGGCTACAGTAGATGACAGTATAGTATAGAGTTGATAACAGTATAGGCTACAGTAGATGACAGTATAGGCTACAGTAGATGACAGTATAGGATAGAGTTGGTAACAGCTACAGTAGACGACAGTATAGGATAGAGTAGATGACAGTATATGCTACAGTAGATGACAGTATAGACTACAGTAGATGACAACAGTATAGGCTACAGTAGATGACAGTATAGACAGTAGATGACAACAGTATACTACAGTATATGACAGTATAGGCTACATCAGATTACAGTATAGGATAGAGTAGATGACAGTATAGGCCAGGGGTCAGTAACCTTTATTATCAAAAGAGCCCCCCCCCCCCCCCCCCCCCCCCCCCCCCACAAAATAAAATTCATCTGGAGCCGCAAAACCAATTTCCCTTAAATGAAGATAACAGTGTATAACGTTTTATATAGTTATTCACAAGAATACCTGACATTTAGCAATTAGCATAAAACGCCTGACGATTGCATACCCAAAGTAATTTGAGATGTATTATACTTTATACTTATAGCACACAGTTTGTTGTATTAATGCAATTATAAAACAACAAAAAGAAAATGTTCTCAATCTCTTCTCTCTCTTCTCTCCTCTACCCTCTTTTCTTGTATTCTCTCCTCTCCTCTGGCACGACCAAACCAGGTTGAACCAATTTGATGTGAGTGAAGTTGTCTCAGTATTGAGTGGGCCTGTCAGTGAGCCGTTCTGACGCTTGGAGCTTTTTGACTAACAAGATTCATCAAAGACATGTCACTGAGAGCTTTTCCTCTCCTCTATTCCCATCATCTCCCCACACTCCAAATATTGACAGGCTGCTGGAATCTCAATGGCTGTGGATGAGAGCTAAGAGAAGGCTAGCCAATCAACTACACATATGGAAGGACTAATCATCACCGTCTATAGGTATATATTAGAACTATCTGCGATAAACATACATCACAGTAGCATGTTGAGTGACTGTCTCTGGGGATATAATATAATATATACACCACAGTAACATGTTGATTGACTGGAGAGCCTGGCTTCACTCCCCGCAGTCAGAGCTAAGAGATCAAAGCAACTTCTTGGTTATGGAACATGATCCATTTGATGCTGTGAGACAGACCCAGACAAGTGGAGCTCAGAGACGAAGGGGGATAGTGTCTAAGTAAGTAGAAAAGCCTGTTTATGGAAACAGACAGCCAATCCCGAGCACTGGTTCACTGGAAGTCCATATATCTCAGCAGGGGGCCCGGCACTGAGGAATGCACCTTGTGTCTGACTCATTGTTGTGTAACTCAGTATTCCACTCTTTGTCTGAAGTCACTCTGTCACGTAAGTTAGTGGATTCACAATGGGGCCACCTACGGCATCATCACTATGGCCGGTGCGCATGCGCCAGCAGGAGACTATGCATTTAGTTGCGTCTGTCTGTTTATCTGCAGGTAATCTTGCATACTACTGGGCCAAGCAATGTTTGTTGTGTTCAAATATTTTTCACATCGGTCAACAACAACTATTTCACATCAATTAATGTACTTTTGCGGATGCCTGCACAGGCAAGGCTATGCCCTAGTCACATGCTATATGTATGTCATAAGGCTGTTACTCCCATTATATATCAAATGGTGAGTTAGTCAAATGGTAACCGTGAATGCCTATGGTCTGGTAGTTTAACCCCATTTTTTGTCCTTTATTTGAGTGAGAAATGTATCTCCAGTGATAAAACACAGTGTGCTACACAGCATCGACGGGTTTTAAGATGGAGCCTGGAGGCAGGGCCGCCTCAGGGGGTGTGCGAGCAGTGCGGTCGCACAGGGCCTCGCGGGAAGGGGGGCCTCGGAAAAAAAAAATAAAAAAAAAATAAAAAAACATTTTTTTTTATTTTTTTTTTTTTTTTTGCGCGGCCCCCCTTCCCGCGAGGCCCTTTTTCATCACAGACCTAAAATCTAGTTTTGCTTATATGCTTATATATTTCACATTAGACACGTTTGTAGAATGTGTCTGACTTGTTCCGGTTTCTGCGGCTCTGCAGACTGCAGTGTTCCGGTTTCTGCGGCTTTGCTGCTCTACAGATTTTAGGATAGTGTTTCCGGGCTCTTCTCGGACACACGAGGTACAGGGATGATCTAATTCAGCGCTATTCAGAGGAGCGAGGCGAGTGGATGTCTTTTCAAAAGAAGGAGAAGAGAACTTGTGAGCAGATAAATCTGTTAGGCAGCAATACGCCGAAAGGTGTCCAGTCTGCCGGAAAGTACTCGAAGAAGAAGAAGAAGAAATTACACCGTGGGCCAAGAAAGTCTCCTTCCAACTTTACCATTGGCGCCGCGTTGATACTGCGTTATGGTGAGTCAACCTATGATTATATTCCCGCCGTGGACCTGACCTATCTCTCTTTCTCTCTCTCTGGAGCCAAACTGGTCGACTAGCTAATATAGTACTACTAGTAGCTAACGGTGTGTGCCTGGTGAGAGCACCTGGCTGTATGTAGCCGCATAGCTTGCAGAACGCAGAAGCAAGCTATGCGGCTACATACAGCCAGCCCAGGTGCCTGATTGAGCTAACTGTTAGCCAGTTAGCTGTTTAGCGTCAGCTGGGAACGTTCGTTTGATGCTATCAGTTAGCCTTGAGAATAGCAGGCCCTGGCACTCTGACTACGACATCATCTTTGACAGAAGATGTAGTCGGGCCTGCACCATGACAAGGCTCTGGCCATAGCTTATTTGTCCCGACAGCGAGAGGCCTTTCGTCAACGTGGAGACCTGTGTTGCGGCCTTTCGCCCTGCGTTCCTTTTGTGCAGGTAAGATTAATGAAAATGTCATGACATTACCCCACTCTTCCTTCCTTCCCCTCCCGAATGTTTTGTTAATAACGATGTTTTTTTCCAGGCAAAACATATGCTACTTCACAACATTTGGAGATACGACATGTGCTGTGTGTGAATGGTCGTTTGTGTAGCTTGGGTGCGTGTAGCTTTATGCCAAGCAAGCAGTGCAAAAATTTACCGTAGTGGCATGCAGTAATGCGCCTTTCATTTTCCGCCGCCCAGCGCCCAGGTCGCGCGGAAATAGGCTGTCTATTGCCATTCTCTTTGACAAACTCTAACCTTAACCAGCTCCTTAACAACGCCTAAACTTAACCGTTCTAACCTTAACCAACTCCGAAACAATGCCTAACCTTAACCTTAACCATGCCTAACCTTAACCATAGAAATTATATTGCCATTCTCTTTGACAAACTCTAACCTTAACCAGCTCCTTAACAGCGCCTAAACTTAACCGTTCTAACCTTAACCAACTCCGAAAACGCGTTAAATCTCGCACAGGGCCTCGCATTTCTCCCAGGCGGCCCTGCCTGGAGGCATGTATGTACAGAATGTCACCATAATCAAACATAGACATATTATTTTTTTTTTTATGACTTATACTTTATTGAGTTTTCTTTTTTCTTTTTGCACACACAGGACTTCAGGACAATACAAATTCATGATGACATAACTTGTGAATTAACATGGGTCGGTCCTGAAGGACATCACACACCTAGACCACTAACATCGATACTACAATGACACGACCCCACATGGGGGGAAGACAGAACAAAAAACACAAAAGAAAATTTCAAAAATTCAAAAATAAAAACTAATCAAAAAAATAGAATGAAAAGTAATAACAAGACAAAAAGAAACAACACAAAACTAAAAAAATTCGACCACATTAAACCGAAAATCAAGCTACATTAATACATAGAGCCACTCTTGTCGACATATACATTTGTCAGGTATTCTTTCACCTAAGTTTCTTTCTCCTGAACCTGAGCCGTACCCTCTACCCTCACAGGTCCAGTGTGATGCAAAATAACTGTACCTTCCCCACCTTTACACCTCCGAAGCCTATTTGCTCACAATTGTATAGAGAAAATCATGTGCATCATCGCTGTCTTAGGCAAGTGTGCCCCCCCTTCAGTTATAATGAGTGAAATTGCAGATATTTCCCCCATTTGCTAATTTATTTTTCTCCTTTCTCTCCTAAACTAAAAGATATCTTCTCATATGCAGCTACCCTACCCAGTTCGCCACTCCACTCTCGAAATTACGGGCCTTCTGGTGCCTTCCAGCTTCTCATTATTATCTGTTTGCCTATCATAATACTAGTCTGTATCAGCTAGGGGCTTTGCGATATGGCTAAGACTGCAGGGATCCCCCAGGATATATAAACCAGAGCAGAACTCATACTCCTTCCCTGTGACCTCTGTGATGTAGTTGTGGATGTTACTCCAGAAATCTATGATTTTCGGACATGACCAAAGTGCATGGACTAGGTCCCCCTTCCCTGTCTGGCATTTCCAGCAGTCTGGGTTCTCTTTCAGGCCCAGTCTATACATTCTAGAGGGGGTCCAATAGATGCGGTGGAAGATCTTGAATTGTATTAGCCTTGTTCTAATATCCCTGGACACCTGTTTGGAGATCCCCGAGATTATATCCCAGTCCTCCTCCTCAAATGTGACCCCTAAATCCTTTTCCCAGACTATTTTGAGAGCATAGGAGATCCCCCTGCCTTACCTGTCGATAAACATGGAGTAATAAACAGAGGCCTCATGTCCCAACCCCGAAATAGCCACAATCTTTTTAAGCAGATCTGTGCCCTGGGGGAGGGTCTGTGGAGAGCCAAATATGCTTATGAGAAGATGCCTCAATTGTAAATATCTCCAAAATTGATTGTTGGCCAAATTATATTGTTGGATCAGTTTTCCAAATGATTTTAATGCGTCGTCTTCATAGAGGTCCCCCAGGGTGAGGATGCCTTTGTCTATCCATTCCTTCCACATAAAGGGGGATTTTCCTATACAGTTTGGGGTTAGCCCATATACCTGCTGACAGGCTTACATTTGGATTGATATGGAAGATGCGGGACACCTTCTTCCATAAGTGAGAGATAATAGGGTGAGTTCGGGCATTTGGTGGTAATTTAGCTGTGATATTCGACAGTGGGGGCAGCAGTTTATATACCGACTGCTCCATTATGTACCATGGAGGCACTCTCTCAGGGGGCAGGGCCCACTGTGTCATATGCCTGAAACTGTAAGCGTAATGATATAGTGATAATTTGGGGAGACCCAGGCCACCTCTGTCCACAGGCTGTTGTAGTTTACCAATACGCATCCTGGGTATTTTACCATTCCACAGGAATGTGTTGCATATTCTGTCAAATTGTTTGAAATACTTGCTAGGTATTGCTATCGGCAGTGACTGGAGGAGGTAGTTTATTCTGGGAATGCAGTTCATCTTAAGAACATTGACCTTGCCCCATAGTGACAAGAAAAGGGGCGCCCATCTCTCCACATTCAGTGCAATTTTGCCTAGTAGTGGGTCAAAGTTGACCCTAACAATGTAATTTACTTGCCTGGGGAAAAGGATCCCTAGATACTGAATACCCTTTTCAGGCCACTGAAAGGAGCCATCTTTAAATAATGATTTGGGGCAGTAGGACATTAGGGGAAGAGCCTCCGACTTCGACCAATTAACCTTATAACCAGAAAATCTTGAGAACGTATCTATTGTCTTGAGCAGTGCGGGTACAGCATTGCCTGGGTCTGTAACAAAAAGCTAAATATCATCTGCATAAAGCATAAGTTTTTAGGCCGCGTCCCCCACTGTAACTCCAGGGAAACTTGGGTCCTTACGTATAGCTGCTGCCAAGGGTTCAAGCGCTAAACAGAAAAGCAAAGGAGAAAGGGGCGAACCTTGGCGTGTCCTGCGGCCTAGCTTGAAATATGAGGAGATTATCCCATTTGTTTGCACCGCTGCCTCCGGTTGGTTATACCAGGGGTTCCCAAACTTTTCAGGCCGGGGCCCAGAAAATAAGGCGTCAGAGAGCCGCGGCCCAATGCACATCGTCTGGCTTTTTATTTATATTTTTTTTGCCAGGTGACCGATTTTTTAAGCCAAATATCACTTCAATCCTATTAAGTTAGTTCAAGTTAGTTATTCATTTATATGTGCTATTTATGAGAGGGCTAACTTGTTGCAAAATAATAATGATAATAATAATAGCCTCATTAAAATACTATTGTTGCTTCGGTTGTTTTCAGCGTTTTATGTGCATAATCTGTTATTTAGTTTGAAATGTTCGTTGAAATAAGTAGATTTTTCGTTTTTGTTTATTTATTAAGTTAATATAAAACCATATAGTCACATTTTAGAATACAATAGAATAGAATTTTAGAATACAACTAGAAACACTGTCCTGGCCTGCTTCTAAGTTCAGCGGCCTGACAAAAAAAAATAATAATAAAAAAATAAAAAATATTTTTTTTTTGTTTTTTTTTATTATTAATTTTTTATTTTTTTTAAATCATCTCGCGGCCCACCCGTGGCTGCTCTCGGCCCACCTTTGGGTCGCGACCCCGACTTTGGGAACCACTGGGTTATACAACAGCTTCACCCATTTTATAAAGGTCCGACCGAATCCGAATGCCTCCAGGGTTGAAAATAAGTAGTCCCATTCTACACTATCAAACGCCTTATCAGCATCCAGTGAGATGGCGGCCGTTGGTTCATTATCGCTACTGACTGCCCACATTACATTGATAAGGCGTCTGACGTTATCAGCCGAATTTCTTTTGCGAATAAACCCAACTTTGGAGGATATTACTCCATCCAGACGGTTTGCAAGTATTTTGGAAAGCACTTTTATATCCTGGGAAATCAGGGAAATTGGACGATAGTTCTTGCACTCGGAGGGTTCCTTATCTTTTTTCAATATTAAAGATAACACTTTGGATGCCACGCTGTGTTTTCCTTTTTACCCCCTTGATGCCCAAACCCACTCCAATGTTAATTTAATATCGCCTAATCTATGTTTTAAATTATGGCTATGTGTCTAATCTGCCCATCGCTTATCAAAGATTCATTTTCCAGTCAACATTGTCAAGGCAGATTGTGTTTTATCGCTTCATTTCCGTTTGATAGCATTTTGAAAATCACTCGTTTTCTTGGAAAAAACAACCCTATGATGATATTCCAGAACGTTGTCATTTGTCTGCCTTTTTATGAATCGTTTCCAAATAAACGCTAGATGATCGATAGTATATGTGTGCGCACGCACGCTCGTGCCGCGCGCTGATAATCGCTGCTCTTATTTCCTGATGGCTTTTACAGTGAAACAGCAATATCACATATAGTGGAAACGCTTATATCTCCGTGAAAACACATCTGATTATCCTAATACTGATAACATAGATTCCTTACCTGACATCAGATGGTATCCAAATGGTATATTCCAATTCCTGATGACCATTCGAAAAAATCGATAATTGTATTGATCCACCGTGTGTACAGTATAACACATATTCGCCATGGCACCAAGGTTCCAGAATGAACTCTGGTAGACCCCGGTTACATCAGTGAGAAGTAAAATGTGGAGTCAGAAATCCGTTCTCCCATTCACTTTCATTGAGTCCAATCCAAAAGGGTGATTTACCATCTGGGAGACGATAGGGGGCGCTTTTTTCACATCTGAGCGCCAGCGGTGCTTGGATCTCCAACGGTAGGCTCGCTTGATGCAATATGATTTCAGAACGCTAATAAAAAATTTAAAAAAAACGATAAAAAATCTCGTGATGGGCATTCAACGGTCGGGGGGTAAACCCGAGAAATCTCGGGTGTGGCATCCAAAGTGTTAAGGCCTGTGATAGGGTGGCGGGTAAATGGCCTCTATCCAAAGCTTCAGTATACATACTCTGCAGTAGAGGTGTCAACTCTGTTGAGAAGCATTTAAAGAACTCAGCTGTAAGACCATCAGGCCCCGGCGCTTTACCGGACGGCAATTTCCTAATAACCTCTGCTATTTCATCCTCTGTTATTGGGGCTTCTATATACTCACGTTGACCCACGTCTAATGTAGGGAGATCCAGCCCGCAAAAAATAAAGGAATTTCCTGCTGTGTCGCCTTGGAAGAGGAAGTGTAAAGACCCATGTAGAATTATTTAAAAGCATTGTTAATATCGCTAGCCTTAGTCACGAGGGCTCCCCCCTGTACCTGGATAGCCGAAATAGTGGATGATGACTCCTAATATACCTGGCCAGCAACTTACCGGCTTTGTCCCCCGATTCAAAGTAATTCTGCCTGACCCTAAACAAACCAAACACGACCTTCTATGAAAGGATCCAATTATACTAGGGCTGCACGATTAATCGATTTTAAATCGAAATCGCGATTTGGAATGATGCAATTATCAAATCGCACAAAAAAAATCGCAATTATCTATTTTTAACAATTTTTTTACATTTGTTTAACCAGGAAGTCCCATTGAGATACAAGATTGGTTTGGGAGAGGGAGGTAAGGGGTTTTAGATTGTGTGCTGTGAAGTTTAGACTTCAGAGAGGGAGAGTAAAGTAGCATTTTACAATAAACCTCTGTGGGGCTGCTTACATTTTTTTTTATATTATAATCGAAAATTTTATCGCAATCGCAATATCTGTCCGAAAAATCGCAATTTGATTATTTTCCAAAATCGTGCAGCTCTAAATTATACTCATACTTTAATTGAGTTACCAGCCTTATAGACAGACATAATTGTTGATTATACAATAGTCTTCTTACTGGCAGTTGCTGTTATCCGGTAACCATCGGGAGGAGATTAGATTGTACGTCATCTCCTGTCCTCATACACCTTTAGTGTTAGGTTTTCCTTGGCTTAAAAAGCATAGTCCCCAAATTAACTGGTCCTCGGGAACGTTTTTGTCTTGGAGCAGCTACTGCCACACTAGCTGTCTACATTCCGCCCGCTCGTCGCTTGCGGATTCACCGTCTTCTCCGGTCAAACTGGCGAATCTGTCTAACGTTCCGGTGCATTAACATGATTTAACTACGGTATTTTCTAAGGAAAGGGCTATTGATCTGTTTCCGGGATCACCTCTGCAGTGTAGTCGCTTATTTAATGTCTCTCTCCCAGAACATGCGGCAATGGAGAAATATATCCAAGAGTCACTGAGGGGAGGCTTGATTCGTCCTTCCTCGTCCCCCATGGGGGCGGGGTTCTTTTTTGTCTGTAAGAAGGACGGGACGCTGAGACCGTGCATTGATTATAGAGGCCTCAATAACATTACTGTGAAGAATACTTATCCACTACCTCTCATCAGTTCTGCCTTTGGCCCTCTACACGGTGCTACTGTGTTCTCCAAACTGGATTTGCGTAACGCATACCACCTCGTTCGCATTCGGAAGGATGATGAATGGAAGATGGCGTTCAATACCCCTATCGGTCATTTTGAGTATCTAGTCATGCCTTTTGGTCTCACCAACGCTCCAGCGGTATTCTAAAATCTTGTTAATGACGTTCTGAGACATGAATGCACATTTAGTTTTTGTTTACCTTGATGACATTTAGATTTTTTCTCACCAGCAGCATGTCCGCCTAGTTCTGCAACGGTTGTTAGAGAACAAGCTGTTCGTAAAAAGCAGAGAAATGCGAATTCCATGTCTCCTCTATCTTTCCTGGGATACATCATCTCCGAAGGGCAGGTACAGATGGATCTGGCCAAGGTCTCAGCGGTCACCCAGTGGCCTCAACCCAACTCCATGAAGGAGCTACAGCGCTTTCTGGGCTTTGCCAACTTCTACCGGCGCTTCATCCATGTGCCTTCTGGTTTCAACGTCTCTCTCCAGCAGAGCGCAATTATGACGTCGGCAACCGAGAGCTGCTAGCTGTGAAGCTGGCGCTAGAGTGGTGCCACTGGTTGGAAGGAGTGACTCATCCTTTTATAGTTTGGACCGACCATAATAACTTAGAATATCTCCAGTCTGCCAATCGTCTCAACTCATGTCAAGCCCGGTGGGCGTTATTTTTTGGAAGATTCAACTTCACACTGTCTTATCGCTCGGGTTCCCAGAATGTCAAGCCTGACGCCCTGTCTCGTCTCTTTTCTACGGAGGAGGCCAGTTCCGATCCAGATCCCATTCTGCCCTCCTCATGCTTCATTTCGGGCTGCCCAACCCGACCCCGGCAAGGGTCCACCTAATTGCCTATTCGTCCCGGACACTGTTCACTCTGCCTTGCTCCAATGGGCACAGTCCTCCAAGCTCACCTGCCATCCCGGCATCAACTGCACGTTGATTTCCCTACGCCAACACTTTTGGTGGTCTACCATGGAGGCGGACACACAGTCTTTCATGCTGGCTTGTCCCACATCCGCACAGAGCAAGACAACCCACTCAGCGCCTTCAGGCCTTCTCCATACGTTGCCCGTCCCATGCTGGCCATGGTCACACATTTAAATTGACTTAGTCACAGACTACATCGGATGGAAATACCACGGTTCTCACAGTGGTCGACCGATTCTCCAAATCGGCTCATTTCTTCCCCCTGCCTAAACTTCCTTTTGCTAAGGAGACGGCACAACTCATGTTGCAGAATGTGTTCCGACTTCATGGTCTCCCTCAGGGTGTTGTCTCAGACAGAGGTCCTCAGTTTTTGTCACAGTTTTGGGGGGCGTTTTGCAAATTAATTGGATCATCAGCCAGTCTGTCTTCAGGTTTCCACCCAGTCGAACGGTCAGACGGAGACCAAGACATGGAGAGCATCTTGCGTTGCCTGGTCGCCTCTAACCCCACCACCTGGAGCAAACAGCTGGTCTGGGTGGAGTATGCCCACAACACTCTCCAAAATTCATGCACCGGCCTCTCGCCTTTTCAATGTGCCCTCGGGTATCAGCCTCCGCTATTTCCGGATGAGGAAGTAGAGGTCGGGGTTCCGTCAGCCCAGGGGTTCCTGCTTCGCTGTGCCCAGACGTGGAAGAGGGCCCGGTCCAGTCTTCTCCACTCCGTTGCTCGCTACCAGCACCAAGCGGATCGTCACCGCAGGCCAGTGTCCCACTATCGTTCTGGTCAAGAGGTTTGGTTGTCAACTCGGGATCTCCCTCTTAAGGTTGAGTGCTGCAAGTTGGCCCCTAGATTCATCGGTCCATTCAGGATCCAGCGGATCATCAACCGGTCCTCCGTCAGACTCTGGCTCCCACGTTCTCTCCAAGTTCATCCCACGTTCCATATGTCCCAAATCAAGCCTGTGTCCTCCTGTCCCCTGTCTCCTCTTACTCCCGCCCCACCACCCCCCTGGATTTTCGATAACCACCCCACCTGGACTATCCGGCGGCTGCTGGACTTATGCCGTCGGGGCAGAGGTTTTCAATACCTCATGGACTGGACCCATCCATCGTGACCAGCTTCCACGAACAGCATCCTGATCGCCCTGGAGGTGCGCCGGGAGGTCATGGTTCTAAAGTACAACCTAGGAGGGGACAGCAGCGCCATGTGAGGATGTGTTTTGGCTGAGCTCCTTACCAGTATTGTGTTTTATGTAAATTAATTTACCAGTTTGATCTTGAAAGTTTATAAAAGTGTCTGAGAACACCCAACAGAGATATTGAGAATGTTTGCATAGTTTTGTCGCCGCAGCAGATGATGAAGGGTACTCGTCACCAGAATAAAGCCAACATGGAAGCTATGGAGGCTAATGCTACACCGACTGAGAACACAGGGCAAGAGGCTATCCTACAAGCTATTGCGGCGCTGAGGACGGAGCTGCTCAACAAGGGGGAGGCCCAGTTGGTCGAGATTAAGACCCAGGTTGACCATCTCAGGGCGGAAATTAAACAGGCTAATGATAATGCCAACGCTAAAATTGAGGCCATGGGGAAACAGTTTGTAGAACTGGAAACTGCGGTCAACGACCAGTCTGACAGGATCACCGCCTTGGAGCTAGAGTTGACGGAGGGTCTGAAAGAACTAGCGACCCAGAAAGCCCGAAATTAGGATTTGGAGGCTCGGTCCTGCCGTTTTAATCTGCGTATAACTGAGATAAAAGAATGAAGAGACGATGGGAAGCGACAGACAGACTATGTCTCTCAGTGCCTGAAAGACGCACTTGGCCTCTCCATATTACCCACTTTAGATTTTGCCCATCGTACTTTACGCACAAGATCAAGTGGAGAAGACGGCGGCCCACCGAGGACCTTCATCGTCAGATGTCATTACTTCCAAGAGAGGCATCAAGATTGTAAACCGTGACCAAACAACGGGCCCAGTTTAACGAAGCACAGGGCTTGCTCAGGTCATGTGAGGGGGTACGCTTTGGCTTGTGGTACCCTGCAGAGCTAAAGATAACAACATCGGATGGCAAATGCACAAGTTTCAAAGACCCCGCAAAGGCAAAGGACTTCATACAGAAGAATTTGCATCCCAAGTAGTGACGGCAAGACAAGACAACATTGGACTTGTTGCGTCAATCTAGCGTTTCTTTTCCATAAGGTGCACAATGGACTATAAGCCCAGTGGACAATACAGAAAGACTTAAGTTTTGTGGACACGCTCTCGCCTTCGATAACTAAAGGTGCGTATCTGTATGCTTGCTTACTTTGTATTTTCTTTTTCGAATTGAACACCAGCAAACAGCATTTTATAGGTTCTTATAGGTTTACCTGTTGTACTCTTATATCTGCTTTTCTGGGTCAGCTAGGAGCTGGCGATGTTTTCGTTAACACTACAGACAGTTTTATATCTATTTTGGTTTGGTGTTTTGTCTTATGGGCTGGGTTAATAATACAGACTGTCTGTAGATTCCACGGGAATCATGCAGTGATCGATGCCAATGAGAGGATGTGTTACTTTGTATTACTTTGCAGTAACTGCTAAACGAAGCACTTGAACACCTCAGCTTCTATTTCTATGCTGTGTTTTCTCCATGACTGCGTCGTTTTGTGTTATAGGAAGCCCGTTCTGAATGGTATGTCTTGTTGTGCCAGCCAGACTCATTATAATACAATGGTGTTGCGCTTAGCAAATACGGGATCACTGGTCTGCTTTAATGGCTGTGGTTTAAATTTCTTCCTATGATATGGTCCGTCTGTGCGAGGTTAAACAGAGCGGGCCATGTCTATGTTATGTGGATACAGTCAGCTCATACTATTGTCACGCTTGCACGTAGCGTTTTATTTTGAAGGACTGTTCCCTATTCCATTCACTTCCGGGATCAAATCAATGAGGCTCTTTACAAGAGGGCATTTCAGGGACTCTAGAGTGCCTTTTGATGGACTATCCATCTATTCTATTCTTGACCATTATTTTCAATGATATGCACGTCATGCTGCCGTAAATCCAGTGTTTTAATTTTAACAAGAAGGTGTTTTGTTTTGTTTCTTTTGTTTACTACAGAAGGTAAAATATTGATTGTGGTTAGACTGGTTAGTATTATTTCAGTTTTAGTATTACACGGTTCTGGTAAGGCTCAGCCCCACAGGGTAAGCTTTGAATATGGTTTTGTTAGAGGAGGAAAGACAAGTAGAGGTTTCTGCAGTCTCTCATTTGGGGAGGGGCCGGCAGGGGGGTCTTGGGATGTTCTGTGTTCGTAACCTTGTTTTCTTTTGTGTTTTTTGTTCATGTCTTTAACACATTAACTGCCACTCTCTGCCACCACTCTAAGCCTATGGAGATGTTCACCTTCTTTGCAGGGATATACCTTTTTAAATTGTATTGCTAAATTGACATTACTGGCCCATTCAACATCGATTATCTATAGTTCAGGATGTAGGAACGTTATACTTTTTCATTCATACTAAAATACCATCTAGAATATAAATATGTTTTTATCGTTTTCTGCAGTAATCCCTAGAACGTGAGTTATAGGCATAAACGCATATATAGATTATCAACTGCCGTTTGAATGATGAACGGGGGTGGGGGTCGTTTATAATTCCGTGATCGTCAGTAAATGCTTTATGTAGTATGGGTGATATATTGATCAGAGCAGTTTGCATTAATAATAATAAACAATCACGCTGAAAGTAACGTTACTGTCCTCTTACCGTTCGCCGATGAGACTGGAGGAAAAAGATCCCACTTATTTGACGGCGATCGACCGGTTTGTATGGCGAAATAAACGCCCAAATCATATCGATTATTGAGTTATGGCAGCGATCCATATACACGGATGTGTGTCTAGAGTCCTGCAACAATATGTCGGACGCATTTCCTAGATGCACGGAGATCACCAGAGATCCATTTCCGGTTGTAACTCGCCCGATCATCCACGAGGCGGCGGTATTGAAGCGTTGCACGGTTGTGCCGAGTCCCACTGTCTCAGCCGAGGCTGTGTGAGGGAATTATGAATACCATGGCGAAAAAATTGTATATGATCTCAAGAAACGTCGTACGCCGTGGAATGGCGGAATTAGCATGACCTTGAAACATGTTGTATGACGTTTTTGGCGGGGGATGTGTTAATGATGCATTGTTTTTATAGAGGGTTACTGTCAATTAAAAGGCTCTGTGCCTGGGCTGTCTGTGACCAGGAGGTAATTATGTCTTGTTTTATACCACGGTATGGATGTACCTAATCCTAATAAACTGCGGGGGGCAACTACAAAATTTACAACATGGAACACCAAAGGGATTAATCACCCAGTGAAACGCAGTAAAATATTTGCACACTTTGTTGACAGTCTGCTATGGGGTGACAATAATATGTTCATGAGGCATGGTTTTAGCCATAAACAGCGTGGTTTATTTCACATGCTCCACAGCAGTACATGATGAGACATCCTTCTCCTCTGAAAGTGAAGGTGGAAGAGACAGAGGGGAAGTCGACATCTCCTTAAATACCCTCTATCTGGCGGCAGCATTAACGGCTCCGCCTATAGCTCCCTCTTGTGGAATCAGTTATATACAGTTAGACAGTTACACAGTTACTTACTCAGTTACTTGCAATCATATATAACCTCTAACTTTAACACTCCCACTTATGGTTGCCTAGTACACTGTACAACTTCTTCAAAAACAATTTTACAAAGAAAATAATACAGTTCAGAGCATCAAAAGAATATGGCAGTCAATACTACATAACAGTCAATATTTACACACCAAACATGACCTCTGCAAATCTTCTCAATTTCAATTTGGAAACAGGTTTCGTCATAGCGTCTGCTACCATGTCGTCTGTTGGACAATAAATCAGTGTCATTATTTCTTCTCTGATGACAGATCTGATGAAATTATATTTTATATCGACATGTTTACATCTCTGTCTGCACACAGGGTTTCTAGCAATCGCAATGGTTCCCTTGTTGTCCTCATAAACAACAGTCTTCTTATATACATAGGTATCCATTCCTTCGAGCAGTTGTTCTAGATAAATACATTCCTGTATTGCCATAGCTAGAGCCATATATTCGGCTTCACAAGTTGGTAGTGCCACTGTGGGCTGCTTCTTTGTTTTCCACGAAACCAGTGAGCTGTTTGTGCTCAAACTCACACAATACCCTGTGGTACTTCTTCTGTCTGTGGTGTCTGTTGCCCAGTCTGCATCACTGTAGGCTTTAAGCCCTAAGCCCTCGCTGCTCTTTCTGAAACAAAGCTGTTTATCTGCTGTACCTTTGAGATAACGAAAAACGTGTTCTGCTGTAATCCAGTGCTCCTCTGTGGGGTCAGCAAAATGCTGTGACAATTTACTCACTACAAAACATAGGTCAGGGAGAGTACATGTTGTTAAATAAATTAGGCTACCTACAGCTTCTCTATACATCTTTACATCAGTCAATCTCTGAGCATCCTCTTGGTAGTCTAGTTTTTGATCACATGGTGTTTCCCTTGTTCTATATTCTTGCATGTCAAAACGTTTCAGGATGTTTTCCTAGAATTTTTTTTAGTTAAATCATTTTGAATCTGGTAAATCATCCACTTCTGTATTTAAACATAAAATCCATTTCTGTATTTAAACATGGAATCCACTCCGGTATTTAAACCTGGAATCTACTCCTTCTGTTTTTAAACCTGGAGTATCCTCCTCCTGCATTTAAGCATGTAGCCACCCTCCTTCCGTATTTAAATATGGAGTACCCTCCTTCAGTATTTAAACATTTAGCTACGAACCTGGCTTTGTACTTGTCGTGGCCTTCAATACCCTCCTTGATTGAGTCCACCCATTTCCCTCCCACTGTCTGTCTTCCCTCTGGTAACTTGGTTAGAGTAAAGGTGTGGTTGTCCTCTAGGGCAGTGGTTCCCAAAGTCGGGGTCGCGACCCAAAGGTCGGCCGCGAGCAGCCACGGGTGGGCCGTGAGATGATAAAAAAAAAAAAAAAAAAAATATATATATTTTTTGAATTTTTTTTGTCAGGCCACTGAACTTAGAAGCAGGCCAGGACAGTGTTTCTAGTTGTATTCTAAAATTAGATTCTATTGTATTCTAAAATGTGACTATATGGTTTTATATTAACTTAATAAATAAACAAAAACGAAAAATCTACTTATTTCAATGAACATTTCAAACTAAATAACAGATTATGCACATAAAACGCTGAAAACAACCGAAGCAACAATAGTATTTTAATGAGGCTATGATTATTATCATTATTATTTTGCAACAAGTTAGCCCTCTCATAAATAGCACATATAAATGAATAACTAACTTGAACTAACTTAATAGGATTGAAGTGATATTTGGCTTAAAAAATTGGTCGCATGGCAAAAAAAAAAAAAAAAAAAGCCTGACGATGTGCATTGGGCCGCGGCTCTCTGACGCCTTATTTTATGGGCCCTGGCCTGAAAAGTTTGGGAACCCCTGCTCTAGGGACCTCATCTCCTCATCCATTGCTCTCTCCCATTTATTCAGGGGACACTATGGCCTCTTTAAAGGTCTGAGGTACTCCACTGACTACTCTGTAGCAGTAATCAATGCTGGTTAAGTGTACTGTCATCCTCGTCACTTTCTCTCCGGGCATAGTCTGTCAGATACTTTGGGGGTTTGTGTTCCCTTGAGGGATACCTCCCACTGCTTGGGGCACGTGACGTCACCCTCGGGTGCTCCTCGTCATCGTCCTCTGGGGGTTGCTGACTGTCTGTCTGCACGACCGTCTGCTAAGTACACTAGGCTGAGGTGTCTCTGTTTCTTCACACCTTACTCTGGAGTCCAGCTCTGGCTCCTCTGTCTGTGTCTCGTTCTCACATGTTGTCTTTGTGACAAATTTGACTAGCCTGTGTTTCCTTTACCGGGATAATAAACTAGGAAAGCGGGGCTTCCTTTGTCGTGCCCAACAAAGAGTCCTTTTTCACATCTGGACTCGAGCTTTCCTCTGTCCTGCTGGTAAGCATAACACACTGATCCAAATTGGTGCATTCTAGCTAGATTACACTTCTTTCCTGTCAGTGCTGTATACAGGGTGGTGCCCGTGTGCTTATTAAAGCACCTGTTTCTGGTGTAAGCGGCTTCTTGCACCGCATAATGCCATAGATTCTTAGGTATGTTACTATCTACTAGCTTACACCTAGCCATTTCGAAAAGAGTGCGCCATTCCCTCTCTGCCACTTCGTTCTGGTGTGGGGAGTATGGACATGACATCTCGTGTCTTATTTTGTTCCTTCTCAACAGTGATTGGAACTCTCTATTTGTGAACTCGGTTCCGTTGTCGGACCTCAAGCATCTTATGTTACCATAAGGGGCTACGTATGCCAGGAATTTCTCCGTGGCCTGGAGTGTGTCACTCTTTGCTTTGAGAAAGTAAACAAACACTGCCCCTGTACACACATCTGTAAAAGACTGTACATATCTAAAGCCTCCTATGGACTTGTTGCTTACTGGACCGGCTAGATCTGTGTTAACTAGCGCAAGTGGTACCTTTACTTTTTCTGTTTCTCGATTGAGTAAACTTCCCCTTTATGCACACTACACATTCTGTCAGGTCTACACTTTTCACCTTCAATGTGCATGCCTTCTGTCACTGCTTGCAGTTTCAGTAAATCCTCGTAATTACAATGACCCATAATCTCATGCCATGTCTGAATATCGTGACTGACAGTCACGTTACACATATCATTATTATTATTACACTTGTCGTTGTCATTACACTCCGTTTGTAGATAATACATTCTCTTGTACACCTTTATGTTAAATCGCGTACCGTCAGGCTCTACAAGAAAATGTTTACCTTCATTGAAGAATACTTTGGCACCGTTCGCAGTAGCAGCTATTACAGAGAATAGTTCTTGTGGGAACGAGGGTACGTAGAGAGCGTTCTTTAATGTCACTGTACACCGACGCCCCTCACTGTCTATGAGGCATACCTGTGCGTCTCCTCTCTCTTGCGCCAACCCGTAGGTGCGCTTCCCGTCTGCCAGCTCCATGCTTTGTCTCTCCGGGTCGAAAGTGTTGTCAAAGTTCTTGAACCGACTCCTGTCGTTGATGACGTGGGATGACGCACCTGTGTCCACGATCAGTCCCTTCCTATGGGCCTGCTGCAGCTGCGTTGGCCTGGTGACGTACGCTGTCTGCGCCCCGAAGATGAAGTCTTCTTGTCCCGCTACTCTCCGGGCGTCGTCTCGATTCGTCCCACGTCCACCGTCACCGCCATCTTGTCCACTGCCGCCATCTTGTCCATGCGCATACCGCGCGCTCTGGTCGCGTTTCTTCATGCACACTGTCTGTGTGCCCCGTGGATCTGCAGAAGCTACACCAGACAGTCTTTGTGCAGTTACCTTTCCGATGGCCTTTTTCTCCGCATCACCAACACGCCAGCACCGTCGTGGGCCTGGTCTTCTCCCTCGGCGTTGCTCGGGCCTTCAGCACCCTCTCTCCCGCCTCCGCGGCGGCTGGGTGGATATCTTCTGAGGCCTCGAAATTTCGTAACTTGGCCTTGAACTTTCCCAGCGTCATATCCGCTGAACCATGTGTTACCAGGAGTGTGAACGGTTTGTACAGCTCCGGTAGTCCCCTCATCACCATTGCCATCATTAGCCCATCGCTTGGTGCTTCTCCTGCACTCTTCAACGCCGTCATGATCTGCGTATTCGGTCACAGTCTCGGTGTGCCCCTTCTTCAGTGCTGTTAGTGTTATGTAGAGGGACACGACTCGGGGTCTTCCTTGCCCGATATAATGTTCTCTCAACACTTCCAGGCTTTCTCGGCCTTCGTCCTTAGTGTCGCAGAATATCAGCCCCAAGCTTGTGTCGTCGAGCAGTGGTGCTAACTCACAGTATGCATCTGCATTATGCTTGTCGTCCAGGGCTTGCGCTTCCGCCGCTACTTCTCCCGTGGGGGCCGTCAAGATCGTCGTCTTCAGTCCCACACCGTGCATGCAGCACAACATGCGCTCTTCCCAGAGCTCATAGTCCTCGGCTCCTGCATTGAACTAGGGCCATTTGCTCTTTCCTTTTGTCGCCATCCTCTTGTTGATGGTAGGCGTAGCTTTAGCTCTTGTTGGCTATAGCGTCTAGCCACACGGTGCTCCTGGTGCTAACCTAGCCTATACTTCAGCTAAACTTGCTACCCTTTATTATTTGGCCCCTGCATGATCTAGGCCCATAACCTGTTGACAGAGTCTGCTATGGGGCGACAATAATATGTTCATGAGGCATGGTTTCTATCTTTAGCCATTGTCACAAACAGGTAATTTATGACAAATAGGGAGTCCACGCGTGATAACAATTTAACAAAGAATGATTTATTTAAACCTATCTAACCACACAAAAACATAAGCACATGAACACTGGAATGTTTTGTATTAGAATCAGTGGTGAGTGCAGTGTGTGGATGAGTGAGTAGATATGCTGTGGTGTGTGTTTGGTGTAAGTATCAGTGTTACAATATGTTAAAGGATGCAGCTTGGGTGTTGGTACAACCTGTGCCTGGGAGTGGAGAAAGCAGACAGAGAGGGAATTAGACAGAGACACATATATTGAGGTGCAGGCAGCTCTGCTCTGCACAGGTGAGTCTCATACAGTTAACGAGCCACCCACTCCACCATGCTTCCTGGTGAGTCAGACTCTCCATTTAGCAGGTAGAGTGGGGGTCGTCACACCCTCCCCCTAAAGAAAAGGGTTCTTCCCTATTAACAAATTACATTTTTATATACAAGTGACTAACCAAACTAAATCCATACATAAACTCAAGTAACACAATATTTTGTCCCCTATATTCAAATAAAAAATAAACATTGTTTTACCCTTCACCCATTCCCCTCACCATCCTGCCTCCGCTCTCAGCAACATAGGGCCCTAAGAAGCTATTTAAGAGAGCAGGAGACAGTAGGGATTGGGGAACAGATAGAGAGAGGCAAAACAAGCTATCCTTATGGGACCAACTTAGGGTATGCGGGACAATGCGTCCGCAATCACATTCTGAGACCCTTTAATGTGACGAATGTCCAAAGAATAGGGCTGTAAAAACAAAGCCCACCTCATCAACCTCTGGTTGGGATTTTGGAGGGACTTTAAAAATGTCAAAGGATTATGATCCGTGTACGCCACCAGGGAAGTCACCCCTGACCCCAGATACACATCAAAATGTTGGAGTGCCCAAATCAGTGATAACGCCTCCTTCTCGATAACTGAGTAGTTAAGTTGGTAGGTGTTAAATTTCCTCGAGAAGAAGGCCACCGATTTATCCACCCCATGCACATCCGCCTGCAGGAGGACTGCCCCTGCCCCCACGTTGGAGGCATCCACCTGTAATGAAAAGGAGTCATTTAAACGTGGAGCAGTTAACACAGGTTCAGAGCACAATAGGGCCTTCACATTTTCAAATGCCACTTGGCATCTGCCTGACCAGACATACTTGGAGTCCTTCCTCAACAAGTTAGTCAACGGCTCTACTACGGATGAGAAGTTGCGACAAAAACTCAGATAATAGCCCACTAAACCCAGAAAACGCATCAAATCCTTTTTTGTCGCTGGAGGGGGATAATTTACAATAGCCACAACTTTATCCTGAACCATGCGTACGCTGCCCTGACCGACCACCTTTCCTAAATAGGTGACAGTGGCTCTTGCAAATTCACATTTGGCCAAGTTAATAGTCAACCGTGCCCAGACCAATTTTTTGAACAGTGCCCGGATACGCTGAAGGTGTTCAGACCATGTGTCGCTGTAGATCACCACATCATCCAGGTAGACGGCACACCCATCCAGACCAGCCACTACTTTGTTCATAAGGCGCTGGAAAGTAGCGGGGGCGTTTCGAAGACCAAACGGCATGACTAAATATTTGTACAACCCAGAGGGAGTGATAAAAGCGCAAACCTCCTAGCCACGCTTAGACAGCGGGACTTGCCAATAACCTTTTAAAAGGTCAAACTTACTCACATAAGTAGCCGATCCCACCTGATCTACACAGTCTTCCATGCGGGGAAGAGGAAAGACATCTGGTTTGGTAATGTTATTCACTTTACGAAAGTCAGTACATGGTCTATAGCTTCCGTCGGGTTTACCGACCAACAGGCAAGGCGACGCCCAACTTGACGAACATGATTCGGCAATTTGGTTGTCCAACATATACTGAACCTCATTGTCCAAATGCTTGCGTTTCTCGGGTGAGACACGATAGAAGCGCTGCTTTATTGGGGCTGCCTCTCCCACATCCACATCATGTTCAATTAGATGTGTGCGTGAGGGTACATCTGAAAATAAAGCAGGAAAACGGTTAATCAGAGCTATTAACTCAACACGCTTCGAGTCATCCAAATCTGCCAAAATCACATCCAACCTCCCCAATGACTCTGAATTTTTCAACCGCCCCTGCAACACCACATCCGAGTTTACTCCTTCCTCAGGGCCACCTACTGGAGAGGTGGACCTGTCCACTGTAGTGGTACAAAGAGAAACCTTCTCAGTCTCCCCATTATTCTCCCCATCATTCACCCCCCCTTCAGCACGGCCAGAGTAGTAGGGTCTTAAAAGGTTCACATGACACACCCTATTTGCCCTCCTGCCTTTGGCAATAACATAATTCAGGTCAGACACCCGCCGCACAACAGTGTAAGGGCCCGTGAACTTTGCCTGAAAGGGAGACGTTACTACCGGCTGTAAAAGCAAAACTTGATCGCCAGCCTTAAACTGCCTAAGCTCAGCGCGACGATCATAAAGGGACTTCATCTTTCCCTGAGACCTCCCCAACTTCTCCTTCGCACACTCAACAGACAAAAACAACCTGCGTCTGAAACCATTGACATAATCAACCAATTTCCGAGGGGGTTCTGTCATGTCCCAGCTGTCTTTCAACACAGCCATGGGACCACGGACTTTGTGACCAAAAACCAGGTCATTAGGGCTAAATCCCATGCTCTCCTGGACTACCTCCCTGGAGGCCAATAGAAGCCAGGGCAGGCCCTCCTCCCAGTCACCCCCTAACTCCACACAATAGGAGCGCAGCAACGACTTCAACGTCTGATGAAAACGCTCTAACGCTCCCTGAGACTGGGCATGATACGCTGACGCTTTGTTGTGCCTGATGTGCAGTTGCCGGAGAACTGCCGCAAACATGTGTGAGGTGAAATTGGAACCTTGATCACTCTGAATGATCCTGGGTACCCCGAACACAGAAATGAACTGCGTCAGCGCCTTAACAACAGACTTTGTCGTTATTGACCTAAGCGGAAACGCTGCCGGGTATCTGGTCACCTGACACATTACCGTAAGCAAATACAAATGTCCCTGTTTGGAACGCGGCAATGGCCCAACACAGTCAATAATCAAATGTTCAAATGGCTGATCAACAGCAGGAATAGGAGAGAGCGGGGCCGGTGTGATGGTCTGACTCGGTTTCCCAGTTAACTGACACGTGTGACACGTTTTGATATATGCGGATATATCACGTTTTAAACAGGGCCAAAAACAGTGTCTCAGCGCACGGTCATACGTTTTCCTCACTCCCTGATGCCCTGCCACATTGTCATGACGGGTCTGCAACACCAACGGACGAAATTTGCATGGTACCACAAACTGAAAAATGGGGTCACCCACGAAAGCATCCCCATGCGGTATCCACTTCCGAAACAATAAACCGTCATGAAGACAGTATCCCTGTGCTGAGCTACCTATGTCTTCAAACGGCACGGCCTTCTCAAACAGTTCTCGTAAAGCTGGATCATTAACCTGTTCTGCAACCAAATCAGCCTTCGACATGGACTGGAGTTGCTCAGGCAGAATCAAACCCACATGAACCGATTCAACACCTGTCGCCTGGGTAACACCCGGTGTGTCACCCGCCGCTGTCATGGCACGCGTAACCGCACAGGCTGGATACACAATGACATCAGATGAAGTGTCTAACAAAGTTGGACTAGGTGACTTTTGGGTGACTACATTAGGGAGAGGCCCATCGGCCCACACTCGTACCCCGGCCAGATTGTTACCCAAAATGATGTCCACTCCATCAACAGGCAACTCAGCACGCACACCTATCTGCACATCACCATTCCCCAAACCTGAAACAAGATAAATGTTATGCACAGGAACAGGGAACACAGACATCCCCATCCCTCGAATCAAGATAACATCCCCTGTGTCAGAATCAATTGAAAAAGGCAACATCGACTCACGCACAAACAAATCGATTGAGCCAGTGTCCCGCAGTATCTTGACCGGCACCCTAACGTCACTGCCCTGTAAAGACACAAAACCATCAGAAAGAAACGCACCATACTCTTCCAGGCACGTCTGTCCTATGGTCTTAGCAGACGGTACCGATGGTGACACCATCCTTTGGGTGAGGGAATTGGCCAGCAGAGCAGGTTTTACTTGCGCTTTAAACCCACCCCTCGAGCCAAGAAGTGGGCACTCATCCTTCCAATGTCCAGAACGTTTACAGTAGTTACATGTTTTGACAGACGCCGGTGGCTGTCTATACCGTGTGTCAGACGCAGGTGGCTGTCTATACCGTGTGTCAGATGCAGGTGGCTGTCTATACCGTGTGTCACAATCACCCCTCCTCTCCGATCCAAACTTTGGACGAGGAGAAAAAGTCTCTCTGCTATGAGCCTTTTCTATAGCTAAACCACCGAAGTTACCCTTGTGAATCAACACATACTCATCTGCCAATGCTGCAGCCTCCCCCGGCGTCACCGCACCCTGCTGTGTAATGTAAGTTGCCACATTTACAGTAACAGAGTTTTTAAACCGTTCTAACACCAGCAGATCAGAGAGTTGGTCAAAGGTATCGACACCAGACGCTAAACTGGGTACTTAAATCCAGTGAAAATTCAAGATGAGACTGTTTGTCCCTCTTCTTCCACGTACGGAACCGCTGTCTGTACGCCTCAGGTACAAGTTCGTACACCTTAAGCACTGCCGATTTCACCCGCACATAAACCTTACAGTCCGTGGGACTCAATGCAGAGTACGCTTCCTGGGCTCTACCAGTGAGAACACACTGTAACATCATACAACTATCCTCACTACTCCAGTGCCTTGCATCTGCCAAACGTTCAAACAATGAAAAAAAAACATCGGGGTCCTTTTCATTAAACTGAGGAAGCAAACGCAGTTCACGTAAAACGTCAAATTTACCCCCCTGAGACGGATCCCCAGTACCATCAGTAACATCAGAACCGAGCCACTTTCCTTCCCCGACCAAATCTAGCTTTCTATTCTGCACCCGAGCTTGCACCTCTACTTTGGCAAGCTCAGTCTTTTGCTTAAGTTCCTCCAAAGCCAACTCCTGTCTGTGCTTACCAAGCTGCACCTTTGTATTGACCTCTGCCTGCAGTAGCGGAACTTCTGCTGCTCAAAACTGAGAAGCGGTACCCCAGCTGGCTTGAGAACGCCTTTCTCCACCAACTCTGCCTTTAAAGTGGCCTTGACTGCCACCTTTGACAGTCTAACAGGTATCTCAATATCATAATTCTCAGCAATCGCTAACAACTGCTCCTTAGTACACTGATCAATCAGTTCTACTGATGGTGACTGCGCAAATTCCTCCACAACAGAGGCCATAATGTACTGTACCAGTGGCTACAAACAAACCAAACCTATGTCAAGACCATGAAGCGTGAACACCAATAATAAGACAGTCTGATCCAATGAACCTCCCCACCCTGACTAACTACAGGTCCTAACTAACTAACTAACTACCTCAAAACCTCAATCTTCGTGCCACTACTTGTAGGGGGTACTGATGCACTAGAACTCTCTGGGCAGAAAAAGTACCTGTTATACAGCCACTCCTCTGAGCCAGAGACGTGCTCCGAGAGGACAAAAGCGCCAATGCCAGTGCCTGTCTCTGCCTATGTTTTTGCGGCCGCCTAAAAAAAAGAAAATACCAAGACAAGTCCCCCTATTGGAAACCTGCCCTCTTCGCCTACCCGGGGATTTTTGGTTCCCAAAACACACAGACTGTATTATTAAGGCATCAAACCCCAAAGCCACAACACAAGCAATAACAAACAAACAAACGGTAACCAAAACAAAACAATAAAACAAAATAACAAATCTCTACTACAAGAAATCTGCACAAACAAACTGCTACTCTCTCCCAAATCCCACACAACAAACACCCCCAAGAACAAATCATGTGCTAACTCCCCAACACTGGCATACAAATAATTAGGCTACAAACAAACACTAGCCAACAGGCTACAAATACTAGCTGCAAACCTACAGGTCACAGACACTAGCCAAATTAAGCAGCCTAATTACCTTTCAAAATAGCCCTCCTGTACTCAAGACAGAGCCCAAACAAATTGTCCCCATAGGAACCTAAACACAAATGCCAGCCAAATTACACAATACCAAATGCTAACCAAAGTACAAATACCAAATGCTAGCATGAATCCAACCAAAAATTCAACCACACTAGGCCAAATACAAACAAATGCACCAACTCCTACAAAAAGGCCCTACAAACGGACTGAGCCCCCAATTTGTCACAAACAGGTAATTTATGACAAATAGGGAGTCCACACGTGAAAACAATTCAACAAAGAATGATTTATTTAAACCTATCTAACCACACAAAAACATAAGCACATGAACACTGGAATGTATTTTATATGAGAATCAGTGGTGAGTGCAGTGTGTGGATGAGTGCGTAGATATGCTGTGGTGTGTGTTTGGTGTAAGTATCAGTGTTACAATATGTTAAAGGATGCAGCTTGGGTGTTGGTACAACCTGTGCCTGGGAGTGGAGAAAGCAGACAGAGAGGGAATTAGACAGAGACACATATATTGAGGTGCAGGCAGCTCTGCTCTGCACAGGTGAGTCTCATACAGTTAACGAGCCACCCACTCCACCATGCTTCCTGGTGAGTCAGACTCTCCATTTAGCAGGTAGAGTGGGGGTCGTCACACCATAAATGGCGTGGTTTATTTCACATGCTCCACAGCAGTACATGATGAGACATCCTTCTCCTCTGAGAGTGAAGGTGTAAGAGACAGAGGGGGAGTCGACATCTCCTTAAATACCCTCTACCTGGAGGCAGCATTAACGGCTCCGCCTATAGCGCCCTCTTGTGGAATCAGTTATATACAGTTACAGTTAGGCAGTTACACAGTTACTTACTCAGTTACTTGCAATCATAAATAACCTCTAACTTTAACACACTTATCAAAATTGCAAACAGATGTAGCCTTTTTAACTGAAACACATTTGCTTAATAAGAATCATAATAGGGGGGGCTTCTTGCAGATTTTTCATTCCAAATTCGATGCCAAATTCCATGGTACAGCCATTCTTATTCATAGAGATGTGCAGTTTACACAATCAAAGGTGATGTCAGGCAGCAATGGTCGCTATATTCTCTTTCAGGGACACCTGTTTAATATACCAGTGGTACTGGCATGTGTCTACGCTCCCAACTGGGACAATGCTAAATATTTTCGTGATTTGTTTTCTCTGCTTCCAAACTTGAATAGTCATCATTTGATTTTGGGGGGAGATCTAAATACAGTCCTATATCCTCTGCTGGACAGATCCAGAACAACACCTGGAACATCGTAGAGAAGGACACCAGGGTCTTCCTGTCCCGTGTGTTATCGAAGGGGTTTACTTCTTCCAACCATCCAACTATGGTGGAGCTGCTAGCACTTTGACACCTTGACCCAGACAATACGCTGCGTCTGTTCAACCTGTCTGGCCGTTGGTCTTGCTCATCTTGCCCTAAAGAATAGAATTTGTTAAAAGTTTTTATTCATATTTAATTAATTTATTAAATATTAACTCACAACATAGAATATGATTGAAAACTGCAAGTGCTTTCATCACAATGAAAAAGAAAACAAAAACGTACGATTTCCAGTGGATTTACTTCTTGCACCATTGTATAGCTCGGTTCTGCATTCCAAATGGCGTCTAAGCTTGGGGTCATCTCCGTTTTTCCAGTCTTCATGTAGTCTTCTGATTAATGCTTCATCGTCCACACTCTCAGAATAAGACAAAATCTGTGCATAGCCTTTTTGGGTGACTTTTGAGAGCTTTTTAATCCACGTCTCAGGACCACCACAGATGAAGCACCTTAAGCAACAAGCTACAGAATCCTCTTCCATGTTGTAGTCTACTAAAAGACAAGTGTCATGATTCGTGTCAAAACATACAGAACTGGTCCACACAGCAAGACTTATTGATGGAGTGAGTGAACTACAAGATTATCTTCACTGAAAAAGTAGATCACCACACAAAGTCCAGCTGATCTTATAACCACTCTGATGCTAGCTATCTATCTAATGTTAGCTGTAAGCAAACTTTAGCTAGGTGAATGGTTGTTTATTGTTAGCAATAAACTAGAGAAAATTGATAAAGTGCTACATTTACAGTTATCAAACCTTTTGCCAGCAGAGGAAAACCAATTACTCTCCCAAAGAGTAGTTAAACGATCATACCTTAAAATCGTTTTTGTTGTGCAGAAATATTTGCCATGATGCAGCACTCCTGCTCCTTCCCCACATGCAGACAGTGTATCCTACTGAGCATGTGCACAGTAGGTGAACACTTATTAGTGTTTTGCAATATTTTCATATTTTATTTTCCAGAATAGAATCAAACCAACAACACCTCAGTCCCATACCGTTGATTATACCCTTTTTGCTGTACATTATAGCTTAAAATATATTATACTATATATATAATATACCAATATTTTATGGCCAGGGAGCCATTCTTACTCAAAACGAATGGTTGGAATAGATTCAGCACCCCTGAAAACCCCTAGTTAGTCACCCCACACGTTAATATTTGATTTTAATTTTTTTCATATTTTTTGCCCAAGCCCCCTGGGCTCCTTAACTTTGATTGGCTCTCCAGAATTTTCCTAGAGGATTTGGGTTTGAATAAATTGAGAGTTGTTAGTAGACACCTATAGGAACACTTTGGTGAAGAAAGCTATTGGTAATACATTTTTTCACAGATGGTCCAAACATCTTGCTAAAATTCCCTAACTAATGGCTGCATCACACGGGGAGGCTGAATGGTGTGGGTTGACATGGAACAACACTCCGCCCACCCGGTATCACTATCATCACTAGTGTGTGCTCCACTGCCACTCAGTAAAAAGCGCCTCACAAATAACCCCATGGTGATTGGCTCACTCCGTATATGGGCACAGTTTAGAACTCACTTCAAATATAAACAAGCCTCACCCTGTCTCCCAATTGCATCTAATGCACTTTTTACGCCCTCACTCATGGATGCAGCATTCAAAACATGGGCCGGAAAGGGGCTAAAGAAGGTGAAGGACCTTTTTAAAGAAGGGCTGTTTGTCTTTTGAACAGTTGGTAGGCGGGTATGACATTCCCCGCTCAAATTTTTTCAGATATTTACAGGTGCAGGGTTTTGTAAAGAAATATTTTGCTTCTTTTCCTGTACTTCAACCGGATAGGTGGCTTGATAAGTGGCTGGAGGGAGACCCAAAACAAAAGAGGATAGTGAGTTCACTATACAGTGATATCCAAGAGATGGCATCCCCATTACTGGACCGTATCAGGGAGTCATGGGGTAAGGATATGGGACTTGAAATCCCTGACGATTCTTGGCAGTTGGCAATTAAAAGAATACATTCATCATCTGTCTGCATCAGACATGGATTACTCCAATTCAAGGTATTTCATAGATTACACCTCTCTAAGAGCAGACTTGCTGAGATCTACCCGGATGTCAATCCGACCTGCTCCAGGTGCCATCAGGCTACAGCCACTCTCTGCCATTATGTTCTGGTCATGCCCATCACTATCCTTTCTGTTTTTGAAACCTTTTCCTTCATGTGTGACAGGGAGATCAGCCCTAACCACTTGGTTGCAGTTTTTGGAGTGCTCCCTGGCGAAATTAAGGTATCTGTCGCTCAATCAGATGCTGTGGCCTTCTCCGATTTGTTGGCTAGATGCCTTATTTTGCTTAACTGGAAGTCAGCCATTCCTCCATCACATCGACGCTGGGTCAAAGATGTGATGGCACACCTAAAACTTGAGACTTAAATACTTCACCAGGGGCTCTACCCAGAAAATGTTCCAAGTTTGGCAGCCATTTTTTTAATTATTATTATTATTATTTTTTTGTCTTTTTCCCCCTCCATTTTCCTCCGATTTTTCTCCCATCCCAATGTTAGTCGTATGCCAATTCCCAGTCCCTTCCTGGTCGCTGCGCACTTACCCCCCACAGTCAGATCATCTGGGAGAGTGGAGGCTACCACGTGCTTCCTCCGACACACGTCCAGCCAATCACCGCTTCTTTTCACCTGGCAGCGCGGATTCTCATCGAGAGGGCGTAGCGTGTGGGAGGACCACACTATCCCCCTCGAGTCCTACCCGCGCTTAGCAGGCGCCCCGACCGAACTGTAGGAGTCGCTGTTTACAACGACCCGGACCCACCCCGCCAGCTTCTCCCACCCTCTAATACAGCCAATTGTATTAGTGCAGACGGCCAGCCAAGCTGGTGACAACCCCGGAGCTGTGAGCTGGATTCGAACAGGCGAATCCAGCTCACAGCTCCGGGGCTGGTGACGAACGCAATCTCCGCTCGGCCACCTAACCGCCGCATTTTTTTTATTATTTTAATCTTAATGCTTAGGCATAAGACGGTGATTTATTAGATAGGCAATTTCTGTATGGCAAGTGACTGTATAAGAACGATGCAATTTTCTTTTATTATTATTATTACTACTTTTCATTTTCTCTTTTTGTCTACTTTATTTTTCATTTATTTTAGGTATTGTGTGGTTATATGTAGTCATGTATTGTATGTATGTTTGTATTTATGTATATAACAAATTAAAAATGGTTCTACCATGTCAGTGCTCCTGCCTCTCTCTGTTCTCGTCCCCACTCGACCACTCTCACGTCCCGCTCAAGCCTATTGAGATACCCCTTATCTCCTGTACCTACTGTACTCCACCACGAAACAACTTGTACACCCACACCTGACCGGGATCCCGCCTCTATGGAGGCGTAGCCTATAAGACCATGGCCCTGGTCACCAAACACCCTTCCTCGCCAAAATCCCGTTCCAGTAAAAGATCCCTCAAAAGGGAACTCAGGGCCGCTTAGAGCGGGACGCTCAGCCAATACTCATATGACTAGGTTATATACATAACCTATCGTTATATTTCGTATGGCTTATCGCGTCCCGCTCAAGCCTATTGAGATATTGGTTAGAGCGGACGCGAGACCCGACAGATGTACCCCCTGAGGACCCGTAAGCCCACATCAAGGGGTGTGGGGAGCCCTGTCACCCCATCCTTCCTAACGAAGGGGGGGCGCAGTCAACTCCACCTGAGTGCGAACAAGAGGGAACTAGAACCCCTTGAACACACAGCACAGGCGGAACCACGTGTGACCTAACACACTGTGGCCCATACCCACACACTCCTGCTACCCTACCAAAGGACGGGAAGCAGGAAAGGCCACAGACCCCAGAACCGCCTGGGAGACAGAACCCCCGGTCATGTCCATGAGGTAAAACCTTACAAAGGGGCCCGGGGAGGACCATGAAGCTGCAGCACAGATGTCCTCCACCGAGGCCCCACCCAGGAGAGTGGCAGAGGCAGCCACCCCACGAGTGGAGTGCGCCCTGATGCCCCCTGGGGTATCCTGCCCAGCCAATGTGTAGCAGAGGGCAATGCCCTCGCACAACCAATGGGACAGGCGCTGTTTCGACAGTGCCTTACCGGCACGAGAACCACCAGACAAAAAGCTGATCGGTAACCCTGAGGTCCTGAGTACGGCTGAGGTAAATCCCCAAAGCACGGACTAGTGTGAGGAGGAGGACGAAACGCCTGAACCACAATATCCCGGGAGCGGAAGGAACTCCGGATATTCTTAGGCATGAAAGCAGGATTAGGTCGCAGAGTGGCACCGCAATCGGCCCGAAAAGACAGGCACTCTGGACGTACCGAGAGAGCACAGAGCTCACCCACGCGTTTAGCGGAAGTGACAGCCAGCAGGAACGCGGTCTTGAAAGACAGCCGTTCCAACGGCGCCTGCTCGAGCGGCTCAAACGGGGCCAAGGACAACCGACCGAGGACTAATTGAAGATCCCAAGTCGGAGCCAAGGAGCGTTGCACCGGCTTAACGCGTCGAGCGCCAAGCAGGAAACGCTTCACAAGAGGGTGGCTGAACAAAACAGTCCCCTCAATTCCCTCATGATAGGAGGATATAGCCGCCGCATATACCCTCACCGTCGAAGCCGACAGTCTACCAAGAAGAGACTGGAGATAACTCAGGACAGCATCCAGGGGGCAGGAGACTGGGTCCCAGCCCCCCGCCTTACACCACTCTTGGAACGCACGCCATCTGCCCGCGTAAACCGCGACAGTGGAGGGAGCATGTGCACTCCTGATGGTCTCAACCACTGAAGGGTCCATTCTCTCCAGACTCACCCTCCCACCAGCCACACCAACAGCCGTTGGCCCAACATCGGAAACTGGAACAGTGACCCGTCGTGCTGTGAGAGGGCCGTCGCCGACCAAGGAATGACCCAAGGAGGAGCGACCAGAAGCTGGATCAAGACCGGGAACCACACTGACTTGCCCCGGTCCAGCGCAATCTGCTCGACTGAGCGAGATCCACAAGGGGCACTTGTGAGAGCGTCGGCACGCAAACAGATCTACCGAGGCCTCCCCGAACCGATCCCAGATCTGTCTGACTATGTCGGGGCGGAGTTCCCACTTCGTCGTAATGAGGACCGCCCCGAGACATCATATCCGCCCCCATATTCTCTGTACCAGGAATGTGGAGCGCCCTCAGACTGCGCAGCCTGCGGGATGCCCATAGCCAAAGTTCGACCGCCGCCCGGAGCAGGCGGATGGAACGAGTCCCACCCTGCCTGTTGATATACGCTGCTGCCGTCATACTGTCTGTCCTGACCAAAACGTGTTCGCCTACCACTAGGTGGTCGAACCGTTTGAGGACCAGGAGGACCGCCTTCAACTCCAACACATTGATATGCGGGGTAGCTGGGCCAGCATGACCCGTCCAGCTGCCCCCCACTGCGTGGGTCCGACACGTCCCTCCCCAACCCGTGAGAGAGGCGTCGGTGAAGACCGTGACGTGTGAGCTCCTGCTGCCTATGGGGACCCCAATGGTGAGGATACCCAGCCTCCTCCAGTGGGCGAGATATCCCCATATCGACAAAGGAACCGTCAACCGTTTCCCTTTGTCCCTTACCGGATCTATTCTCATAGAGAGAAACCACCTCTGTATCCTCCTCATGAAGAGGAGGCCAAGAGGAACCACCGTGTGAGCAGATGCCATAATGCCTAGCAGATGCATCACTTGCAGCGCCGTGACCGTCCCTCCCAGACGAAAACCCCAGAGCGCGTGACGGAGAACCACCCGACGCTGCTCCGAGAGGGTTGCAATCATGGGCCTTGACCTCAACGTCAGGCCCAAGTACTCCACCTGTTGACTGGGAAGAGGGGTACTCTTCTTCCAATTCACAGCAAAACCCAGGCTGGTGAGGAATTCCACCACCAGCCTGGTATGAGACCTGGCAACCTCCTCCGAACGACTGAGGAGTAGAATGTCGTCGAGATAGAATAGAACTCGTAACCCCCGACGATGTAAGGGCTCCAGCGCAGTCGCCACGCACTTGGTGAATGTGTGGGGAGCCAGAGAATAACCGAACGGCATCCTCTGGTACTCGTACGCTACGCCCTGAAACAGGAACCGTAGGAACTTCCTGTGAGGAGGGTAAATGGGGATGTGAAAATACGCATCCTTCAGGTCTATGGAGGTGAACCAGTCTCCCCTCCTGACAGCAAGCAGAAGGAGTTTGACGGTCAACATTCTGAACGGTCTCGCTACAATCAACCGATTGAACGCGGACAGATCCAGTATAGGTCTGACCCCCCCTGTTTTCTTGGGTATCAGAAGGAGTTGTTCCGCAGCTAGACACGCAAGGCATGAGGACCCCATGGGCTCCTACATGCCGAAGCCCTGCAGTGATATTGCTACCACCCAAATCACGCTCGCCTCTCCTTTGCAGACCACTGCCGCTGTGACGGGAGTGGGAGGCATCAGCGCGATACCCCGCCTGGCGAAGGCGAAGCCGGGGTAACCCTTGCTGTGCATTCAACAGAAGAGGCCTCGAGTCCCCCTGCTGACCACTGTAGCTAGTGGCAGCTGTAACACCAGGCTCATCCAACACACAACGTGTGGTGCAGGAACCACGCGACGGAACATTCTCACGGACAGACCCAGGCTCAGCCATCAACCGGGTGTCAGCCCCTGTCCCCATGAGAAGTGAAGAATGGGGCCGCATACGCTTCAAGGAAGGTTCGCGGCCCGCAGCCAAAGGAGAATGATCAGAGCCCTGCTTCCGTGGGTAACAGAGAGAGGATTGAACGGGGAGCGGGCTGCTCACGGCAAAGTGACGACGGCTTGTTTTACCAAACTCGAATTCACCCAAAATGGCCGATCCCTTGGCCGCCAAGGCTGTCGGCCTTGTGGTACCCTGTTGACTCTCCACCCAGGGCACCACTGGCGGGGGAAACATGGCCGCCTGTCGAGGATCTCGCCACAGTCGTTGACGAGACCGTGCTCCCACCTCTGGCTGCACAGCGTGAGGCGGTGTAGGACCCAGATCAACAACCGCCTGCGCCTCCACAGAATGCCCAAAAAGACTATCTGTGGAAAAAGGAGTCGTGAGGAGAGAAAACCTATCCTCTTCCCCAAGAGGAGATTGCTCCAACCAAACATGCCTAACAACCAACGTTGATAGCATCCTAATCCTCCCCGCAGTTATAGCTTGCGACTGAGTCAAGATCTCCATAACACCACAAACATGAACCATGTTTACAATGTCGGCTGGACCCAAAGTCCTACTACCCGTCATTCATCCCCGCCGGGGCACAGGAACAAAGCTACCTGGCTACTTAGCCACGGTACACCCGGCCTGCACCCTGTTGTTAGCCCGTTCACCTGTAAAAAAGGTAAATAGGACTCAGCGAAACCCCCCACATCAACCACCGACTGACCATCAATGAAGCTGGTAAGAGGAGGGAAAAGCGGTATCCCGCGGCGGGGATTATTAGAACAACGACCCATTTCAGCGTCAACGTTAGCATTAGCAGAAGTAGCAGTAGTAGCATTAACGTTAGCAGCGTGCTCCAGGATTGCCAGGAAAACGTCCACTGCAGTGGAACGATCACCAAGCCGCCCCGGCCCTTGCGCCGAAACATACTCCACAGCATTACCAATACTGACATTGATGCCTAATGACACAGGCCTTACCTTTGTACAAGCCGACTTGATAGCCAAACCTTGTACGCTGCCCCTCGGTCTGCCGCCATCAGCCGAGGAAACATCAGCACAGGCCCAATGTGTCGCTGAAACATGCTCCGAAGATGCCAGGGAACAGCAAACCTCCGGTAAGCTTTCAACATTACAAACATTCTCTAATCCTTTCATACTACTAGTTACATACGGTGCACAGCATCCAATATGATGGAACGAAAATAGAGGAAAGTTGTTTGGTGACCAGGGCCATGGTCTTATAGGCTACGCCTCCATAGAGGCGGGACCCGGTCAGGTGTGGGTGTACAAGTTGTTTCGTGGTGGAGTACAGTAGGTACAGGAGATAAGGGGTATCTCAATAGGCTTGAGCGGGACGCGATAAGCCATACGAAATATAACTAGTTACAGGTGGTGTGTCACAAGGCAGATGATCTACGGTCTGGAGGCAGAGTGCATCAGGGTATATAAACCCACGCCAGATGTAGAGAAGCTGTCAGATCGTAAACTATCTTACCACGTTAGTCACGTTACTATGTCCTTGTCCTCTACTCTGTTGCTTAACCCTCGAGTCAACCTTAAAAAAAAACATGACTTGTCTCCCTAGTGACCGGAACTGCAATCTCAGTAAAACATATCTTTTTCATGTATTGTTCCAATTTTATTTCATGAATATCATTATTAACTTCTGTCCTCACCATACATATAGAATATTTAATCATTTTCAGGATTTTAACCATTTCTTAAATTAGGGTTGGGGTTAGGGTGGGTTACCCTAACCCTAACCCCCTAACCCTAACCTGTCCAGTTCTGCGACTAGGGTGAAAGGTGTGACACTTGTTGTTCACACGCTTAATAGTGATTGTTTAAGAAAAAACATGGATTATTGTAATGTAAGTCCAAGATGTGATACTGAGCTACTTTTTTGGCATATACATTAACACATTGACGACCGCTGGGATGCGTCTAATATAGTGGTTGAGGACCAGCTTTTGTAAACAGACCGGTGTCTTTTTGTACAACTAAATCTATACTTTATAGTATTGCTATCTGTCCATTCTCATTGTCAATCGTGTTCATAAACCGTCCCTTCAAAATGGCTTAAAGAAGAAGAAAAAAAAGCATCAATAGGTTGTCATTTTATAGCGCCGTGAATATAAGCATTATAGCGGATTTTGTCTCGTATATTTTCTGGAAGGCTAGTTATAGGGCTAATAGCTGCTAACGTTATATTCAACGGCATTTCAGTTTTACATATGCTAAAGAAATAACTCAAACTGCATATCATCGGGACTGTCCCAAAGCATGTATGCATCAAAGGGGGGGGCGGGGGACGTCGATTATTATTATTGATTACCAATAACAGTGGTCGTGTAACTAGCCACATACGCTGCTCGGCTGGTTGTGTATCATAGCAAGCTCTGATCCGGCTGTAATTTATGTGAAAAATATCTTACCATGAGCCGGTGAGATACCCCTGAGCATTTCCCCGTTATCGATCGGCATCTGGTAGATCGATATGTCCATTGGCTGATGATAAATCCCCTTATTCCATGGTGAAATCTGCGATTCGAAACGTAATCCACAGTACATGATGCTGGTTCAGGATCCAGGTACTAAAATACTCCATTGAAAGGGGGAAAAAAAAGTAATCCATTCGCCACAGGGCATACTGCAGTGGAGCGATGGCGCCCCTAAGAGGATCTGGCCGGTATTGCGCGTTCTCGATTTCACACACTAGGGAATATATGCAATGCCGATCCGCGACCTTGACCCGGTTATTAAAATGGAATAAAAGCAATAACAACTTGCCACGGCTTTATACGTGATTCTGTCCACAACGCATGGATTCGAAACCCGTATTTATATGTGGTTGGGCGGCAAAGTGTTAAATCTAGCCAACGCTATCCACAAACACGTTAAAAAAAAAGGGCTTTTTGACCAGAACTGTGACAAGGGTGACTCGAGGGTTAAGTTGTTCGCCTGTATCTCTTGTTCATCAACCTAATCTCTATTCTCATCCTCTCTCCTAGCCTGTACGGTGGAGACCTGGAGACACTGGCCTGCTGGTTAAGACCTGGAGACACTGACCTGCTGGTGAAGACCTGGAGACCAGGGGCGGATTTAGGATTGTAGGAGATCCGGGGCTTAGCCCAGATAGGTGCCCGCGGATTTTTTTTTTGAATTTAATGAACCTGTACGTGCAATTTCCTGCAATATAGAGCCTTCAATCTTGACCAATAAAGCTGCTCTTTTCACTATAAAACTCAGTTAACCATAACGTAGTTATGGTTAGATTTATATATTGGGGGGGGATATATAATATTTTTCATATGATCAAAAAGTGGTTGAGCAAGAGCATACCTTTGCTCCCCCAAGTTCAATAGTGGGAGAGCAGAGATGCTCCGAATGCTCTTATGGCCAGGCGTCTATGATTCACTGATACAAAGAAAAATAGTGCAGTGCAATAAAATATTTAGTAAAATAGAATAAAATAATGCAATAGTGCATTGCAATAAAATAGTTATCATCGTATTTTTTCGGGAGGCCTGTAAGGAGTGCATTACAGTAGTCGAGTTGGCTTGAGATAAAGGCATGGATCTGGTTTTCAGCGTCCCTTTGATTTATAAATGGCCGTACTTTAGCTATGTTTCTAATGTGGAAGAATTAAGTTTTTGTCAACTTGTTGATTGTTATTTAAAGCTTAGGTCTGAGTCTACCATAACACCAAGACTTAACTCACTCAAATACAGTTAGCAGCTGGATAGACCACAGATGGAAATTAGCTTCTGCTAAATCTGGTGCAAACATATTTTCATGTAACAATGATGAATTGTCAAAAAAAAAATATATATATATATAATTTCTTTTTTTTTTAAATAGATTCGGGGCTTTTCAGAAAACATTCGGGGCTTGAGCCCAAGTAGCCACCCCCTAGCCCCGCCCCTGCTGGAGACACTGGCCTTGCTCACAACCTTGTTCTAATCTCTATTCTCATCCTCTCTCCTAGCCTACACGGTGAAGACCTGGAGACACTGACCTGCCGGCTAAGACCTGAAGACACTGGCCTGGGTCACAAAGAATCAAGAATCAAGAGGTTTATTTGTCACATACATACCAGGGCATACAGTGAAATGGGTGGTCATGCCTGCATTGATTGTGCAATAATACAATAATAAAATAGACATAAGAAAAATAGGTAAGACACAAGATGTGCATGATAAGTTCCTGAGAAACTGGTTCCTATGTACACTACTATACAATATACAATTTACTATTTTAACTCTGTCATTCTGTGACCTTGTAGAAGTGAAGCAATCTTCCAAATGTTACTTAGGTATCTATTTTAGGCGGATTTTCAGAAAATAGCACTAGGGTTTAACAGGTTAATGAAATATCAGTTCAGGAATTGTATTCATATGCAAGCGAATTTCAACCAGAAATAAATCAGAGTGGCCATTTTGACAGGGCTTTCAATGAGTGTCGGAATGTCTAAAAACTGCCCTACCCAGCTCAAGCCAGCTACTGTACAGCAAATGACTTGTGGAATAACTTTTTTTATTTCTCTTATTTTTGGGATTGTCTACCATAATTTATATTCTTTTTTGTTTCATCAAAATTTACTCAAGCCTAGTAACAGAGAAAATATTTCTGAACATGCAAATGGACCGTGTAGAAGTGGAGCAATCTCCATTTACTTACTGTAGGTGTGTATTTTTAGGTGGATTTTCAGAAAATAGGACTAGGGATTAACAGGTTAACTATAATACATCACTTTCCCCTCATTTATAGGTGGTGTGTTCTAATATTTTACTTTCATCTGTCCTATGTGGGCAATGGCATTTTAATAATGCAAATCTTTGTTGTATGCCCTCGAAAAATGTATAATAAACTAAAACGTGCATTTTTTTTAATTAAAAACCTCTGTAAATCTATGACAATAGCACTAGAAATTTGATTTATTATTATTATTATTATTATTATTATTATTATTATTATTATTATTATTATTATTATTATTATAATAATAATAATAATAATAATAATAATAATAATAATAATAATAATAATAATAATAATAATAATAATAATAATAATAATAATAATAATTATTATTATTATTATTATTAGTACTTTCAGTTTCAGTACTTTCACTTTTCTGTACATTTTGTGCAATTTTTGTATGAAAGGTGCTATACAAATTAAGTATATTTTAATCAGGCAGCATTTGGGCAGAGAAAGAGACAGAGTAGTTAAATATTCAATTAAATGCAATTATATTCAAGTCAAGTCAAATGTATTTGTTAAGCACTTGACACAAAGTGGTTCACAAGCACAAGTAGGAGGACACATGGGATAAGTGTACTATTTGTGTCCATCTCTCACTCTGTGTGTGTGTGTGGTGTGTGTGTGTGTGTGTGTGTGTGTGTGTGTGTGTGTGTGTGTGTGCGTGCATGCGTGCGTGCGTACGTGCGTGCGTGCGTGCGTGCGTGCACATGCCTGGTGGGTGTGGGTGGCACACACAGGTAGGGATGGGAATTGATAAGATTTTATCGATACGATTCCATTATCGATTCTGCTTATCGATCCGATTCTTTATCGATTCCCTTATCGATTCCTGCTAAATTTATTATTTAAATAAATAAATTGGAAATGCAACAGAACTAAGCTGGTTAGAATAACAACATGCAACTTGACATTTCTGATTGTCATTTATTGTTGAGCCCTCATGTCAGAAAAATACAAAAACTGTAAAAGAAAAAAAAGTTTTGACTATAGCCTACATATAAATAAAATAATGTATTTGAGATTCTCTTAACACTTTGAATGCCCAAACCGAGATATTTCGGGTTTACCCCTCGCGGGTTGAATGCCCATAACGAGAATATTATTTTTTTCTGTTTTTAAATTTTTTTTTAGCGATCTGAATTCATATTTCATCAACCGAGTCTACCGTTGGTAAATCAGCCACCCCAGGCGCTCAGATGTGGAAAAAAGCGCCCCCTATCGTCTCGCAGATGGTAATTCACCCTTTTGGATTGAACTCAATGAAAATGCATGGGGGGAAAAAACCCGGACTCCACATTTAACTTCTCACACATGTAACCGGGGCCGATCAGCTTCATGCTGGACCCTCAGCACAGCATGGATCGATTTTTGGAATGGTCGATCAGGAATAGGAATAATCCATTTGGATACCATCTGATCTCAGGTAAGGAATCTATTTTACCAGTCTTAGGATAATCAGACCTTTTTTCACGGAGATATAAGCTTTCCCCCATGTGATATGGCTGTTTTGACTGTGCGAGTGATCAGGAAATAAGAGAATCGATTTACAGCTTGCGGCACCAGCGTGCATACGTACACATATACTATCGATAATCTAGCGTTTATTTGAAAACGATTCATAAATAGGCCGAACAATGACAATGTTCTAGAATATTACAGTACATCAGCCTTTATCAGGGATTCTTCTTTTCTTCTTCTTGAAAACGAGGGCTTTTCAAAATGCTATAAAACAGAAATTAACCGATAAAAAAACAATCCGCTTCGACAATGTTGACTGGAAATGGGTCATTGATAATGCGACGGGCAGATTAGACACATAGCCATAATTTAAAACATAGATTAGGCGATATTAACGTTAATATTGAAGTGGTTGCTGGGCATTCAAGGGGGTAAAAAGGAAAACACGGCCGGCTCTGAAAGTGTTAAAGAAAATTTATTTTTGGAATTTTTTTATTCTTAAACTAATTGAATCTGTAGAATAACGACCTGTTGAATGTAACTACAGTTCAATATCTTAAACTAATTTAATCTATTGAACCGTAGTTGCATTCAACAGGTCGTTATTCCTCTGTCTTCTCTGTCTCTGGTCTTTCAGACACACACACATGCACACACACACGCACACACACACGCACGCACGGACACACACACACAGAGCTCCCTCCCCGGGCCCCTGTCCTGTAAGGTATTGGCTTGTGTTGCTACACGGACATGTTTGTATGTTGCACGATACTTCCTGGCTTACCGACTAGTAAACAACAGTCAACGTGATCATCACACGCTCTCCGTCTCTTATTATATGTGAACTAAAGAGTACAAGGTTTACACAACAGCCCCCACCCCCTTTTTTATTGTATTTGTACCTGTACTACAGATGAATCTTTTCAGAATCAGGTCCCTTCTGCCACTCCTATGTCACTTCGATGTCACTTTAGAACTAGCACTAGGTGTTAATTTTCTGCAGTAAACAAATTGAGGGTACTTAACTTAAGTGCTTAAGTAAATTGTCTGCCGTAAACAAAGCGAGGGTACTTAACTTAAGTGCTTCTCCAGGGAGGGGGTCGGGGGCTACTGCCCTCAGACCCCCAAGATAATTTTTATATGGGCAGTCTGACTTGGGCTACTGTACCATATATTAGTGTTGCAATGCATGATAAATAAACAGTGAAAAAAGCTAAGAAATTGGATGGGGCTGGGACATTTGGGACGAATAAAAATGTAAGATGAAAATCTCCCCAGCCTGTGGCAGGCAGTGGATGTGTGAAATCCAGAACAATAGGAGTCACAAAGTGGAGTGGTGGAGTAGTGGTAGAGTAGCAGTAAATGCTGGACTTCTAAGGGCTTCTACTGTACCTGCTGTCAGCTGTTTATCTCTCTCTGTGAGCTTGATTAGCTCGCGATAGCAAGCGCTAGCTCCGCGGCTAATCTTAGCTTACCCTGAATTAAATCAATGACTAGGTTCTAAAACATTGGAGTAGTTTTCACTGCACATAGAAGCAGCCAAACAGCGGGAGCATTTCGGGAGAATATGACCAAAACCCAGGCAATTTCGAGCCCTTAAGGAATCAAATAGTCTGCCATGGCTAGATGCATGGCGCTAACGTTATGCGCAACTGTAGGAAAAACCTGGCAGCGATAAGGGAATCGATAGTCACGGAATCGGATAATTAGGAACCGGCTCCCAACGGGAACCGGTTTTCAATTCCCATCCCTACACACAGGACAGCAATATTAATCACATTGGAAAGCTTGGTAGTAAAAATAGATGTTCAGATGTTTTTTTAAAAGCATTAATTGAATCTGCTGATCAAATACGAATTGGAAGACGTTTCTGTGAGGCCACCACAGCAAAGTCACAAGCACCTCTTGGTATTACCCTAGACCCACCCATCTATTTCAGTCTGATCCCAGGCCAGCAAGGGGGAAAAGTAGGGGAGACACAGGAGAGAAGCGTCTGATGGGATCTGATCCCAAACCAGCAGGGGGACAGAGTAGGGGAGACACAGGAGAGAAGGTTCTGATCATGGTGAAAATATTAACCACAAGAGCAGCAAAGGGACAATGTATTTCATTACTCTTAAAGCACGGCATTATTAGTCTAGTGTGTGACACTGTTCACTGTTCATTGTTTTGGTGGCTTGTATATGAGCCAGCATATGAAAGGATCAACATGACAACAGTTTAGTTAGACGTTTTTTCCCCCTCACTTTACCATTGATCTTTCATGATTGATCTTTAAACAAACTATTTCGATTTTCTGATTGGTCCAGGCACAGTTCAATGCCGATAAAACTTTATTCGGTTTTCTGCATGGGCGGCCGTAACCCTGCTGTTCCATTCTGCTAGATGAGCTCAACTGAATAATGTGGGCGCTGAAAACAGATGCTTATTGTGGGATGTTAATGTCATGAGTATAATTTTTTCAGCTTCAGTGCAGCCTCTCTGAGCACAGCCAACTCTCAATAGGCAGAGGGGGTGTGGCCCTTTGTTCACTAGACTTACTGACCACTCACCATCCTTACACCATGCAGCTAGATGCCAATCAGAGCAACCTGTGTATATTATGTAATATATTCAAGGAAGTAGATTGGTGTAAAATTACCCAATACAGATAACCAATGTACCTTCTGTTAAAAAATGTAAACACACTGTTCATTGTACTGAATATTTAACTCATTGGAATGCACAGCATGCCAGATCTTCAGAGCTGCTTAAGATGTTTAAAACGAGTGCAGTGGGCGGTCAAGTGGCATAGCGGAGGTTGCGCTCGTCACCAATGCAAGAGGCTGCGGTCTTGACTCCCGGAGTCAGCATTGCTTGGGGCTTGGGCTGATTGCTATACTAACCCGTTTGGCTGGGTTAGGGGGAGGGCAAGTCATGGGTGGGAATCTGGCATTGTGGACAGGTCAGGTCTGGGCGCTTGCTTAGCGGAGGCAGGACTTGATGAAGGCAGCGTGACCTCCCACGCGTTACACTTCACCAATGAGAGTCTTCGCTGCCAGGTGAAAAAAGAGTCACTGGCTGTTGCTGCACGTGTCGGAGGAAGCGTGGGGATGACTTCAGGATTCCCTTGTACCGACCAGTAGGAGAACATGCGCACAACAAAACAGGTAGGGGAGGGGGGGAATTGGCACACCAACTAAATTGGGACGGGGAGAAAACAGAGAAAAATCGGAGAAAGAGAGGATACATTTTTTTTAAACTAGTGCAGTGACCATTGAGCGAGTGGTCGTATGCAGTGAGCCTGTTCAGAACGGGCCAATTTCTGACAACGAGACTGATTCAGATGCATCACATACTCTGACATTCCTGACATAGCTTTTCTCCATGGGACCTGTCAAAACGCGGACCTGTGTGTAAAAGCCTCACAGAAATTACGACAACAGTTGTCAATTGCAAGAAGATGCAAGGAAAATGAAAATACTGAGGCAGAAGATGAAATGCCTTCACAAAGTGCATTGCATAAGCTGTCACTTGGAAAACAGGAGTGTTTGGACAGCGGCGCACGTTATGGGCTCGCTGTCGAGCCCGCCATGTTTGTTTGCATCCCCAGTCACCCCTGACCCCTGTCCGGCGGGAAGCGGAACCCTTGCGAATGTCGGTGGAAACTCTTGCCACGGCCGGCGGATAATTGGATAATCTTTTCTCTTAATTCATTGTCCATGTCTTCTGACCACCCACACGGTCCTTCTTCTTCTCCGTCCTCTCCTTTCTCTCTCTTCACTCTCACCCCACCGCATAAATCCATGCCGCCTCACGCTATTGCTAACTGCTAACTGAAGCTAAGCTACGTATTATGTTGAGACAATGAACACACGATCGTGTGGTTTCATGACTTTATTCGACTGACGGTTACGTTACAACACCAGCCCTACCTCGAGCGCTAACCACGCCTGTCTATTAAAGGCACAGTAGCCTACAGTGTAACTGCTAGTATGTCACAACCTATACGTAGCATAACAGGACATAACATTTTCCCCCCCTTCCCTCTTGCAACAGCAATAGAACATTCCAGTCCATGAACAGAAACCGAACACTTCAGTCCACCAACCCGTGGCATTTACCCAGTAACATAGTCCCCATGCCAAGCGGGTGGAGCCCTCACCCTCTGAGGGCGAGCAGGCTGGGGAGCAGGGTCTGGTGGTTGTGGTGGGTTACCTCCCACCCTGGTTGCTTCCAAGCGGGGCTGCCAACTGCGGGTTGCAGCTTGGCTCGGGGATGATGCGGGCAGTGTCGGGGCACCGACCTTATGCAGGCGGTTTGAGTGCCAGCGAGAACCATCATCTAGTCTGTAGGTGGCCGGACCCAGTTGACGGGTCACTCGGAGGGGTGCTGACCAGTATGAGCTCAGCTTGTTCTTGCGGTTGGCGTGTTTAATCCTGACCCAATCCCCTGCTGACATAGCGGGGGTCTGTACTCTGTGAGAGGCATCATACCTCCGTTTCATCTGAGCCTGTGAGCTTTGTACCTGATCTCTGGCCTTCTCGAGCCCAGGGCTCTCGCATGCAGGGGCCGGTTCAGCTCTCAAGCAGTCTAGTGGTTGTTTAATTTCTCGCCCAATCATGAGCAGAGCCGGAGAGACTCCTGTGGTGGAGTGCTTGGATGCCCGGATGGTCAGGAGAGTTTGGGTGAGTGCAGCGCTGAAGGTTTTCCCCTCCTCCAGGCAGGCTCGGATTCCATTCTTCAGCGATTTGTTTAGGCGTTCAACGCCGCCGTTACTTTCAGGATGGTAGACCGACGTCCTCATGTGCCTGATGGACCTCAGTGACAGGAACTCCGAGAACTCTGCCGAAATGAATTGAGGCCCATTGTCTGTGGTGACGACACTGGGCAGGCCCCAGCGCCCAAACAGCTTGACGAGGTTGTCGGTGATGCTCTGTGTGGTGATGGAGCTGAGTTCGATGGCTTCTGGCCACTTTGAGTGTAGGGCGTGCACGACCATCAGGTAGCGGGCATGTGCCGGGGCCCCATGAAGCTCTCCGCATAGGTCAACCTGAATGTGCTCCCACGGCGCGGACGGCCACGGGGTCGGGGTGAGGGGTGCTGTAGCCGGCTGGCCCGTTTTCCCACTCAGCAGGCAGCAGGTACAGTTGCGCACCAGCTCCTCTACGTCACCGTCTATGTGAGGCCACCACACTGTGTCTCTGCAGCGTTGTTTCAACTTAACCACCCCTAGGTGGCCGTCGTGCGCCATGTGCAATACCCTGGCCCTCAGCGCCTCTGGTATAATAGCGCGGTGACCGTGGGCGAGGCACACCTCCCCCCAGCAGGAGAGCTCGTCGCGGACTCTGCGGTAGGGGAGCAGTCTGTCCTCCACCGTGGCTGGCCAGCCGTCCTGGATATAGGCACGGAGATTTGTAAATGTCTCATCTTCAGCCGCAGCCTGCTGCAGCTCAGCCAGCGTGACTACTGCGCTGATCGGTCCATGCAGCATGTGGACCCAGTCCACGTCGTCCTCCTGTTCAGGACTCGCCTCACCCGCCTCTTTTCTCGTAGAGACGGCTCTCGAAAGAAGGTCAGCTACCGTGTTAGAGCGCCCCGGCATAAACTCGAGTCCGAAGTTGTACTGATTCAGCCTATCAGCCCACTTCAGTAGCCTCATAGGCTTGTGCCCCGCCCCTCGGGTCGCCAGCAGCGCTGTCAGAGACAGATGATCTGTGCGAATGGTGAACGCCCTGCCATACAGGTAGACATGCCAGCGTTCGCAGGCCCACAGACAGGCGAGGGCCTCCCTTTCCCCCACCGAGTATTTCTGCTCGGCTGGTGTGAGGGCCCGAGAGGCAAAAGCCACTGGACGCTCTACCCCTCCATGAACCTGGGATAGCACGGCCCCAGAGGCGTCACAGGTGACCAAGGTGGGTGCGGTCAGGCTGAAATGCGCCAGTGTTGGCGGGGACGTGAGCTGCCGTTTGATGCCAGTCCCATACCGCATCCTTGCGTAACAGCTGGCGCAGAGGGGCCGTCGAGTCAGAATAGTGTGGCATGAACCGGAGGTAGTAGGCAGCCATGCCCAGAAAAGAAGACAGCTTGGACGGCGACTGCGGGTCCGGCAGGGACAGGATTGCTTCGGTGTGGGACATGATCGGGGTGATACCCTCCCTGGAGAGCCTGAACCCCAGGAACTCGACCACAGTAGCTCCAAATGTACACTTCTCTGCGTTGAGTGTGACCCTGTGTTGCTTGAAGCGCTGGAAGACCTGCTCCAGGCGAGCGCCGTGGAGTGCAGCGGTGGGCGCATGCACCACCACATCATCCAAGTAGATGCTGACCCCCTGGATGCCAGCCAAAATGAGCGACATTATTTTCTGAAAACAGCTTGGGGCTGATGACAGGCCAAAAGCCATGCGCTTGTACCTGAAAACCCCCACATGTGTGACAAACGCTGTGAGGTCCATACTGCCCGGTGCCAGGGGAACCTGCTGGTAGCCGTGACGTAAATCCATTTTACTGAAAATCGTGGAGCCATGGAAATGGCTAGTCAGCTCCTCCGCTGTGGGGAGGGGATACTTGTCAGGGATGATGGCTTTGTTTACGTCTGTCAGATCGACGCATAGACGCAGTCCGCGCCCCCCCCCCCCCCCCCCCCCCCATTTCTTGGCTATCACCAGGTTGGACACCCAGGGAGAGGCGTTGATCGGTTCTATGACGTCCTCCTTCACCAGATGATGAATCTCCTCCTCCACCGCATCACGGAGGGCCAAGGGAATGCGCCGCAGCGGCTGAATGACGGGTCGGACAGACGTGTCCACCGAGGGCTGGTGCACAAATCCAGTCATACAGCCCAGGCCTTCGAACAGTGTCGGGTGATGGTCAGGCCAGGACGCGGTCACCTGCAGGACGCGTAGACCCCCAGCGTCGGTCAATGTGAAGTCCAGAGCATGAAACAGGTCTAGCCCCATGATGTTAGCCCCTCTCCGTGTGATGTAGAACTCGGTGTCAGGGATGCGTCTCTTTTTGTACTCCACAGGTAGGCAGGCTACCCCTAAAGTGGTGATCGGGGCGTGGCCATACCCCGACAGGGCGTTTGCTGCTGTAGTCAATGACTGAATGAGGCCTGTGGGCTTTGTACTGTATTGATGGGAACAGCCCCAGACTGTGCGTGATCAGGAGGAGAGCGACACCAGCGCGCAAAATGGTTAACCCTGTTGCAGTTACGGCAGCGCTTGCCTAGAGCAGGGCAGGACAGGTCCCTGGTTGCATGCTTAGGGGAGCCACAGTTACCACAACGCCTTTGTCCATTCTCCCTCTCCCTCGGCGCCCTGTCTGCCACTCTCTGCACATCGAAGCTGTCACAGTCTGCGCCAGCTGCCTCCTGGGCCACGTTCTGAACTCCGGGTGGAGGTGACGTCACAGGCTCATGCACCGCGCGGGAAAACTTGCGCGCCTCAGAGATAGCTGTCTCCAACTGTTTTCCAATCACTACTGCATCAGCTAGTGTCATGGCGTCCGGCTATAATAACAGTCTCTCCCTCAGTTGAGCACACAATGTTCTTTCAATCAGCTGGTCGACTATGAGTCCATCCTCCAAGTTCCTAAAATCACAATGCTTGGCTAGCTCCCGCAAGGCAGACACATATTGCGAAACAGTCTCACCAGACCTCTGTGCTCTCTGGCGGAACTCAAAACGGTACATCCGACGGCTTCTTCCCGAGCTGAAATGTGACTTCAGAGCCTCGGTAGCAGTAGAGTACTTATCGTCGGCTAATGTAAGCGTAGCATAAATCCGTTGCCCCTCCTGTCCGAGGCAGTGTCACAGAAGTGCGCACTTTCTAGCTTCTTCCAGATCCTCCAGTCCCAACGCCAATAAATAGTCCTCCAATGACGTTAGCCATCTAACCCATGGAACCGCTGGGTCACCGGGAACAGGTAGAAACGGTGGTGGCGGTGGTAAAACTAAATCAGCCATCCTCGTTCGCCAATTATTATGTTGAGACAATGAACACACGACCGTGTGGTTTCATTACTTTATTCTACTGATGGTTACGTTACAACACCAGCCCTACCTTGAGCGATAACCACGCCTGTCTATTAAAGGCACAGTAGCCTACAGTGTAACTGCTAGTATGTCACAACCTATACGTAGCATAACAGGACATAACACTACGCTAAGCTAATGCTCGACCAAAACGCACTCTTCCGTCAAACTTCTTCATTTATAATTTTTTTGTTTTCTTCTGACACCAATGTAGCGTTTCCGCTATTGACAACTCACCGACTCAGTTGTTGTTTCTCACTTATCAGTTTATTAAACTCTCAGGTATGGGTCTCAGGTACAAAGACTCTGTGCATCATCTCTGCTTGCATTCTCATACCCAAAGAGAGCGGACTCCAGGTGTACCACCCTCTTATACCCTCAGCCTTTGACCCCTCCCCTCTACCAACCCCGGACTCGCGTGACCAATAGCATCACCTGCCAGGTTTGTAGAGCGCAGAGTGACAGCTCGCTGACCAATCACCTCAATCCCAGGGTTGTTACAATAGGCACAATATCACAAAAAAATAGGCGTTTTTCCACAGAATTTGGAGTCAACACTACCTGATTCCGCTCTCCCCCTCCCCCACTAATATATTGTCACATACACCACCCCAACCCCTTCTCACCCCTTTTTCACACAACAACAGATCAACAACAGATCAGAACTAGAACAGATTAGTGCAATATGCGCTCCGGTACGCTTTTACGGTTTTTATCGCTTCTTGGTCTCAGAAAACCAACTCAAGTAAGATGTCATTCTTTTCTGAATTTCATTGGCTACACTACATACTTTTTAGCATCAGTGGTGAATTGTCTGGTCATTGAGAGGTGAAACCGGAGGTGGTTACTTTTTCGAAAGTGACACTCGTTGGCTGTTTGGTTTTATAACCCGAGATTGGAAACACATAATAGGTTAAGAGGTGTGTCAATCAAACGGCAGCCATTTTAGCTTTCAACCGATGTGTTGGTTGAGATATTTAATAACACAGCGTGACGCCGACAGATGGCTGTAAAATGCGCGTTACGTGGATATACAACATGAAAACATTCCAGGGAGATTCGCCTTTGTTGACAAACCCTTTGCCAGGCAGGATATGTCTCTTCAGAACAGTCTTATTGTTTAGATGCCAGTCATACACACTGAACCACTGGGTCAGACAGAATGACAGACAGAGTGACAGAAAGACTGACAGCCGTTCCGATCCCAGGCTAAACATCACTGATGGATTCTGAAACAAATCTTTTTCTGTTCCATTCTGCAGCCAGACTCTCTACAACCACCCATCACATCCCCTCAGGCACAAATCAATGACTCCATGAGAGAGATAGAGAGAGAGAGAGAGAGAGAGAGAGAGAGAGAGAGAGAGAGAGAGAGAGAGAGAGAGAGAGAGAGAGAGAGAGAGGGACAGAAAGAGAGAGATTTTAGAAAAACATTTATTTACATAAAATCACTACAAGGTGTGTCTCAATACATTACATTGTAGGAAAGCCCCTGTTAATAAGATTACTTTGTTCTGTAATAGCCCTTTAATATGTTGTTGTTGACAGGAACGGGTAATTATCTATGCCAGTGTAATCGTTCAGCGTGATGTGCATGTGCTCCAGCTAGTGTCGCATTCTAGTCTGCTGATAAGGTTACTGGCCCTTTAAGAGTTTCTTCTAACGTCGCGCAAGTCTGGTCTCAGTTCAGCTGTCTGACGGTGCGGCAGTAGTTTACTCCTGTCACTTTGGGGAACGTGTGCGTCAATGACAGACATAAGTACAGTACTTATGTTTAGTTCCTGCCTAATTCATTCATTCAGCTTACTCTACACTTACAGTATGTTCACATTGATCTATTTCTGTCGATGTTGTTTCTCTCTGCTATTGAGATGTGTGCTGCGTTGGTTAGCTTAGCCGCATGTTAGCTAGCCTACGCTACAGTGGAGGCTGCTGACCAAATTTTTAGGTGAAGCACAAATTATTATATTATATTATATATTAAATAATATTTTTAAAACATCCCCCACTGTGTGTCAGTGGTCAGTGGACACAGATGAAAAAATATTAACATTAGGTGACAGCGGACCTGACCAGATGAAAACATATTAGGTGACAGCGCACCTGACCAGATGAAATCATATTAGGTGACAGCGCACCTGACCAGATGAAATCATATTAGGTGACAGCGCACCTGACCAGATCAAAACATATTAGGTGACAGCGCACCTGATCAGATAAAAACATATTAGGTGACAGCGCACCTGACCAGATCAAAACATATTAGGTGAAGGTGACAAGGAAGCCACAGACTCATACCCCCCGACACTCAACTAACCACCTCGGACAGTCCTTCATACCAGTGGCCATCAGGCTCCACAACAGTGGGCAGGGACTGCTGCCAGACATCGACCTAGAACTAATAGGAACCCAAGTAGGACAATAACACTACCTTATGCATACTGCACCTTATGTGGATACTGTGAATAATGAATAATGTATATTTCAGTTAGTTAGATAGTAAATTATAACACTACCTTATGCATACTGCACCTTATGTGACACTGTGAAAATATATTTCAGTTAGTTAGATAGTAAATTATATTGACCTATTTGTTTACACTGCTTGTGTTGTTTTCACTACCTGTACTCCTAAAACCCACCTCACCCCTGCCCACTTTGACAACCTAGGATGGCTTAGAGTAGACGACAGAGTACAGCAACTTGCAATGGGCCTGGTCTACAAGATACACTACACCACTAAGATACCCATGTGCATGTCGAAATACTTCCCAAAGGTCAGTGAATACCACGACCACAACACCAGAGGGAGTTCCACAAATCATGTTCAACTCAGATAAAATAATTTAAAAAGTTAAAAAAAAGTTAAAAAAATTAAAAGAATTATAACTTTTTTCTAATAAAAGAAAAATCGTCATAACTTAGAAATGAGATTGCATAGGTCTATGAATCGATATTGCGATTCTGTTTCGATTAATTGCCCAGCCCTACAGTGTGTACAGTAAGTTAGCTTCGTGATCATCATTGTGATGTAGGCTAAGCTGGCTAGCTACTGTTAGCATACAAGCTTTTACAAACACTGTAGCCTACTTACTTTTTCATCCACAACTTTTTTTTCTGATCCAGATGCATAAGTCCACTTCTTCATGTTGCTCAGTTGCTGGTTTATACTTCGGTTCTAATGTTGGCGCAAAGATTAATTTAGCCTACTGTGTTGTTATAGCTGTACAGCTTACTAGCTTGCTCTTTCACACAGTGAAACCAGTCCAGCTGCAGGTCCGTAGGTTAGGTTTAGCTCGGGCCAATCTCAAGTTTCTTTATTAGTTGTCATACAGAAGTACAGAATACTTTTATACAAAATGCTTCTTTCTGTTACATTTTGTATAAAAGTATTCTGTACTTCTGTATGACAACTAATAAAGAAACTTGAGAAACTTGAGATTGGCCCCAGCTAAACCTAACCTACGGACCTGCAGCTGGACCCATTTTGACTCTGCAATGCAGCAACCTCTGATTGGATTTTCAAGGCTGCCAATCATATTCAACCTCCGTGTATTGGATGTCAAGGGCTGTCAATCATTCAATCCCCCATTCAATGGCAAGAGTTTAACTGCACAGACCGTGCTTAGATAGCCTATTTTGATTGGCTATTATTTATTATTTATTTAATCCTGGGTCAACCTGTGCAGCCATCTGCACAAATATACTGCAGTCATTACTGCAGTGCAGGCCTGCTCAGAGCTGTCAATTTTGGCCAGTTTTGAAGAAAAAAATTATTTCACTAGCATTTTTTTACAGAGGAAAACATTTCTAATAAAAAATAAAAATAATAATAATTAAAAAAAAATATATATATATATATATGTAAATGAATAATAATTATGAATTATGAGTGAATTTGTGTTTCACGTGTTGTCATAGAGAAACCTCCACTGCTACGCTGTATCTTTAGACCTGGTTTACAGTCTGCCTACTTAATATTGTTTACATGCATTGCATGAGTGATTTCCCTGCATAGTCTATGTAGGTTATATAATAACTCCGGTTAAGTGAACATCTTAGTTACTAGTTGCACTATATTACTAATGAATATTATTGTAGCTATAGACCACATGTTTATGACATTATGTTTATGTACGTCACTACTGTGTTTACTAATGTATACTGTATTGTATTCCTTTGTAGACAACCACACATGCAAATTCCCAAATACAATCATTAACTGCAGCACGCCTCTGTGATTCTTTAATCGGAGTCACAACCCCATAGTGTCCGCCAGCTCTATCAAACGCACCTGTGGAGGCCCTAGCCCTCCGTTTCAACATACATACACATTGTATCTCACATCATACATGTGTTCTTATCACTCAAAAACCACATGAGATTTCACATAAAAACTGTGTTAAAACACAGCTGCCCCTCTACAACACAACAAATAACTTCCTTGAAAATCCACAAAACAAATTCATCAATATTATTCATTAGGGAGTGAAATCTAAAATCCACTCTGATCCTGGCTCTTACCAATGCTTTAAACATTGGCACCTAAGCCATTATCCATTTGTATTTTTCTGGTCTTATAGATGGCCATTTTGGCTTGACCTACAACTAAATTCAACATTTGCCACTTCATTACATTGTTTTTTTGTAACCAGCCCCAAACACAAAAGCTATTTCACTCCAACTCTCACCACATTTCAAAAACACATTATTCAATGTTTCGAACAGACCTTCAAGTCTTTTGCATTCTAAAAAACAATGAAAGATTGTTTCTGGCTCCTGACAAAAAGGACAACAAATTGTTACAGTGGGGTTTAATTTAGCAACAAAACAATTAACTGCTACTGCCCCTTTCAAAATCCTACACTGAAGATCACCTGTCCTTTTGTTTAGCCGTGGCTTATACAGCACTCTCCACACTGGTGTACATGTATCTTGTACCCTCAGTCTCTCTCTCCACACAGTGTCTGTTCTTCCACTCAATTGAGATTTATGCAACGCTTTGACACAATACTTATACAAATGTTTCCCATTTAACATATACAGGTTCGTAGGTAAAACATATGAGCAACCCAACATGGGACCTGTCAGTCCTGTTTGGTCAATTTCAATACCCAACTCAGGGAACGGATCCCCTTCGTCAGGACTTTCTGTTCCACTGGAGTATTCCCGTAACATGACTTGTTCCTCGATGCTCAGTTTTTCAGTCCATGCATTTAAAATGTCTCTGGTATGACCTCAGACCCAGTAGAGAAGCCACTGCCACCGTGTTGTGAAGTCCTGGCCCAGCTACATCCACTACATGCCTCAGTTTTACTGCCCCCACTGAGCACAAATGCTGGACAAGCCCAGGTCTACTATTGTCCTGAATGTCTAGCCGGGCCCCATAAATCAAAGGTTCTTCTAGCAGCCAGAACAGTGACATTTCCAGCTCCAGTCTGTTCCATTTAAATAAAAAACATGCTCTAAAAAGACTGATAAAAAGGAGGCATTCCACACCAATGTGCAAAATTACAGTTAGTTAAAAACAGAGATGCATCCAAACACACCCCTTCCACTCTCTTTAAAATGGCACTCATTACATGTTTCCAGACAACATTGTCACCTCCTATTAAAAACCGCTGTATATGCTGCAATCTAAAAGCTGCCTTTCTACTCTCCAGGTGCACTAAACCCTGACCCTCCTCCTTCGGCAGATAAAGTACACTCTTTGGCACCCAATGCAAATTATCCCAGAAAAAACGAACCATTACAGACTGCGCTTTTCCTAGTAATCCTGCAGGGGGCTCCAGACATTTTAGCTTGTGCCAGAGAGTTGATGCAACCAAATTATTGATGATCAGAGCCCTCCCTCTGTAAGACATTTGGGGTAACAGCCACCTCCACTTGTGCAACTTCCCCTCTACCTTTTCTACCACTCCTTCCCAGTTCTTCTGTACCGTCTGATCATCACCTAAGTAAACCCCCAGGTACTTTAAGACCCCCCTCTTCCAGCTTAAACCTCCTGGCAACTGAGGAAGACCTGTCGCCCACCTCCCAACTGCTACAGCCTCACTCTTTGCCCAGTTCACTTTCGCAGCTGACATCTTTCCAAAATGTTCAACAATGTTGCCCAAAACCAGCCTGAAAAAAAACGTTGATGGCGAATCCATCAGCGCAACATTCTGAAAACGTGACCGGACCAGCGCCCCCTGTGTTCTAGTGCCCAACAAGTCTGCCAGTACAGCTTTTTTGAATTTGAGTTCTTCATTATACCCTCGATTTCCTGTGGACTCCGCAGAAGCCTGCAGCTCCACTATTTCAATCTCCAGATCTCTCATAGATTTGGTGATGTCACAATAAACACTGAGAGCGTACTGTTGACAAAGCTGTCGAATCTCCACTTTCCCACAATCCCACCACTGTTTCAAGGATGCAAAATCCCCTTTCCTAGTTCTAAAAATCTTCCAAAAAAATACAAATGTTTCCTTAAAATTCACATCTAAAAGCAATTGTATATGTCACAAATGTAACAGTACTAAATACCTGTATGTTAAATGTTAAAATGCCAGTATGCAGACTTGTGTTTAACATTTGCAATAAACACATTGCATGATACCATTGAGTGATCAGAAAAACGTACAGGTATTATCCTGCACTCCTTCACAGTTCTAAAATGATTTTTAAAACAATAAAACCCATCTAATCTGGCCATAGAAAAACGACTCTCTACAATGAGTCCAAGTGTATTGTCTTTGTTTATCGTGGATTCCCCTCCATACATCATTAAATCATTAGTGTTCACAAGCTGCGTCATAGCTTGTTTTGAAGCAGGATGTGGTTCACTGTGGTTCCTATCTATCTGATCATTCTCCGTACAATTGAAATCACATCCCAAAAATAAAGTCTTCAGGCTCACACTGACCTAAAACTACTCCAATTTCACTTAACAACTGAACCCTGGTAGATCCTACATTTGGAGCATAAACATTTACAAAAACAATATTAAAAAGCTCATATTTGGCTTTAACTACCAACAACCTACCCTTAATATTTTCTTCCACAACGAAATATTTTGGCATAACATTTCTGGAGAAAAGGAGAACCACACCTCCACTACTGTTACTTAAGTGACTTAAAACAATGTCCCATTCTCTCCTCCAGTCAGTTTCATTTAAAGGGTCACTGTGCGTTTCTTGAATCATCATTACATTGCATCTCTTCAATTTACAAAGTACAAAGAAAAAAACACTGGAAACGTCCTGAACTACCTGGATTCTGGTTTCCCTTCATTGTGTGTTTTATTATACTTCTGTACAAATTTCTTCAGCCTAAAAACCTCCTGGGAAGTGTACCCCCGATAATTTTTTGTTCTCATACATTTTTTTGCTGAGTTAAAAACATCTCCTCATCTTCAAAATAATCTCTAATTTCTACTTTCTTCATGTTTTTTGTTTGTTGCAAGAACGTTTGAATCTCTTTACCTGTATACTGTTTCTTCTGTTGTGATTCAGGCACTTGTGAATCAGTGAGAGACTCATCTTCTCCACTACTTATTTCAACATTATGCTTATCCTCCTCACCCTCATCCATGCTGGACAAATAATCTCTTTCTACATCCTGCTCTACCTCCTCCTGACAACACTTTCTTCTCTTTTTTCAGCCTGAGAGCCACTATTGTCACTTTCCTTTTCCCTTTCAACTGACTCAGGTATATCCTCCCCCACCCCACCACTGTTGTCATCCAATGTCTTGCTGTTTACATTATTCATCACATTCGACTCTTCCTCTACTATTCTACTGTCACTTTTTCCACTGTTTGGCTGTTTACAATATCCACCACATTCAGCTTTTCCCCTACTATTCCACTGTCACTTGTTGTCACATTTTCCACTGTCTGGCTGTTTTCATTATCCACCACATTCGGCTTTTCCCCTACTATTCCACTGTCACTTGTTGTCACATTTTCCACTGTCTGGCTGTTTTCATTATCCACCACATTCGGCTTTTCCCCTCTCTTTCTCTGACGCGGTATTGGAAGGACCGAACCACCTCTGTTCTCCCCTGTTACCTCGCAGTCGCCACTGGTTGAGGGGGGAGCAGCGTCTCTCACTCCTCCCTCCTCTGTACCTCCTGCACTGCTCGCAGCTCTGCGCTGCCACACTCATCCCTCTTCTATACCTGCGCATAGCGCTGCGATCCTCCTGGGGCGGAGGTTGCCTCGCCTCTCTCCCCGGACAATCGCGCACTATATGTCCCTCCTCCCCACACTTGAAACACTTTCCAGAGTTTCCAGAATTCACAAAAACCACATAATCAAACTTGTCAACTTTTATCTTGAAAACCAAATCAAGCTCTTCTCCGCTGTTGTTGAGAATCATTAAAACCTGTTGTCTATGTGAGACAACATGCTTTAAAAGCGGAGATTTACATCCCGACAACATTTTCCTTATCGGTTCCAGGTCGGTTCTTTATAAACGGGCGATTATTATCTTGGGCTCATCACAATCCTCCTCCCTCTCACGCCATGAGAACTATATTTATTGAATGAACACAGTACAAATGCATCACTTAAAAACAATGGTGCTTAGCTCGCGCATGAAACAAAGTGCATTTACTCAAAAGAAATAAAATACCTCGTTGGCCGCTTGTCAAGAAAAGAGGTTCTTTTAGTTATTTTATTACAACCTTTATCTGGAATAAGACCACCCCGTGTATTAGAAGGGCATTCCTGGAAAGACCGAAAGAGGATGGAGGATTAGCACTCCCAAAGTTTTGGCAATTCTATTGGGCGGCAAACATCCATAAATTGACATATTGGATGGCTGCATCACATGAGGGAGGCGGAATGGTGTGGGTTGACATGGAACAACACTCCGCCCACCCGGTATCACTATCCTCACTAGTGTGTGCTCCACTGCCACTCAGTAAAAAGCACCTCACAAATAACCCCATGGTGATTGGCTCACTCCGTATATGGGCACAGTTTAGGACTCACTTTAAATATAAACAAGCCTCACCCTGTCTCCCAATTGCATCGAATGCACTTTTTACGCCCTCACTCATGGATGCAGCATTCAAAACATGGGCCGGAAAGGGGCTAAAGAAGGTGAAGGACCTGTTTAAAGAAGGGCTGTTTATGTCCTTTGAACAGTTGGTAGGCAGGTATGACATTCCCCGCTCAAATGTTTTTTAGATATTTACAGGTGCTGGGTTTTGTAAAGAAATATTTTGCTTCTTTTCCTGTACTTCAACCAGACAGGTGGCTGGATAAGTGGCTGGAGGGAGACCCAAAACAAAAGAGGATAGTGAGTTCACTATACAGTGATATCCAAGAGATGGCATCCCCATCACTGGACCGTATCAGGGAGTCATGGGGTAAGGATATGGGACTTGAAATCCCTGACGATTCTTGGCAATTGGCAATTAAAAGAATACATTCATCATCTGTCTGCATCAGACATGGATTACTCCAATTCAAGGTATTTCATAGACTACACCTCTCTAAGAGCAGACTTTCCGAGATCTACCCGGATGTGGATCCGACCTGCCCCAGGTGCCATCAGGCTCCAGCCACTCTCTGCCATATGTTCTGGTCATGCCCATCACTATCCCGATTCTGGCTTTCTGTTTTTGAAACCTTTTCCTTCATGTGTGACAGGGAGATCAGCCCTAACCACTTGGTTGCAGTTTTTGGAGTGCTCCCTGGCGAAATCAGGGTATCTGTCGCTCAATCAGATGCTGTGGCCTTCTCCTCTTTGTTGGCTAGACGCCTTATCTTGCTTAATTGGAAGTCAGCCATTCCTCCATCACATCGACGCTGGGTCGAAGATGTGATGGCACACCTAAAACTTGAGAGACTTAAATACATCACCAGGGGCTCTACCCAGAAATTCTTCCAAGTTTGGCAGCCATTTGTGGATTATTTTAATCTAAAATTCCCGGCTGAGAATGCTTCAAGTCAAGTCAAGAGTTTTAATTGTCACAGCATACAGGTATACAATGAAATGCGGGTGGTCTTGCCCGCAACGATGTGCAATACAGTGGTATATAATAGAATCAAAAGAAGAAAACAACATTGTGCAGTAACAGGTAACAGGTAACATGGAGTGACATCTCGGTATCTGTACATAGTTATTTACAGAGCATATGGGACATGCTAGTTCAATGTTCCTATGCTTAGGCATAGGACAGTGATTTATTAGATAGGCAATTTCTATATGGCAAGTGACAACCTGTATAGGAACAATGCAATTTTCTTTGATTATTATTACTATTTTTATTTTATTTTTGTCTACTTTATTTTTCATTTATTTTAGGTATTGTGCGGTTATATGTAGTCATGTATTGTATGTATGTTTGTACGTATGTATATAATGTTGTTGAACCTTTAAAAAACCAATAAATACTATTTAAATAATAAGAAAAGAGGTTCTTGAGTCCTTGAGTCCAAATACGTTGACGGTCTGCTTCAACTCCAGACGTCCATAAAATGTTGTTTAAAACTTGTCGAGCAGCATTTTACACTCGCTCAACTGACGTCTATCAGAGCGTGCCCGTTCTTGTCATTTCCACGGTTAAATGTGATACTCTCGTAAGACTTTGTGCCTTATCACATTTAACTGTTGACCAATGAATTTAGCTTTTTACATCAAATTAGTTATGCATCACATTATTTATCTAATTATTACTTTATACATGAAAATAAGAAATCAATCATTAACTCATTCCCCGCCAACGACAAGTATACTCGTTATTGGCCGCCAATCGTTGGACGCCAACAACAAGTATACTCGTTATTTGATCGTTATTTCTTTTATTCGCTATTTCCATTCATAATCCATCCAGGAAGGCTGTGTAACCATAGGGAATGAGTCTGAGATTGCAAAAGTCCAATACCGCCGCCTGGTGGTATGCGGCCGATGTAGCACTCCCTTTGAGACTCTGTGTATGGGGCTGTGTGTCGATGAAATTCCTCGGGCGGACTTTTCTAGTAGCCTGAACCGAGGGCTTCATCCGATCGCATTGAATAGTTTTCGGGACCCCCGATTCATTATGCTGTGGTGGGTTATGTCGTGGCCCAAATGGACATACGATCTACCAGATGGCAATCAAATAATTGGAATATTCTTTTTGAAATCTCACCGGCCACAGGTAAGAGCAATTTAATGTCAATTTCAGCTTGATTGTGCCTTGTTTTCATAGCCATCACCCTGATCAGCGTATGCTGTTGTACTAACGAATGCCGTTATTGACAATCAATTAATCAGAAACGACCCCCCCCCCCCCTTCATGCATTCATGATGGAACATAATATACCGATCATATGCATTTGAATTTTTTATTGTAGCGTGTATAGGAACAAAATTCCAATGGATTAAGTATAATATGCGTCGCTGCCTATTACTAGCCTCCCAGGAATGACCCTAAACCACTCTAAAACCATACTTCTTGACATCTTGAACGATAGATACTTGATGTCAAATGGGCCATAGTATTGCATCCATAGATATATATATATATATATATATATAATATATATAGTGGAGAGTGGGGTAAGGAGTGCCAATTGTTACTTACCGTAAATCCTCTAATAGTGGAGGGTCCTCAAATAAAGGACGGGCCTCTTATATAAGCCGGGTGTTTGATACATGCAGACAAATACAGGTCGGCTTACAATACAAGGTCGCAAAAAAGCCTTTTTTTATTTTTCGTGCCGTGATATAGAATGAGATAAACTCTTGCCAATGCAAATTAAGACTTTGGTCGCCAGGCTTATATTCATAATAAACTATCCCACGCCAGCTCTATTTGTCTATGGAGAAGTTCCCCTTCTTTGCAGTGCTATAACTTTTTAAATTGTATTGCTAAATTGACATTACTATGGCCCATTCAACGTCAAGTATCTATTGTTCAGGGTGTAGCAACGTTATACTTTTTCATTCACATATTCATACTAAAATACGGTCTAAAGTATAAGTATGTTTTTATCGTTTTCTGCAGCATTCTCCAGAACGTGATTTATAGCCCTAAATGCATTATATTGATGATCAAATACACGAGATAAAAAAATTCAAATGGACGTGCTTCTAGAAGTTACTACTTATCATCTGATGTTGACCGGATGGGGGGGGGGGGGGGTCGTTTATAATTCCGTGGCCAACGTTAGATGATTCATCTAGTGTGGGTGATATGATCATTAGAGCAGTTTCTATCGAACACGTTAAAAAATAACGTTGAAACTTACCGTAGCTTCCTCGTAGCGTTGGGCGATGAGTGTGGAGCAAAAATATTCCTATTATGGGATGTTGAAATATGCGATCCCTCTCCAGGTTGTATAATAGTATATACGTCCAAATCATGTTGTTTATCGAGTTATTGGTAATGGATTGCTATCCATTGTGTCTAGCTTGAGTCCCGGGACTATTAGCGAGTGATCGGACCGAATTGGAATGAGCACCAGCTTCCATTTCCGGTTTCCGGTTTGAGCGATCCGCCGATCGGCCACCAGATGGCGCTCTTGAACCGTTGGAGAGTTGAGAGGGGATCAACAGTAGATCTCAAGTCTCCGGGGGAGAAATATGATTGCGATCACAGATTTTTGAAATATTGATCTCAATGACGTGGTACAGCGTCTTTGGCAGAATGAGCATGGCGGGGAATGACGTGGTAAGGCGTTTTTGGCGACCAAAGTGTTAAGTGCTGCCTCTCTCTACACTGATTACATTAACGTTTCCCTCGCGTTAGCATTAGTGTTAGCCAGGGGTGTAAAGTACTTGAGTAATTGTACTTCGTTACAATACTTAAGTACTGTTTTGGGGGATTTGTACTTTACTCGAGTATTATTAGGTTTGTATACTTTGTACTTTTACTCCATTACATTTCAGAGAAAAAAACATACTTTTTACTCCTTACATTTAAAATGCAGACCTACAAAGTACAAAGTACAAATCTCACAGGTCCAACCATTTAAATTACTGTAGTATATTTTAATTGTTTATCTGGCCGAACTAACGTTAACGTTATTAATCCTGCGACCGCAGGTAAACAGCCAATCAAATCCCCATCAATGGAAAATGAACCCGCCCATACCCATGCTGATTGGTCCTTGTGCAACACTAGAAAGCGGGGATCTTTGATTAAACACCTGCTATCAGAAGAATTGACAGTCAGATCCACATTATTCTGTGGTTAATATTGTGATATTATTCAGGGTACTCCAGTATTGTCTTTAATAGTGATATTATTCAGGGTACTCCAGTATGCTGTGGTTAATATTGTGATATTATTCAGGATACACCATTCTGTTTTTAATATTGTGATATTATGCATGCTGTGATGTGAATGCCGTCCATGTTAGTTTACCTTCAATGGAGAAGTGCATTAAATCATTTTAATGCAAAAAAAGTGTCCTCTGTTCTTTCATTTCAGCATTGTCTATCGCAGAACACATTCCATTGTGGGCAGAGTGTATGCTTGATTTCATTCCAGCCTTGCCTAAATACCAGCTGATGATTTCACTAATTGGCTCACCTCTTCAACTAACTCACCTGGTGCAATGTATAGTTAAAATGAAAACTTGGCCCACGATGGAATGAGTTTGAGACCCCTGGTCTATCCCTTTAAAAAAAATTACTTTTACTTTTTAGTACTTAAGTACATTTAAAAGTAGGACTTTTTTACTTTTACTCAAGTGTGTTTTTAGCCAGATACTTTTACTTTTACTTGAGTCAGATTTTGAGACGGTACCCATACTTTCACTTAAGTATAATTTCTGGGTACTTTTTACACCCCTGGTGTTAGCTAACGTTATCATAGCCAGATCTGTGGTGTCGGCTGGATGATGTTGGCTTCATTTGCAAACGTTGGTTAACGTTCGCTATCTATATGGCGTTGGCAGGCGGGGATGGCGTTGTCCAGTTGACATTACAGATCATGATGGTTCGGTCTTAATTCTGGTTTATTGTCCCCGGGTTTCTGGCACCATTAACCCATTCCCTGCCACCACTTTGATCATGTTATACCATTCCCTGCCAGTACTGTAAGTCTATGGAGATGTTCACCTTCTTTGCAGGGCTATAACTTTTTAAATTGTATTGCTAAATTGACATTACTATGGCCCATTCAACATCGATTATCTATCGTTCAGGATGTAGGAACGTTTAACTTTTTCATTCACACATTCATATGAAAATACCGTCTAGAGTATAAATATGTTTTTATCGTTTTCTGCAGTATTTCCTAGAACGTGAGATATAGACATAAATGCATATATTAGATTATCAAATGGCGTTTGATACCGAGAAAATTCCAACTGTACATGGTCCTAAACGTTATGACTGATCATGCGCGGGTGAACGGAGGGGGGGGGGGGGCGGGGGGTCGTTTATAATTCCGTGACCGACGTTAAATGATTTATGTAGTATGGGTGATATATTGATCAGAGCAGTTTGTATCGAAATTGATAAACAAAAACGCTGAAACTGGTGGCGGAGAAAAGGTTAATTAGGTTACAAATCAGCTATGACTTTGTAAACAACAATTATGAAATTACCAATTTCAGGGCAAGAAAGCAGATGCTGGATACAAGTTGAAAGTCAATGGCTTCAGGTTCTCAGTTGATTTATTCAGCAGGGCATCAGCGGTAGAATACAGCAAATTCACAGGATACAAAATAATCTCTCAGTGACACGGACAGTTTGGTTCTGTCATCTGTCCTAATGTCAAGACTGCTCAGTATTTAAACACTCTCTCGACCCCCGTACCTGGTACTGGAGTCGACTGGTCCACATAGCATAATGACAATACATTTATTTGATCACAAAGTTTGACTTTCGTTCTAGACATTAACACTTTGAGAGCCACTCACGGCTTAACTCGTGTTTACGATAGTTACGCTGAAAGCCACTCACGCGAGTTCTCGGAATTATTATTATTATTATTTTTTAGCAATCTGAAATCATATTGCATCACGCAAGCCTACCCTAGCCTACCCAAGGGCTGCCCGTAATCAGATGTGAAAAAAGCGCCCCCTATCGTCTCCCAGATATAGAAAAAATATTCCAGTCCACATTTCACTTCTCACCCATGCAGCCGGAGTACCAGAGTTCATTCAGGGGGCTCTGAGCCCCGCGGATCATGAGTTCTACTGTATACACGTTAGATCTATACACTTATCGATTTTTTCGAATGGTGATCAGGAATTGGAATATACCAGTTGGATACCATCTGATGTCAGGTAAGGAATCTATGTTATCAGTGTTAGGATAATCAGACTCGTTTTCATGAAGATATAAGCTTTTTTGTGATATGTGCTCCAGCTGTTTCACTTTAAAATCCATGAGGAAATGAAAGCAGCTATTATCAGCGTGCGCCTCGAACGTGCGTGTGTGCACGTATACTATTGATCATCTAGCGTTTATTTGAAAACGATTCATAAATAGGCCGACAAATATCAACGTTCTGGAATATTCCAGTAAAAGGCGATTATCACAGAATGGGCTGTTTTTCACCTCAAAACGGGTGCTTTTCAAAATGCTCTCAAACGGATTTGAAGCGATAAAAAAACAATCTGCCTTGACAACACTGACTGGAAAATGATTCTTTGATAAGCGACGGGCAGATTAGACACATAGCCATAATTTAAAACATAGATTAGGCGATATAACGTTAATATTGGCGCCGATGGTGGCATTCAAGCACTAAGTCGTGCGCCCCCTGGTGGCACTGAAAGTGTTAACATGGTAATTCACTCATTCTGGCTCCTGTGTGGAGGGTAATCTTGTTCCACCGGTATGTGGGTCCTCAATCTTTTAGTTTTGTGTGTGTGTGTGTGTGTCACATGCATCTAGTGTGTGTCTCTCGTTCATCAGGTTTACAACAAAACTGGTTCCTGGGTGGGGGTGAGATAGTGTGGGTGTGTGTGTGTGTGCCAACTTAATCAGGTTTGCAAAGGTCAAGCCAAACTGTGGTCAACTAGCCATTCTGAATAATGCTATAATACTGTTGAAATAACTATTACTAATCAATAAAAAATATACTATAATATCAAATATATTGGCCATATGAACATAAATTGTTACTTCAATAATTTTAAGTAAAACAGATAATTTTTATCTCAAAAGCGGTAAAAGCATCCTGCAGATCTTCATCTCCTTTCCAACCTGACATATAGTCTTCCCCTGTTGCACCTCTTTCACTGCTCTTTCCAACTTCTCAAGAGGAGTTGAAACCCTGTCTGTCTTCCGTTTGTATCTGCGCGGCATGATGGATTTTGGTCTAAAATTAAGAATGTCACATATAGTTTTAGTGATCAAATGTAAGAATACAATGTACAATAACAATAAAATACAATAAAGTAATATATATAGTTAATAATTATAAGTTGGGGCAATTAAAAAACATCTGGCGCAACTTAACCCAGGCACTTTGGCACAAACCACCCCAAGCCTACCATTTTGAAAAAAAATGCATCCCCCAGCTGTTTTGAGCTAGCATCATGCTAACTGTATAGACTCATGGTGTAGCTTACTAAAGCACTAAAACATGTGTGAACTGTTTTCAAAGTTGTCTATAATTGTTCAAACACAGCAATAAAAAAACCTTGATCATACGGGGCGGCCAAGTGGCGCAGTGGGCAAGGCGCTCGCCACTAACGCAGGATATGCTGGGTTCGAGCCCAGCTCTCGGCGTTGCTACCAGCTTGGCTGGTGGTTCATACTAACACAATTGGCAGTGTTAGGGGTGGGAAAGCTGGTGGGGGTGGGGATTGGACGTTGTGGACAGCGACTCCTACAGGTCGGTTGGTGCGCCTGTACAGCAGAATCAGGAAGCAACTGGGGCAGCGTGAGCCTCCCACGCGTTACTCCTCGCCGCTGAGAGATTGCGCTGTAGTTTCAAGTTCAAGTTTCAAGTTTCTTTAATAGTTGTCATACAGAAGTACAGAATACTTTTATACAAAATGCTTCTTACTGTTACGCTCCAGAGACTGTGCAAGACAAGATAAGTATGAAATAAAATAACATAGTATAGCATGTAAATTAGAAGTAAATAAATGAGGTCACAGTGTTCAGTATAGACATATGTACAATGTTCGATGCAGAATAGACGTAACTGAGTTACCATATAATATACAATACTATGCAATGTACTAATATACAATACTATATAGTGCAAGGCAGAAATGGGATGAGGTACAATTTAGGTACAATTTACAGTAGGTGTACGCAGGGCCGCCTGGGAGAAATGCGAGGCCCTGTGCAAGATTTAAACGCGAGGCCCCCCCCCCCCCCCCCCAAAAGGTAAAAAAAAATTATATATATATATATATATATATATATATATATATATATATATATATATATATATATATATATTTTTTTTTTTTCATACAGTCAACATATTCGTAAATAATAGCGCTGCCCGAGGCTGGGCATGATACAGTCAACATATAGCAAGAGAGAGAGCGAGAGAGAGCTCCCGTTCTACAGGCAATATACAGTGTACAGAGAGAGAGACACATTGGAAAGAGATTGAAATGCTATTTGGCCCTAAACAGAGAGTACACAGTGGCAGAATACCTGAGCACTGTGACTGAAGATCCTTGACTAGGTACAGACTCAGCGAGCACAGCCTAGCCATCGAGAAAGGCCGCCATAGGCAGACTGTGTGTGTTAGAAAGAGAGAGAGAGAGAGAGAGAGCATGTGTGTTAGAGAGAGAGCATGTATGAGAGAGATAAGCAAAGATGACCCCCTAAAGGATATTCAACTTTTAATGAAAGAACAAAACAGAAGGAAAAGATAACTTCACAAAGGCAACATGAATATACATAGATCCAAAAGGACAAAGATCAACACTTAAATCCAAAGAGAAGAGGGTCTATACCAGAGAAATCAAAGCAGCAAGGAGCCAATGGCCGACAGCTAAAGGCTAGCCAGGTAGGCTACTGACACCAGGCCACACACAGCTTTGGCCAACGGCCCAACGCTACCCAAGCTACACAAACGACCAAGACAATGAATTCACACACAGCACATGTCGTATCTCCAAATGTTGTGAAGTAACATATGTTTTGCCTGGAAAAAAACATCGTTATTAACAAAACATTCGGGAGGGGAAGGAAGGAAGAGTGGGGTAATGTCATGACATTTTCATTAATCTTACCTGCAGGGCGAAAGGCCGCAACACAGGTCTCCACGCTGACGAAAGGCCTCTCGCTGTCGGGACAAAAATAAGCTATGGCCAGAGCCTTGTCATGGTGCAGGCCCGACTACATCTTCTGTCAAAGATGATGTCGTAGTCAGAGTGCCAGAACCCCCTGCTATTCTCACGGCTAATGTCAATGGTCGTAGCACAAGCTAACAGCTAACTCAAGGCTAACTGATAGCATCAAACGAACGTTCCCAGCAGTTAGCTCAACCAGGCTATCGCTAACCATTAGCTAACGCAGAAGCAAGCTATGCGGCTACATACAAGTACTACAACAGCTAGTCGGCCAGTTTAGCTCCAGAGAGAGAGAGAGAGAGAGAGAGAGAGAGAGAGAGAGAGAGAGAGAGAGAGAGAGAGAGAGATGTCCACGGCGGGAATATAATAGAGTTAATAGAATAGGTTAAAAACTCACCAAACGTCCAAGAGGATGGAGACAACCGCGTGGAGTTGACGAAGTTCATCTGCCGAACGACCATCCTCTTCATCTTGGCTGCATCTCTAGGTTAGCTAACGCTAGTTAGCCTTTAGCTAAGCTAGCTACTAGCCGACATCATCATGGCTATATCCCGACTGCATCATGACAAGGCTCCGGCCATTTGTCCCGCCAGCGAGAGGCCTTTCGTCAACGTTCCTTGGTGACTGACCGACTGATAATGACCGACCTTGGCTGGCATAACTAAGCATAATAGTCAAAAGCTGCACGCGCGAAATAGTCAAACGCAGCTGACTCTTCTTCTTCTTCTTCGTTTAAGTTTCCGGCGGCGTACTACACATGATGTAAGTAACCACTCCCTTCGTTGAAACCAATAGTATGTCTGCTGCAGAGACCCAGAGCTCCAATAGTGACCCAGGTGCAGACCCAGGAACAAGTCAGACACATTCTACAAACGTGTCTAATGTGAAATATATAAGCAAAACTAGATTTTAGGTATGTGATGAAAAAGGGCCTCGCGGGAAGGGGGGCCTCACACAAAAAAATAAAAATAAAAATAAAAAAAATTAAAAAAATAATAAATAAAAAATATTAATTTTTTATTTTTTTTTATTTTTTATTTTGCGAGGCCCCCCTTCCCGCGAGGCCCTGTGCGACCGCACTGCTCGCACACCCCCTGAGGCGTCCCTGGGTGTACGAGTTTGTGTGATCTAAAGAGTGGAGAGTGGGTGCTGCAGTGTGTTGTTTGTTTAAGTGAGTGTGTGCGTGTGGGTGTGTGTGCTGTGTGCATTTGATGGTTGTTGCATAGTGTTTATTGTTCGTTTAGCAGCCTGATGGTCTGGGGATAGAAGCTTCTTCTGAGTCTTTCTGTGCTCGCCTTAAGACTCCGGTATCGCTTGTCTGACCGCAGCAGTTCAAAGAGGCAGTTGTTCGGGTGGCTCGAGTCCTTAATAATTCTCTTAGCCTTCCCCCTGCACCGCTTGTTGTAAATGTTCTGGAGGGTGGGAAGCCCCCCTCCAATTGTGCGTTCGGCTGAACGTGTCACTCTTTGTAGTCTGCTACGGTCTTGTGCAGTGCTATTCCCAAACCAGGAGGTGATGTTGCCAGTCAGGATGCTCTCTATTGTACATGAGTAGAAGTTCCTAAGGATCTTCTGACTGACTTGGAACTTCCTTAGGCGCCTGAGGAAGTAGAGGCGTTGTCGTGCCTTCTTCACAACACTGTCAATGTGTGTGGTCCATGTCAAGTCCTCGGATATGTGGGCTCCGAGGTACTTGAAACTGTTCACTCTCTCAACCGGTGCCCCGTCGATGCTGAGGGGGCTGTAGTCCTTGACCCCCGACCTCCTGAAGTCCACAATCATCTCTTTTGTTTTGCTGACGTTCAGGGAGAGGCAGTTCTCCTGACACCACTGTGACAGATTCTCTACCTCTTCCAGGTAGGCCCTCTCGTCGTTGGCAGAGATCAGGCCCACCACTACTGTGTCATCAGCAAATTTGATGATTGTGTTGTTGTTCCGCTGTGCCACGCAGTCATGTGTGTACAGGGAGTAGAGGTGGGGGCTCAGAACACAGCCCTGGGGGGCCCCTATGTTGAGCGTGATGGATGAGGTGCAGTTGCCTGCTCTTACCACCTGGGGTCTGCCCGTCAGGAAGTCCAAGACCCACTGGCAGAGGTCATAGTTCAAGCCCAGGTCCCTGAGGACAGGTTAAAGATGTCAGTGAATACCGGGGCCAGTTGGTCGGCACAGACTTTTAGGACGCGGCCGGGGATGCCGTCCGGTCCTGCTGCCTTCCTGATATTCACTTTTTTAAAGGTCCGCCTCACCTCATGCTCTGTTACCCTGAACACTGAGTCTCCATCAGCAGACCCCCCCCCCCCCCATAATTGTGGTAGAGGGGATTGTTTCTTCTACCAGAGTACAGACAAAGTCAAGCACCGTTTCAGTGTATTCGTTAATATTATAAAGACAATCAAAGCATGGCAAAGTATTTGTAGCTGTTAAACTAGGAAGCCACATATGCTCTATTTCTGTTTAAGGAGAGAGGGCCGCGAGAACTGTAGAACTTCCATATAAGGGGACGAAATGATGAAAATAGTCAGTATGTAAAATAGTACCGTGTCCCTTTAAAGATCCAAAATGGCCGAAACAACTCACAGGTCACCTTGAAAGGTGATTTCTCAGAATCAAGATGACGTATACCAAAATGGATACCATCTAAAGTAATTCAGCCAATCAGAGAAGCCATGTCCCTGGGCTGACGTCACATGACAAAGCAGAAACAGGGAGGTGGCTTCAGCTTCTTAATGCAGGGACGCTGGCTGAAGGGGAGACAGATGCTGGGAAGACGATCCTGAGAGAGGAAAAACGAGCGCTCCCAGCTCTGAGCCAGGGGATCGCTGAAGACCAGTGTTGCCAAGGACAACCTGAAACAACAAAACGGGAGAGCGCTGGCACCAGACGATTCGAGAACAGAGACTATAGATCAGAGACATGAACCAACAGCCAAACCGAAGACGATGATTTTAGACATAGAAAGTAAATTCAGTACTTGTTTGATTCATTTAGTTTGTGTTTATTGGACTGAATAAACACAGCTGTTTTATTCAAAACATCTCATCCGTGCTTTCTTCCTGCAAACAAACCCAAATTGAAATGCAACAAACGTAGAGAGAAGGGTAATTCCACTATACGATCAAAGATAAGGTATATGCTGAGAGCTGATCACGCTAGGCTGAAACAGAGGGGTGATCCCTCTCTAGGCTGAAACAGAGGGGTGATCCCTCTCTAGGCTGAAACATGATTGCTCTAGACTTAAACAGGAATGGGAATAGGGTTCCATTATTCCTTAAAAAAAAGTTTTACGACCAAGCTTTCCAATGTGATTAATATTGCTTCCCTGTGTGTGTCACCCATGCACACCAGGCACTTGCATGCACACACACACACTCTCTCTCTCTCTCTGCCCAAATGCTGGCCAAATAAAATTGAATAGTTACTGTACTACTTTGTCTCCCACGTAGCCTTCTTACTGTCTCGTTAAAGACAACATACTAAGGGGGGGGGGGGGACTGCCCACTCTTGTTTTGATTGACTTCTTTCCCTTGTCATAGTTTGATATGTATTTCTATACAATATCAAAACATTCCAGAGAGCGTCTGCCAGGCAGGATATGTCTCTTCAGAAAAGTCTTATTTGTTTAGATGCCAGTCAGACACACTGAACCGCTGGGGCAGACAGAATGGTTGACAGACTTGGATGGACTTTCTATGTCATTCCGATCCCATGCTAAACATCAGTGATGGATTCTGAACCAAATCTAGTAGTTTTCAGGCCCATTTGGCAGCCAGACTCTGCACAACCACCCATCACATCCCCTGAGGCTCAAATCAATGATTCCACTCCATAGAATCCATTTTGCGAGAGAGAGAGAGAGAGAGAGAGAGAGAGAGAGAGAGAGAGAGAGAGAGAGAGAGAGAGAGAGAGAGAGAGAGAGAGAGAGAGAGAGAGAGGGGGGGAGGAGAGATGAATATCAGAGAAAACAGTTCTCTCGACCATTCCTCCGAGGCTAAGGTCATACTGCTAATTAGAACTCAGACACTGATTGAATGTGAGAATAACAAACACAAGCTTAATGTTAAATGCATATGAGATTAACAGACACAAGCATCATTTGGAATGAATATAAGAATAACAGAAACAAGCTTACTTTGTAAAGAATAGAGAATAACAAACAGAATGAATGAATGATTTATATGATCTACATTTATATACATTTATGTTGACAGAGTCAGCTATGGGGCGACAATAATATGTTCATGAGACATGGTTTCTTCACTTAGCCATTAAACAGCGTGGTTTATTATCACGTTGCACCCAACAGTACATGAGAGTCCTTCTCTTGTGAGAGCGACGGAGGAAGAGACAGAGGGGGAGTTAACATCTCCTTTTATACCTCTTACCTGGAGGCAGCATTAGGAGCTCCGCCTATAGCGCCCTCTTGTGGAAACAGTTAGACCGTTACATGCAATCGTACACATCACATAACTTTAACAATTTACATTATGCAGCTTTTCTATATACTCAAAACGCTCCCCACAATGTAGGGTGAAATTGCCTCCTTCACCACCACTGGTAGCACCCAACCTTGGGCTATGCAGGCTCATGGCTGCGATACACTGGCACCAGGCACACATCACACTACACAATGGCTGAACGGCTCAGGAGACAGGGATTGATATCAGCCAATTAAGGGGGAGGGATGATTAGGTGGCCTTGATTTCAGAGACCTGATGGAATTTGGTCAGGAAAGTCGGGGAACCCCCTACTCTTTGCGATAGGTGCCCTGGGTTCTTGAATGTTCTGACTTATTGCCACAGTTAATCAACTAGGAATAATTTGTGATGTTATTTCTTTGTAAGAAGAATAAGCTGATGAAATACAAAAACTTGATAACTGTAAAGATTGAAATGCACACTTTAATGTCAGTACAACCAGTTTTGAGTTTCTACCACAGTATCTACCGCAGCTCTGAAAATCTCAGAGGACATCAACCTCATTCCTTGGCAATTGGCAATTGACACACAACACAATGGTCCTCATTCTCGAACATGTTTGTAAGTACCTTTGTAAATATCTTGGTAAAAATGTCGTACTAATTCATTTTCAAAAATGAACGTGTGAAGCTGTCTCCGTAAGTGGCCAGAATCTTCGCAGCTGGTTTCCCATGAATGAAAAACATCATTCATTCTTAAACTGCAAGCGCGCTCTCGTACACCTTAATCTTCATACAGACACGCCCCGCCAGCTCCTTATAAGGCAAATGAGGCGTGTGCAAAACAATGAGAGGGTCGGCATTGCATCTGCACAATGCTGACCCATTCAACATGTAGCGTGGAAGCAATTTGCGATTGATCTCAAAATGAGATTAGATTCAAATGTATTGTCATTATACAGCACAAGTACCATACAACATCGAACCAGAGTGCAGATGTAACAATAAAGTGCAATAGTAACATACAATGCACAGGTGATTAAACAGGGTATAAAATATATAAATACTAGTATACTAGTATATAGAGTATTTGTGTGTTTTTTTTGGATCAGGGTGGCCGCAAGCGCTTCCATCACCACGCTGTCCTCTCCTGGCTGGTAGCAAACCTGTCCAGGCTGTTAGCGACCCTCTCCTGGCCCGTGCATCGCCTGGACCGCGTTGCCACGGGGGGCAGCAGTGTACTTGTACTGTATGATGACAATACATAATCTAATCACCACGCGTATTCTTTGACATATTACTGAAATGATGTGTTTAGTTCTTGTGAGAAATTGTAAACTTTATCTAATAATAGTGACAACATAAAGTAAATCAAATTCATGTTTAAAGGCTTTATTCATCCTACATCCATGCAACCCTTGCCCCACACTGGCTCTTACAATGTATACAATAAGCAATGTCAAAAAATACAAATAAAACCAACAATAAATAATATCATGGAGTACTTATGGAATATGAATAGTCTAGGCCACTATAGCCACATCCACACAATTGGGTTCAGTTCTTATTTATTTAGTTTAGAATATGGTTTGTTGAGTCATGACTATTATGTGAAACGTGATTGTTAATGATACAAATATTGTAGTATGTTTTATCATTATAATAATTTTATTCTGCGGATGTCTGTAGGATGGCAATCCCCAAGGACTTCTCCCACAGACAGCTATTGAAAACACGGGCGCAGACCGGTCTGTCCGATTTATGACTTTTCGATTTCTTAAAATCCTACAATTAATTTACAAAACAAAGCCGTTAGAAAATGCCGAATAAATCGAGTTACGAAGGAATTCCTTGGTAACTTTCACATATGTCCGCAATAATTATTCTGCAATAAAAGGTGCATTTAGACCACTGTACCATACATACAACAATCCTTCACATTGCATATCTGTGCATCTACAGACAATATACTGTACAACAGGGTTGATGCCCTACTCCAGGGGTGGCCAACCCGTGGCTCGCAAGCCGTATGTGGCTCTTTGCCCGTCAATGTGTGGCTCTTCCATCCAAAAAAATTATTACATTTGTTTTTAAATATTTCATTTGTTATTTCATTTAAATGACGTATGACGTAGAATAAACATTTACAGATTTTTTTTTAAATGGTCCATTTGCATGTTCTTGTATTATGAATCTAGGGACATCTATGGATCTCAGGGAATGTATTCTGAGTGTCAGAAATAGTGTGTTTGTTATAGGCTTGAGTAAATTGTAATGAACCAAAGGAGAATATCAATTATATTTAAAAATACAATGTTATCTTTGACTGTGAATAACACCATGCAAAAATTTACCAGACCTGACAAATCTAAGCAAATGAATAAAGTGAAGATGATTAAACGGAAGGTTTTGTAGATACAGTACTGAATTCTGCCATCTTTTTTATAATGTATATTTCTCCACCATTTTTCATCATATTGCAACACCGTCTTTGCTAGACATTCACAGAAAGGTAGAGAAACTAACTACATTCTGTTTTATGGCAATAATGTTCAGGTTTGTGGGAGATAATCCCAAAAAATAAGATAAATAAAAAAGTAAATCCAAAAGTCAGATGATTGACAGGGGCTGGCGTGAGCTGGGTAGGGTAGTTTTTCGAAATTCGAAAGCCCTGAGTCTCTTCCTTCAAAAGACTACACTCACTTTTGGCTGCTCCACTTCCTCCTGTCAATATGCGCCGGTTTCCGACTCAATGCCCTGATATTTCTATAATCTTATATTTCACTAATAAGTTAAAATCGGAATGCTGAAAATATGTGGCCCAACTGTCAGTCTGCAACACTACTATCACAGACATCTAAGAAGGGAGATCCCCCCTTGAATGGCCCTTCTAAGGTTTCTCTCCTCAACACTGCCTGTGGTGCATTTTTTTCCCCCTATTGTTAGGTTTTAGTGAGTTTTTCCTTACCTTCGTGTGGGGTATGTCTGGGAGTGTTTGCATTGCATACATTCATTTATTTTGCATTTATTTTAAATTTGTTGGACCTTATGGTGTTCTTGTTTTGTTCTTGACTTATTGTTATGTTTCTTCTTGACTTGTTTAAAGAAGACGTGTCCGGCCCATGGGGACATTAACGTGTGTTGTCGGGCCTTACAAATACATTTGATTTGATTTGATTTTAATTCACCTGTTCTATTCTCCATCCATCTATCATCCATAGCAACACTATATTATCACCGACATCCTGTTGGGGGATCCCCTTTGAACATCCCATCTGAGGTTTCTCTCCTCCGCCGCCTGTCTGTGCTTTTTTTCCCTATTGCTAGGTTTTTTAGTGAGTCGTTCTTCATCTTCATTGGGGAAAGTCTTTGAGTGTTGCATTTATGGATTTGATGGTGTTTTTTGTTCTGGATCATGTGTGTAGTGAAACACAGATGAGTGCATGCAATAGCAACTGAACATTTTGAAAAATTAAAGATAGAGCTGATAGCGATGGCACCTGGACATTTTGAAAGATTAAAGATAGAGCTGATAGCGAATCTATTTGAGGCACAGGGGCGGCGCAAAGAGGGTCGCGTCCTCCCCGTCTTAATCACGGGACGTTCAACACTCCGGTCATTGCTCCGAGACAGGGAGATAGGGGGCGGCGCAGAGAGGGTTGCAACCTCCCCGACATCATCGCGGGACATCCAGCACTCCGGTCATCGCTACGAGACAGCCGGAGAGTTCCCATGTTTGTAGTGCTGCAGAAAAGCAGACATGGGAGAAAATAGACATCCTAACTAAACTAGACAGATTAATCTAAAGGTCAGTCCCCGACCAGGTGAGATCAGGGTAGGTTGAAGGAGAGAGAGAAAAGATGGGTCTTAAGCAGGGATTTAAAAGCTTCGACAGAGCAGGCGCCCCTGATGACGGCAGATAATTTGTTCCACAGGTAGGGAGCACGGTAGACAAAGGCTCTGTGGCCGGCGGATTTCTTTTTAACCCTAGGAATCGATAGAAGCCCCGCATTTTGTGAGCGCAGGGCATGAGCAGGCGATAATAGTGCAAGCCCATTAAAAATGTTGTAGGTGAGGAGTAGCACTTTAAAGTCAGATCAGGCTTGAATAGGAAGCCAGTGTAGGGCGGACAAAACTGCTGTGATGTTATACAATTTTCTAGTTCTAGTTAGTATCCGTGCAGCCGCATTTTGCACAAGTTGAAGATTTTTGATGCTTGAATTAGGTAGGCCTGAAAAAAGTGCATTACAGTAGTCCAGACGTGATGAGACAAAAGCATGAATCAGGGTTTCAGCATCAGCCAGAGTTAAAATGTGGCGAATTTTTGCGATATTACGAAGATGGAAGAAGGCAATTTTAGTGTATTTTTTTATATGTGCATTAAATGAGAGGGGGGAATAAAAAATGACTCTGAGGTTTTTTATGGTGGAGCTCTGGGATACATGACAAGTATCAAAGTTGAGGGAGATGTCCTGAAACAGGCCTCTGTGGTTTGGGGGGCTAACAATTAACATCTCAGTTTTATCTGCATTAAGGAGTAGAAAGTTTTGCGACATCCACTTTTTGACGGCAAGCAAGCAGGCCTCAAGGTTTTGTAATTGGGAGGAATCATTTGGCTTAATAGGTATATATAATTGGGTGTCATCAGCGTAAAATGAAAGTTTATGCCAAATTTGCGTATGATATTGCCGAGGGGTAGCATGTAAATCGAAAAAAGCAAAGGGCCCAGGACAGAGCCTTGTGGGACACCACATTGCACTGGGAGGGTCTCAGATGTTAAATCATTATAGACCACGCAGTGTGTTCTATCAGTTAAATAACATTTAAACCAAGCGAGTGCGTGACCCCGAATGCCAACATGATTCTCAAGCCGACCTAGAATCGATAGTGTCAAAGGCTGCACTGAGATCAAGCAATAAGAGAACAGAAGTGAGGTTTGAGTCAAGAGAGAGCAGTAAGTCATTTGTGACTTTGGTAACCGCCGTTTCGGTGGAGTGTAAGGCTCTAAAGCCAGATTGAAAAGATTCATTAAGATTATTGTTTGATAAATGGTCAGTAAGTTTGTTGCGACGATCCGTTCTAACACTTTGGATAGGAACGGAAGATTGGATATGGGTCTGTAATTTTTCAAGATTAGAGGGTCGATGTTCGGGTTTTTAAGTAGTGGTTTAATGACGGCTGATTTAAAGGCCAGGGGCACCACGCCAGTAGACAAGGAGGTGTTGAAGATATTGAGTAGGGCAGGGCCTAGAGTTGGGAAGAGTTTTTTGAAGAGAGTTGCTGGAAGAGGGTCAAACAGACAGGTTGAGGGTTTAGCCGCGCCAACCAATTTAGAGAGGGCACTAAGTGAGACGTTTTCAAGGCAGCATAGCGTATGGCTTGATTCAAAGTCAGGGGGAAGGCCCATCAGAGGTTGGGAGGAACTCTGATTGTTGAGTAAGGCAATTTCATCTCTAATGAGGTCAATTTTCTTGGTAAAGAATTTAATGAATTTGTTAGCCGAGAACGCATGGTTTAGGGCAGGGGTTCCCAAACTTTTCAGGCCGCGAGCCAAAAATAATGGGGTCAGAGAGCCGCGACCCCACTATTATAGGAGGTAAAACATTTTTTATTGTTTTTCTTTTTTAAATGGAAATGTATGGTTGAAACATGCACACGTTCAAACGCACACACACTAATAAGCATTGGAGGCTTTTAACCAGGGCCGGACTGGGGAAATCATTCAGGCCAGGAAATATAGTGCAAAATATAGCCCCAGTCAGGCCACTTTTTAAGCAGGGGGTCTGGGGGTTCCCCACCAGGACATTTCTTGTTACAAAGACTTAATTTCCTGCATTCTGGTGCAGGTATTTTTTTTATTTGTACCCTTTAAATGCCAGTGTTTGTGATGGCATCACAAATTATTGTTAAAAAACAGGCTAGCATAATGTATGATTAGCAACAACACTGATTTTGATGGATTTTCAGTTTTTTTGTAATGTCAGATTGAAAATAATACAATCTTTTATTCAACTTCAGCCCTGATCATAACACCACATATTAATTTTATAATTCTAACCATTTAAAATGCCAGTGTGTGTGATGGCATATATGCAATATATAAAATGCAAAGTAGATTTTTCTGGGGGGGATTATTACAGGCTAGCATGTGTCAATGATTAGCAACAACAGTTTTTTGTAAGGGTCCCGCCTCCACCAATCACATGCGGCTCCTTTTGTGTGTGTGTGTGTGTGAGAGCAAGAGAGAGAGAGAGATAGTTCTCCAACTTGTGTGAGTTGCAGTGATCTCCTGGTTGTTCCCCACCTAGGTTATCTCTAACTATTGCGCTGCTGCAACTAGAAACACTGTCCTGGCCTGCTTCTAAGTTCAGTGGCCTGATGCAAGCAACCCCCCCCCCCTCGCGGCAGCTTGCGACCCTCCTGTGGGTCGCGACCCCGACTTTGGGAACCCCTGGTTTAGGGCACTTGGCTGTTTCTGAGTACGTTTTGCAACTGTGTCAAACAGAAACTTTGAGTTGTTTTTGTTTTCATTAATGAGCCTGGAAAAATATGAGGTTTTGGCAAGTGAGAGTGCCTTTTTGTAGTTACGTAAACTATCATTCCAGGCAAGGCGGAATACTTCGAGTTTGGTCGAACGCCATTTATGTTCAAGTTTGCGACAAGCCTTTTTAAAGGAGCGAGTTTCCTCTGTAAACCAGGGAGTTTGTTTTTGCGGAGCACATTTAATTTTAGGCTTAAGGGGAGCGACAATGTCGAGCGTGCTATGAAGGGCAGTGTTAAGTTTGTCTGTAAAGAGATCAAGTGGTCCAGAGTAAGAGAGGAAGTGAGAGAGGGTGTCTGGTAGGCAGTTAACTAGAGTTGGGACAGTTGAGGCGTTAATACGACGGCTCATGTAGGATTCTACACTGTCTGGGCGAGAAACCGTCAGATCAATTTGAAATTTGATGAGGTAGTGGTCTGAGAGAGCAGGAACATAGGGGGAAATGGTCAAATTTGACACAGTGAGACCGCGGGCTAGGACTAGGTCAAGGGTGTTCCCTCCACTGTGAGTGGGTTGGTCAACGATTTGAATGAGACCGACAGAGTCAATGACGTCGGTAAAAGCCTTATTTAGGGGATCTAGAGTTTTGTTGGAATGAATGTTAAAATCACCAACAATTAAAATGTTATCTGAGCGCGTAACAAGCTCAGAGATGAAAGTGGAAAACTCATCTAGGAAGAGGGTGTAAGGGCCTGGGGGGCGGTAAAGGACAGCCATTACAAAGGATGCAGTGGAGGCAGGAATCAGACCGCCACACTTTCTGTTGGGCGGAGAGGGACTCAACAGGAGCACCTCAAACGAGGAAAACTTACAGTTTGCGTCGGTTTTTATTTGATATGCCGGTTTAAGGATAGAGATAGAAAGAGAGGAGTGGGGAGCCTGGTGGAGGAGGGACCCAGCATGGTTAGGAAAGGTATAGGGATTGGCAGGCTCCATCGGTTTAGCATCACTAGCAGGCTCGCTAAGAGCCTGCACCCTGGCATGCTTGTGGGGTGGCTGTCAGCCTGAAGCTATAATCTTGTCTATATTGCTAGATAAGAGAGAGGCGCCTTGCATGTTAGGATGCACGCCGTCCTTTATCAGCAAGCCAGGGCGCCCCCAGAAAGAAAAGTTATCCACGAACCCTAAGCCCTGTTCTTTACAGTACAGTATCGGTGTAGAGAAGCTGTCCTACTCATGAACTCATCATCATGCCAGTTTACAGGCAGGGGGTCAGATAAGATTACTCGATGCCGACTCATCTTTCTGGCGAGGTCAGAAAGCCTAACTATGTTGATCTTTGTGACCTCAAGAGACTTTCATCCTACAGTCATTATTTCCGACGTGTATAACAATATGCTCAAATTTATCTTCAGTGGGTGCGAGATGTGGGTTAACTTTTCCCTTGACTAGCTATTCGCCGGGAAATCTCAGGTTGGCTTCAATGTCGTTAGCTCTGGCTCCCCCAAAACATTTGATCTCGGCTGGCTTGTCTAGCTTAATATGCCGGGTGATGGAGTCGCCAATCACAAGGACAGGAAGACGGGGTTTCAGTGGAGACCGCTGCGTGCTGGGACCGGAACCCGCAACACGTGTAAGATCATGTTGCTTTATGAATTATTGGTATGTATGAATTACATTTCATACATGTAATGAAAAACATATGCAGACTGACTTCTCATCTCTCTATTTTTCTCATCCCTTCCTTTCTGCAAGGCAGCCTGTGGTCTTTATCTCCCTCTGAAGGCTTTCTTGATGCAGGCTTTAGGAGTGCAGCAGAGAGACAGTGGGTGGTGCTAGCCTAATAGTTAAACATGTTGGTGTGTGACCACCAGTGATGCCACTAACGCGTTACTAAGTAACGCGTTATTGTAATCTGATTACTTTTCCCCGAAAATAGTAATCTAACGCGTTAATCTTTACAAGCCAGTAATCTGATTGCAGTTACTTGTCCAAGTGGCTGTGCGTTACTATTTAGTTACTATCTCATCATAATGCAGGCGGAATGCAGTATTTTCTTTCGTTTTCGACAGTCAAATATACTTTTGGAGAGCTTTTCCTTGTATTGGGGAGTGACGTCACAGCACGCAACCTCGCGTGTTGAACCATGCTGGTGGGCGCGGCTGTTATTGTTATTATCAGGCTGACCTAAACTGCGAGCTAGCAGGGAGACGCTCGCGCTGGTAACGCTTTCTTGCACTGGAAGTTCACTAGTCTACTTAACGTTTGTGTCAGCTAAGCCGGGTGAAAAAAACATTCACTTTGCGGAGGAAACAAAATACTGTCTACCGCATATGGAATATACAGCACAGCACGACCATCGACTTCTACAGGACTCGGAGCTGCACCAGCCAAACAGTATGTTCCACCTTTGAGTTAAACATCTTTTGCATTGCACTATTCATGAACATGGAACACCATACTGCAGTATGTAGGTTGTCAGTAGCAGAAGGAACAGACTTTCTGACAAGAGGTTTGAGAAGATTCTGTTACTGAGATATAATCACTGGTTTACTCACCCCTCTCCCCTGTTTCACTAGGAACATTAGAACCATATCTGAATGGGGCAGGCCTCAAAGGTAGGCTACATATCAGCCTACATGTGGTGTTATTGACCATTTATCTTTTGTGAAATCTATAGATCTATAGGTTTAGGTTAGGTTTAGGTTTACTTTATTTGTTCAAGGGGGACAGTGTACATTAATAAAACATTTTACAAATGTAAATGCACCCAATTTTAGCCAAAAGGCTAATTTCCATTCGTAGTCCCCCTGCCAGAAGGTACAGGCTAAAATCCTGTGTAAAAAAAGGGTTAGCAATAAAAACAGAATAAAATCAAGATAAATACATTAGAATAAAAACACAACAAAAGCACATAGACATAGTAGGGATACAGGTCACAATACAGTCATGGACACAAGGACAGAGCACATCATGACATATTAAGAGACCCAGACATAGACAGACGCACCATATCCATATCCACACACACATATACGTATACAGACACCTCAGTGTCTAGATATAGATATATATAGGCCTACCTGCCCTATTAGTACATTTGTACAATTTACAAATTTTTTTTTGTCATTCTTATGTTGTGGCAGCAGCAGGGGGGACGACTTCGTAACCTAGTTACTTTCAAAGTAACTAAGTTACTCTGATAATCAAGTAATCAGTAAAGTATCTAAGATTACTTTTTAAAGGAGTAATCAGTACTTTTACAAGTAATCTGTGGCATCACTGGTGACCACAAGGTCACCTGTTCGAGTCCCCACGCTGGCTGGGAAAATCTGTGTACACCTCTGCCCTCCCTCAGAGATTGCCATGCCCTTAAGCAAAGCATTTAACCACAGCTGCTCCAGTGGAGCTGTTCGGTGGCAGTAGATGATTGTACTTGTACTGAGCAGCTGACTGTGTGTGATTAGGTGAATTCTATGCATCTGACAATACCATAAATATATAATATCTATATCATATCCATAATCATTCCTATATTGTTTTTCCGTTTTTATTTCATACATCTAGTGCAGGGGTGGCCAACCCGCGGCTCGCGAGCCGCATGCGGCTTTTTGCCCATCAATGTGCGGCTCTTCCATCCATAAAAAAAAATTATTATATCTTTTTTTTTTACTTTTTTTTTTTTACTTTTTTTTTTATGTCACTCGTTCCATAAGGACGTAGAATAAACATTTACCCATTTTTTTAAATGGTCCATTTGCATGTTCTTGGTATCTGAATCTAGGGACATATATGGATCATTGTCAGAAATAGTGTGTCTGTTACTAGGCTTGAGTAAATTGTAATGAACCAAAGGAGAATATCAATTCTATTTAAAAAAATGTATTATCTTTGACTGTGAATAATGCTAAAATTGACCAGACCTGAAAAATCTAAGCAAATGAATAAAGGGAAGATGATTAAACAGAAGGTTTTTTAGATACAGTACTGAATTCTGCCATCTTTTTAATAATGTAAATTTCTCCACCATTTTTCATCGTATTGCAACACCGTTTTTTTTGCAAGACGTTCACAGAAAGGTAGAGAAACTAACTGCGTTCTGTTTTATGGCAATAACGTTCAGGTTTGTGGGAGATAATCCCAAAAAATAAGAGAAATAAAAAAGTAAATCCAGAAGTCAGATGATTGACAGGGGCTGGTGTGAGCTGGGTAGGGTAGTTTTTCGAAATTTGAAAGCCCTGAGTCTCTTCCTTCAAAAGACTTCACTCACTTTTGTGTCACTTCCTCCTGTCAATATGCGCCGGTTTCCGACTCAATGCCCTTAGATTTCTATAATCTTATATTTCACTAATAACAATTAAAATAATTGGTAAACAAACGTAATTCTGAAAATATACACTTTTACTGTATATCTCGGGCTTAAGAAGTTAACCCTGTGAGGCCCAAATTAAAAAGACATTAGCAACTTCAGAGGCCAGAGGGTGGGACATATAATTAAGCATTACATCACGCGCAGGAGTGGTTCGTTAGACCCCCCTAGGCATGGTTTATTGTTCACAAATCACGACTGCAAGTGGTGTAAAGCTTTTATACAACTGCCACATTCATCCAACCTTATTTCTATACAATAAACACACATTAATCGAAGATTTATTGAAAAAACCATCCGCCAGAAAAAGTTGTTCCCACAACTACAAAAAAGACAATTTTCCTCCATGTGGAAGCAGATCGGAAGTGCATCCAACCAACTAACACATCCAACTGTGTATTATTGGAATGATTGAGAGAAGTTGCCTCATGTGGAAGCAGCTTGAAGTGCATCCAACCAACTAACACATCCAACTGTGTATTATTGGAATGATTGATTGAAAATTTTATTACCAGATGCAGAATGGGTACAATACAGTACGGCTCAATACACACAATTGTTAAGGGAATGCAGACCTACTTTCCATAGAACTTCATTCTTAGATGCTTCTATAGAAAGTAGGTAAAACAAATTAAAATGTGTTCTTTGCCCTATAGGAAAAAAACGTTTTCTTCGCCCTATCCTTTTATTTATTTTTTTAAACCTACTGTAGAGGGCCTAAACTTAACCAGTTGGAAACCAAGCGTACAGTAATAAAATTAGCAATCAATCAATCAATCAACTCAATAGGCCATGCTCACTTAGAACAGCGCAGCATCCAGCTCTCTCTCAGTCTGACTATCCCCCGCGTTGCAGGCAGAGAGTGTGTGTGTGTGTGTGTGCGTGTGTGTGCGTGTATGTGTGTGTGTGTGCGTGTGTGTGTGTGTGTGTGTGTGTGTGTGTGTGTGTGGGGGGGGTGTGTGGCGGTGGGTGGAGACTAGAGCGAGCGCTGACAGTCGAAAGGAAAAAAAATTGAAAAAAAAAATTGAAAATTAATCAATCAATCAATCCGCGATTTTTCTTTTGTTACAGAATGATTCAAGACCCATCAATTACATCATCCAACATTGTTTAAACGACTAAGACATTCGCTGTGACAGAATCGCTTGATATTTAGTCGTTTAGTCGCTATCAACATATCCATTTGTAAAGATTATTGTCCACCTTCTTGTGATCCGGCGGATTGATGTGATGTGATTCGGTTGTGGGCGGGTCCTTGGCCAGCAAGCGTGGACTGATCGCAATACATACGTGTAAATGGACTGTTTCAGCCAATCAGAATCGAGAAATTTGCATGCCGTTGTATAAACACATTCACTATCAAATAGCATTGTGAGGCTGAACAACAGGACCAATTGACTATACATGTGCTTAACATTTTTTAAATAAACATTATTTTTTTTAAATGGCTAAAAGTGATTTTGTAATTTTGCAACCGTGGGTCTCACAGGGTACTTTTAACCCTGTGAGGCCCAAATAAAAAAGACATTAGCAACTTCAGAGACCAGAGGGTGAGACCTATAAACACATGAAGGGTGCTGTGACTGAAAAAAAAGTTGAGAAACGCTGGTATATGGTGTGGCTCTTTGTGGTACCACAGTAATTTGTGTGGCTCTTAGTCTCTGACTGGTTGGCCACCCCTGATCTAGTGTATATCTGAATATATCTTGTATGTAATGTTCAATAGTGAACACCTTTGCCAGCGAGAGGTCAAAGGTCTGTTAGTTCCCATGTAACAAATTGTCAAGATATAGGGGACAGGGATCTAGGTACTTATGGACGTGTATGTTGGTTTATACCCCAAATGTTGTTATTGTTATCCCCTGTTATCTTATATGACATGAAAAGATAAACACAAAGTGAACATGCATTCTTAAATGTAATGCTGTACATCTGCTGTTTCTCTGTTTGTAAGGGTATATAATATAAGAAACTAGTCTACCCAATGTAATTTGTTACTTCTTATTTCTTCCCTTCACTTCTCGTCACTTGCTTTTATTCCTACTTGCTTATTTGTTTAATTATATTTAGCCTATTGCTTTGCATGTGTGTGTGTGTGTGTGTGTGTGTGTGTGTGTGTGTGTGTGTGTGTGTGTGTGTGTGTGTGTGTGTGTGTGTGTGTATGTATGTATGTACAGTATGTGTATTTGGCAGCATATGAAAATTGCTTCCCTATCAAAGGAGCCCTAGCGAGGTGTTTGGAACACAGCAGTGAGGCAGTGAAAGGGTGGTAACTAGGGATGCTCGATATTGGCTTTTTTACCGATACCGATATACCGATATTGTCCAACTCTTAATTTCCGATACCGATGTCAACCGATATCAACCGATACCGATATATGCAGGGTTCCCCCCCCCCCCAAAAAAAACGGAATAATTTCAGATAATTAACATTACATATCTCTTGTTGTGGAATTAACAATTATGTAATGTGGAATTATGCATACCTTTGACAATAAATAAAATCTGAATTTGTTCCTACTTGCTTGCCTGGGTAAATAAAGGTTATAGAAATGTAAAATTCAAATATTTTTTTTGAAAACCGATACCGATATTTTCCGATATAATAATAATAATAATAAATCAAATTTATATAGCGCCTTTCATAGAACCCAAGGCCGCTTTACAATCAGGACAAAAAATAGGGCAAGGAAAGTAGGGGGGGAGGGGGAAGAGGGGATGAGGGAAAGTAGGGGATAATGGACCACATTTTAATGCCAATATCGGCCAATAATATCGGACATCCCTAGTGGTAACCTACTGGTCACCAGTGTTGGGTGGTTACAGTAATAATTGACTGTAATAAAAAAGAACCAAGTAGCGAGTAGTGTAACAAATTAATACCTCAATTTCAGTAATAATATTACAGTTACCTTATCAAAAACAACTTGTTACTTCATTACTTTGATTTTGAGTGTGTTCAAACCTCTGTTTCTCTAATACATTAGCACTCAACGTGATTTTTCTTGTTGTGTAAGAGACTTCAGAAGGTTACCTTTCAAAAGAGACTCATGCATGTGCTATAAGTATACAGTATAATACATCACAAATTACTGTGGGTATGCAATCATCTACCCGGTGTTAGATCCTGATCAAACTGGCCAGTATCACGTCTTCGTCTGTTTGGCTCTCCATCCAATTCCTCTGCGTTGTGTCATTTTAATGGTCCTGACGTCTCTGATACTGGTTGATATAATCCTTATCTCTCCCCGTTAGTACAATCCGCAAACCATAATAATTCTCCACCTCCGTAAGAATCCGACACTTCGACAACGTGAGATACCTTACAAGGAAAAGCGTGTTTATTTCTATAAACAGAAACCTCAGCTCAGATGTTAACAGATTGTATTGTCTTTGCAAAGTCTATTCTAATGACCTTTCGGTGTGTTCAGTCTATCTAATGATCTTTCAGTCCAGTCTATTGTCCCTCTGTCTCTTAGTCCAACAGTGGTCAGGCCTGTTCGTTAGCCAAGACCATCCTCGTGGTAGCCGAAGCTAATGATGATGTGGCATTCTCCCCCCCCCTCCCCCCCCTCCTCTGTGATAAGAGGAGAGAGTCTCTTGGTCCCTTCCCTCCTGTGGGATTTGTTTCTTTGGTCTGCCTCACACCCGGAAACACTGTTCGACTTATAGATCTTCGTCGTCGCAACGACGGCCCACCCCTTTCTGGTTGTCATGACAACTGCTAAAAAACCTTTACACACATCAAAACGTTTCATTCACTGTTGCATTAAAGAGGTCACCCCTCTCCCTCGCTCTGTACCGCTCCGTTATCTTTGTTCTTACAAGGAATGTCAACATTCGGCTGGCTGCTAAACATTCTGCTGGCTAATGGACCACTGTTCTATCACCGTCTTCCATGAACATTTCGATCTCACCGTTTTAGCTGTGGTCATCTCCCCCCAATCTATACATCACATACATTGAAAAAGCACCCCAAATCCTTCATTCCCCCCTTTGATTCTTAATCAACCTTCAGAATCAACAGACTACTTGGTTTTTCAATTAATTATACACAAAAATAGACTCATAACAATGAGGGCCCCGCCGTCTGCTGTTTGCCTTATTGTTTTCCATTACCCGCATCACACCCAAACCAGAAAGGATAAACAACGGTCAGGGAGGAGAGAGAGAGAGACAGAGAAAAACACAGATTGCAACTTTTCAGACGACACACCTAAACCCTTCGGCCCCCCCTATTAGGTACACCCCACGTCCAAATCAGAGCGCTCCTTTCCCTCTTACAGTACACCTCCCATCTTGGGCCGGTCCCGTCTCCTAGGGCAAGGGCCCCTTTCAGTGACGGCTCCTTTCCTGAGCTGGTCCCCCTCCCAGGGCGGTCCCCTAGGCAAAAATGTCTCCCCTGGTCTGCTACTGCTCAGTGTCTCTGGCTGTCCTCTCCACATCTGCTCCTCCACTGCCGCCGTCTCCTCTCTCTCGTCGTGGATGATCTGTGTACCAGGCTGCGGTGCCTGGCCCCTGCTGCTTCCTCCTCCTCCAGTCTGTCTCCTGGTCATCTCCACCGCTGTCGGTGTCTCCCCCCGCTGAAAGCAGAAACACAACACCAGCAGTCGTCTGTACATTCGACTTCCCTTGTTTTGCTATTAGTCTACCACCTTCTCCACACCCATATCTATCCTACAGGGCTGTTCCCTGTTTGTTGTCTTCCGGCGTGACACCCGCAGCTAAACGATACCCACTCTGCGCTCTATCTGTTCATCCCAGGTTGACCCCCAGCGCGCGCCAGTTCTTCTGGTGACATGGCTTCAAGACTCTGCCTATTAGGTGTGAGAAAGCCCCACTAGAATTCAAACTCCCTCTTTATTCCATAATTAACCCATTCAAATAACTGCACCTCCTCTCTGTGCAATTATTATTTAATCCATTGTATGATTAAACTATTTGAATGAACCTGTATATCTATATTATTATTATAATAGATCCACTCTCTGTGCCGCAGTAGATTCTCTAACTTGACTCACTCCCCCACTCCGCCACTAGATGGTAGTACAGACTTATATCTAAATATTCCCCTATGGGTAATGAAAACTCCCCCGCACTACCCCCCCTCCGCCACTAGGTGGCGACCTACTCCTCCTCTATGGTGTTTTAGTTGACGTGTCACTTCCTGGTTCTTATCTGTTGTTATCTCCTCGTGGTGCTCACAGCCATTTTGTCTCGGTGCAAATGGCTACTCTCTCAAACAAACGGCCGCTGCCCTTCCTTCCAAGGCCTAAAAACACAGCTGTTTTTCCTCTCTTTCCTATCCATTATCAGGGGACGCTTTCTCAGACTAATACTCTTGCCTGATCGGACATAATACACACTGGTACAATCTCCTTTCGACTTTCCTTCTGTTATGAAAACAGTCCCGCCATTAACAATTTTTCGATCTGGTTCAAGCGTCCCCCCCCCCTTTCCTCATCTCGCATTTACCCTCCTTAAACCAAAACTGTGCAGCCTGCCTCGTTTGCTTTTCATTCTCTGTAGATAACACCCTCGATTTTCACCATGGCTCTCTGCTCATATTATTACAGCTGGCATTCTCTCTGTGTCAAACTAGAAATGTTTACGTTTACGGATGCACTATCTGTTTGTTTTTATTTGGCTTAAAAGATCAAAACAACCACGTGTGCACAGTGAACTCACATCTTTCTCCTAAGCGCTGTTCCCGTTGTTTTTATCTCTTGCAAATCCGGCTGTCATCGGCAACCAACTGTTCCCGTTGTTTTTATCTCTTGCAAATCCGGCTGTCATCGGCAACCAACTGTTAGATCCTGATCAAACTGGCCAGTATCACGTCTTCGTCTGTTTGGCTCTCCATCCAATTCCTCTGCGTTGTGTCATTTTAATGGTCCTGACGTCTCTGATACTGGTTGATATAATCCTTATCTCTCCCCGTTAGTACAATCCGCAAACCATAATAATTCTCCACCTCCGTAAGAATCCGACACTTCGACAACATGAGATACCTTACAAGGAAAAGCGTGTTTTTTTCTATAAACAGAAACCTCAGCTCAGATGTTAACAGATTGTATTGTCCTTGCAAAGTCTATTCTAATGACCTTTCGGTGTGTTCAGTCTATCTAATGATCTTTCAGTCCAGTCTATTGTCCCTCTGTCTCTCAGTCCAACAGTGGTCAGGCCTGTTCGTTAGCCAAGACCATCCTCGTGGTAGCCGAAGCTAATGATGATGTGGCATTCTCCCCCCCCCCCCCCCCCCCCCCCCCTCCTCTGTGATAAGAGGAGAGAGTCTCTTGGTCCCTTCCCTCCTGTGGGATTTGTTTCTTTGGTCTGCCTCACACCCGGAAACACTGTTCGACTTATAGATCTTCGTCGTCGCAACGACGGCCCACCCCTTTCTGGTTGTCATGTGCCGCGCTGTCATGACAACTGCTAAATAACCTTTACACACATCAAAACGTTTCATTCACTGTTGCATTAAAGAGGTCACCCCTCTCCCTCGCTCTGTACCGCTCCGTTATCTTTGTTCTTACAAGGAATTTCAACATTCGGCTGGCTGCTAAACATTCTGCTGGCTACTGGACCACTGTTCTATCACCGTCTTCCATGCACATTTCGATCTCACCGTTTTAGCTGTGGTCATCTCCCCCCAATCTATACATCACATACATTGAAAAAGCACCTCAAATCCTTCACCGGGCACAAAGGGGAGATAAAAGGCAAGTCAGCACTTCTGAATAATAGCCATATATTCAGGGTGCTACATTTCCCCCCACTTTGAACTTGCTAAGTCCTCTGCAAGTTAACTCAATGAAACACCAACCAACGCATGCATGAAAACGGTCCTGAGACCAACAGTTTCACACATAGATCGACAATCACACATTATGCCAACAGTTTCACACACTCCTTCATGAATTGTAAACACTGTTCAACAAACACACTCTTCAGCCCGTAGTCCTGGCGATACCGAGCGGGTAGCCGACCTCTGGTGCTCCTCTGGGGCCGGGTTGGTTCGACTCCCCCCCCCGTCTGACTCCGCGTCAGATCCTTCAGTGCCTGTCGGCGGGTCATTGACTACGGCCTCTCCCTCTGGGGCCATCGGTTGGCCGCCAGCGGCCCCCTCTTCGCCCCTCGTCTTTGCTGTCCTCTCCCGAGGGGTCCGACTCCACCTCTCCTCCCTCGTCCGGCGCGTCTTCAGCGATGACCCGAGGGGCCCGGGTGGGTTACACGCCCTGGGACCCAGTTCCCGAGGACGATAGCCGGCGGGCTCCGCGTTTGTCCCAGACGAGCTCCGCGAGCGCGTAGGAGCCCTCCTGGACTTTCGGTCGTGGATCCGCTTCGCACTTGCTCTCACGGCCTCCGCAGCAGGCTTCAGTCGCTCCTTCTCCGTGGGTACAGCCTCTGGTTCTGACCGCATCGGGACTCGCGGCCGGGCGCCAGCGCTTCCGTCGGGCCGGCCGCAGTGGTATCGAATCCTACAAATACTACAGCACGCTACCACACCTCCCCCCTCAGACCATGGTCTGGCGGTCGCCAGGTCGGACGACCCGCCTGCTGCTGTGTGGGTGGCGTCCTGTACTTGTGGGGGAGGAACCTCACCGCCCGGTGCTTCCGTCGGGCGTGGTTCTCCCATCGCGCGGGGGCACTTGCGGCCGATATGGCTGGGCTGTTGACAGGTGTAGCAGATCAGTCTCCCATCCTCGCTCCGGCGGGGTAGTCTGCGCGGGGTAGAGGGCACGTCTCCCCTCCGTCGATTTCCAGCAAAGCCTCTCTGGGGCGTGTCTCGCTCCTGTTGAAACGCCTGGAAGAGCTGCTCCATGCGCGCGCCCAACCGCTCCTGGCCAGCGAAGAGCTGTCGGATGGACTCCTGGAGTGCGGCTATGTCCAGAGGTGGCTCGCGTCTCTCCACGGCGACGCCGTGTATCCTGCCCCGGGCGGCACCCCTCACGGGGGGCAGGACCACCTCTTCTTCTGACCAGTCAATCGCCGCCAGCATCACTTGGGGGAACGTCCGCGCCCCGTCCTCCCTCACATACCTCCGCACCTCCCGTCTCAGCATCTGGTCCCTCAGGCCGAGCACAAACTGCTCCTGCAGCCGGCCGGCAGGACCGGGGACCTGCCCGGGGTCTCTGTCCTGAAGGCGTTGCATCCGCTCTTGCAGGTCATATGCAAACTCCCGTATGCTCTCCCCATCAGCTTGTCGGCGGTCGAGGAACTCTCCCAGGCGAACACTGACTGGGGTCTTGTCCCCGTACGTCTCCTGTAGCAATCGGAATATGTCGTCCGGCTCTGGGGCGGCCCCTTCCATCACGAAGCGCACCGTCCATTTAGCCTCGCCTTTTAGATGCTGTTGTACGAACCCCGCCTGTTCGTCGCCGGGCACTCTGCTGATCCGGAAATGCGCTTTCATGTCCCGGATCCAGTCGTCCACCGGCGGCTCCCCTCTCTCTTTTCCCCCTCCGAACTCGCTGCACTTTCGGTCCCGTTGGACGAACACGGTGGAGGGGCCGGTGCGGGGTTCGTGGCCTTCTCTGTCGAGGGCGGCTTGGGTCTTTTCCAGGGCCAGTGCCTGTCGGTCCAGGAGGCCGGCTTGTGTGTGGGCTCTGTTCGCCAGGGCATTCACCTGTGCGGTCAATTCCTCCATGGTTTCGGCCTCCTCCTTCTTTACCTCGGTGTCGGCGTCTTGGCCGTCTCGTTGCTCCTTTAGGGCCGCCTGAGTGTAGCGCTTCTCTTGGAGTGCCTGTTCGGTCAACTCCTTCATCGCTTCGGCTTGCTGCTTTAGTAGTGCCGCCTGAGTCCGACACTCCTCCTGCAGCTCCTCAAACTTCGCCGCCATCTCCTGCGCGGCGTGGGTCTCCTCTTCGGACATCGTGGGTCTCTCTAAGGGTCCCGTTCAAGGGAGTAAGTTAGGATGTTGATCCTGTTCGTGACGCCAAATGTAGCAGGGTGGATTATCCCTGCTTTGTGGGAACGGTTGATGGCAGTCACAAGGTAGCTGGACACAGTAGAGCTCCGTCTGACTGCACCCTCGTCTTTGGGCCTGGAGCATCAAACTGGGGCCCGGTAGTGGGAGTGAACGGGGCCCGGGATTTACCAACCTGGTTTGGTACTCTGGTCTTCCTCGCCTCTCCGGGGCAGTCAGCAGTACTCCCCAACTCGCTCTCACTTCCCTGAATACCTCCGTTAACCCTCCCACACCTAGTGACTGATATGCATAAATAGATTCGTTCCTCCCGCAAGCAGTACCCTCCCTTGATGACCACTAGAGACCTTAATGACTGGAAGGAAAAAGGGTTAAATAATAATAATATTACCCGCATCAAAAAGGGTTAGGGTTAGGCTCAGTAAAAGACACACACACCGTGCTCCCATTCAGTTTGTTATTATTGCACCATTGTTATACAATAAGTTTCAAGTTTCTTTAATAGTTGTCATACAGAAGTACAGAATACTTTTATACAAAATGCTTCTTACTGTTACGCTCCACTACTAATTACAGTCTGGTATTTATGTGATTACACCCTAGGCACCAAGTGCTCTCGCTATAAACAGACTAAGTGCTGCCCACGTCTGGGCTAGACACAGTACTAATACCTTCCCTAAGGGTTTACATATACTGTTCTAGTACTCCCAAATATGGGGGGAAAAGGGAGGACAAGGGGAAGGAATAAAAGGGTTCACTGAATGGGAATTTACTATGGATAAACATGCACGTTATTACACTTAAATAAAATGAAAAATGTGGGCCCACTTTACCAAACAAAAGTCCTAGCTAAAGCCGGCTTCTAATGTTTGGGGTTGCCCCTCCACGCTGCTGTTAGCGTTCGGTTCAAACAACAATTCTCTTCGCCCTTTAGGCCGCAACACACGGTGCACTGTGCAATAAGATCCTGAGCATCGAAGCTCTATTGTACTCAACCAAGATGGCGGCCTTGCCGCGCCACCACCGTCCGGGTAGCAAGATGGCGTCAAACGCTCTCGTCACGGGCGCTAGCAAGTGGGGCTAGAGCAGGGGGGCAGTAGTGGGCTGAGAGCGCGTGCTGGGTGATGGCGACCTCTGCTGGTCGGGACGAACTCCCGTGTTGGCTGAAGACAGCCGGTGCAGAGCAGCTGTCGAACGCCGGTGAAGACTGGTTGTTGACAGCCGGCGCTGGGTCGACGTGCGACGATACTCTGTGGGTCCCAGACAGCCCTCCTGCTATTCGGTTATACTGTTACGCAACGTGGCTGGCTACACCACCGGTCTCTTCAGCGCCTCGCGCCCGGTGTAATACTGGAGTCAATATAGCCGTTAGCAGCATGCTAAATATACCGCACACACTGCTACTATAACACGCTATCTATGGACGTTAGTCCTTGGGTTCGGTTTCTCTTACTCACGCACTATCACGGATACTTCTAGAATAACCCGTCATTAGCAAGTATGTCTCGTCACCTGTCGCTCACTCCGGCGGGGCTCTCTGGCTTCACTTCTTTAACGGGGCTATTCCAAAGCACCTCCCGTTGTAGCTGCGACCGTTCACGGCTACATCCCACGCCGAAGAGAGCTTCCTGTTCCCCTCACCTCCAGGTGACTCCCTCTTCCTCGTTGCTTGCTTCTCTCCATGCTCCGCCTGCCACCTGCCGCTCCCTGCTGGCACCGCCACCTAGCCCCACAGGAAAGCACTGGGTGGAAGAATATGATCCAGTGTTACTTACTTATAATCCATATTCCAGCCGGTAGGAGAAGGAGAAACTTGCGTCATTGTTCGGAGAATATCAATGGAAACTAGTCAACATGTCTTTGTGCACAAAGGGGAGATAAAAGGCAAGTCAGCACTTCTGAATAATAGCCATATATTCAGGGTGCTACATAGGCTTGAGTCAATTGTAATGAACCAAAGGGGAATATATATATATTTTTAAGGCTGTCAATTGATTAAACTATTTAATCTGATTAATCACATGATTGTCCATAGTTAACTCGTGATTAATCACAAATTAATCGCATATTTTTTATCTGTTCTAAATCTACCTTAAACAGATCTTTTTCAAGTTTTAACACTCTTATCAACATGAGAGTCACCAAACGCTTGCTTTATGCAGCCATTTAACACAAAAGAATGACCCTCATGCATTGCAAATTTGCATCAAATTCAAAACAGAGTGATGCACAAAATAACTTAAGAAAATTATAATTTAAAACAATGAATAAAGTGTGCATGAAATAATAGGGGAAATAAAACGTTAGGAACTTGTTACATTCACCCACACAAGGGCTGAGGACTCACCTCTCTCTCTCTCTCTCTCTCTCTCTCTCTCTCGCTCTCTCTCTCTCGCTCTCTCTCTCCTTCTCTCGCTCTCTCTCTCTCGCTCTCTCTCTCTCTCTCTCTCTCTCTCTCTCTCTCAGTGCATGCTGGGAATGAGATTGGAGAGATTGAAGAGGTTGGAGATTGGAGGTGTAGTGAGTTTTTTTCTATCTTTATCTGTCTATTTTGTTAATTTGTTTATGGGATATTGTATTATAAGTGTAGTGTTGGTTTGCTGTGTGTTTTGGTGTGTATAGGGTTAAGTGGGAGTGTTTTGTTTGTTTGGCCGCATCGGCCAGGCTGTGCTGCTGGATGACGTCAGACGCCAATATGGACTTTTCAAAAATTGGTAGAAAGCATGGTATCAAGATATCTGTTCCTAATGTGTCAGTAGAGGACTGCAGTTTGGCAGTTGGAAGTATTGTTGGACATAAAAGCATTAAATCAGCTGCGAGAATGAATCAAGGAGTAGTGATTTTTCTTGACTCATTGGACAAGGTGCACACACTGGTTCAATCGGGGATAAGTGTTGATGGGGCTTTTCTTTCTGTAGAGCCGCTCTCCACACCAGGCAGAAATGTCTTTATTTCCAACGTTCCGCCGTTCATCAGTGACGAACTATTGAGAAGTCAACTAGCACGACATGGGAGGATAATTTCCCCTATAAGAAAAATGTCGTCTGGATGTAAATCTCCGCTTTTAAAGCATGTTGTCTCACACAGGCGACAGGTTTTAATGATTCTAAACAACAGCGGAGAGGAGCTTGAGTTGGTTTTTAAGGTAAAGGTTGATGAGTTTGATTATGTGGTTTTTGTGAGTTCTGGTAATTCGGGGAAGTATTTCGGATGCGGGGAACTGGGTCATATCTCCCGAGATTGTGCGGGGAGAGGGGCAAGGCGACCTCCGCCTCAGCCCCAGGAGGAGCGCGGGGCTGGGATCAGCGCAGGTAGTGGTACAGAGGAGGGAAGAGTGTTGCAGCGCAGAGCAGAGAGCAGTGACGACAACAGAGTCCCGCTGCAGACCGCCAGCAATGTAAATAGAGTCCCTTTGCAGACCGACAGTAGCGCAGCAGATAGTATCCAGCTGCAGGGCCACAGAACCGGTGTAGCAGGTACGAAGCAGAGCCTTGGTACAGAGGAGGGAGGAGTGAGGGAAGCTGCCCCCCCCTCAACTAGTGGCGACTGTGGGGTAACAGGGGGTGGTGCGGGTGGTGCAGGTACAGAGGAGGGAGGGGTGGGAGACGCTGTTCCCCCCTCGACCAGTGGTTGTGTAGGTAAGGAGGTGCGAATCAGAGATGCTGCCCCCCCTTCAACAAGTGGCGAGGTAACAGGGGAGAGCAGAGTTTTTTTTGTCCCCCCAAGCCCAACACCGCGTCAGGGTAAAAAAAGGAATAAAAAAAATATGACAAGTGAAGTAATAGGGGAACAATTGAATGTGGTGGACAATGTACACAGTCAGACAGTGGATGGCGTGGTGGGAAGTGATGGAGGGGTGGGCTCTCAGGATAAGGAAGTAGTGACAAGTTTGGTCAAAGAGAGTCAGGAGGGTGTAGAAGACACAGGTTCCTCTCAGTCCAGCATGGACGAGGATGAAGTTGAAAAACAATGGGGTGAGATTGAAAAACAATGGGGGGATGACATCTCAAGTGTTGAGGAAGATGAGTTCCCAAATGCTTCTCAAGTGTCTGATTCACAACGGAAAAAATGTTATGCAGTCAGGCAGATACAGAAGTTCCTGCACACAACAAAAAATTTGAGAAGTGTCAAAGTGGAAGATTTTTTCGAAGATTTGGAGATGTTTATTTTTTCAGCAAGGACTCAAATGAGGTCGAAGAACAATGGGGGGTACACTTCCCAGGACGTTTTTAGACTGAGAAAGATTGTGCAGAAGCTCAGAAAACTGGATAATATAATGTTACCATGATAATGGAGCTTCTGATGTGTGGAGCCCGGCTGGACATTCAGGAAGGGAGTAGACCTGGGCTTGGACAGTGTCTGCAAGCAGTTGGGACAATGACACACTGAAAGATGTTGTGAATGTAGCCGGGTCAGAGGAAGTGGCTTCTTTATTGGAGCTGAGGACGGCCTGTCACAACAGGGTCTGTCTGGACGATTGGACTGAAGCGCGGAGCGTCGGGGAACAATACCTGTTGCAGGATTATTTCAGTGGAACGGAAGGTCCTGATGAAGGGGATCTTTTTTTTCATGAGCTGGATATAAAAACTGACACAAATGGACTGACGGGACCCTTTTGGGTTGCTCATATGTTGTTCTTGATGACATATTATGTGTTGAATGGAAGTATGGATACTTTTTTTGTTTGGGTGGAGCTTCAATGTTTTTTTGTTGTGTTGCAGACGGACAGGTGTATTTTAGCATTTTTTTTATTGTGAGATGTCATGTGGTTTTAAGTGTGATGGGACATATGTTGCCCGATATAATGTGTAGTTAGTTGTTTTAATTGTATTGACATACACATTGTAATGAGAAATATGTAAATAAATGTTTTTCTAAAATCTCTCTCTCTCTTCTCTCTCTCTCTCTCTCTCTCTCTCTCTCTCTTCTCTCTCTCTCTCTCTCTCTCTCTCTCTCTCTCTCTCTCTCTCTCTCTCTCTCTCCTCTAACATTGACCAGACGCGGAAAATCCGGTGCTGGACCGCACGGGCGGAAGAGGTTAAGAGGTTAAAATCATTGGTAAACAAACATAGTGCTGAAAATATACACTTTGACTGCTGTTTTGACAGGGTTACGGTCTTTACTCTTGGCTACATTTTAAGAAAAAAAAACGCAAGATTAATTAATACTAGTCATACTTTGCCGCACGGTATGCTAGGTCGAGGGCCTTGAAGCGGATTCGTGCAGCAATGGGGAGCCAGTGCAGGTCCCTAAGAAGTAGGGTGACATGGGCCGACTTCGGTAGGTTTGAGATCAGGCGGGCTGCTGCGTTCTGAATGAGTTGAAGAGGCTTGGTGGCAGTGGCCGGGAGGCCAGCGAGCAGTGCGTTGCAGTAGTCGAGGCGGGAGATGACTGTTGATTGGACGAGGAGTTGGGTGGCTTTTGTCAGGAAGGGGCGGATCCTTCTGACGTTGCTCAGGAGGAATCTGCAGGTTCTTGAGCGGTCATTGAGGTATGATGTCAGCCATGTCAGCGCAGAGCCAGCCACTCCCATTCCTGCGAGAGCCGCGAGCAGGATCTGATGGTTGACTGTGTCGAAGGCTGCAGATAGATCTAGGAGAATCAGGACAGAGGAGAGGCCTTTCACTTTTGCTAAGTGAAGTGCCTCTGTGACCGCAATGAGGGCCGTTTCTGTGGAGTGGCCAGTCCGGAAGCCAGACTGATTAGGGTCTAGGAGGTCATTCTGTAAGAGATAAGCAGTAAGTTGGTTGGATACAGCACGTTCAAGTGTTTTAGAAAGGAAGGAGAGCAGAGAGACAGGACGATAGTTGCCTATGACGGTGGGGTTCAGGTTTTTTTTTTTATGAGCGGCGTGACTCTGGCTTGTTTTAGGGAGGTGGGGACCACCCCCGAGTTGAGTGAGGAGTTGATGGTTGCAGTTAGGAATGGGAGGATGTCTGGTGCTATGGTCTAGAAGAGTGGGGAGGGTAGCCGGTCCAGCTGGCATGTAGTCGGACGGTTCGATGTTACCAGTGTCAGGGTCTCGGCTTCCTAGGTTTCAGTATAAAGCAATGTTTCTCAGTGAGTGTCCTGTCCTTCCTCAAGAAGATCTCAGTACAGAGTGATTTCAACACAGACTGGACTGCTGCTTTTAAACAGCAGACAAGGTCTTAATGGCTCACTTAACAAAACAGTTGCTGCTGATAAACAGGAAACAGTCCCTTAACACATCCTGCGCCATAAACGTCGTACAACGTGTTTCAAGGTCATGCTAATTCTGCCATTCCACGGCGTACGACGTTATTGAGATCATATTTCATTTTTTCGCCATGGTATTCAGAATGCCCTCACGGAGCCTGGTCTGATGCAGTGGGAGCCTGCACAACTCTGCAACGCTTCAATACTGCCGCCTGGTGGATGATCGGCGAGTTACAACCGGAAATGGATCTCTGGTGATCTCGGTGCACCGGGCAAATGCGTCCGGCACTCACATATTGTTGCGGAACTCTAGACACACGTTGTGTATATGGATCGCTGCCATAACTCAATAATCGATATGATTTGGGCGTTTATTATTATTATACAAACCGGAAATTCTAGACGGTATTTTCGTATGAATCTAAGAATGAAAAAGTATAACGTTCCTACATCCTGAACGATAGATAATCGATGTTGAATGGGCCATAGTAATGTCAATTTAGCAATACAATTTAAAAAGTTATAGCCCTGCAAAGAAGGTGAACATCTCCATAGGCTTAGACTGGTGGCAGTGATCATACATTGATGGATAGAAGCGTGGGAGGGAATGTGTTAATGTGGCACTTAACTAAACAAAATGGCCGTTTTAAACACGCCCCTTTAATCAAGTCAGCTGGTTTTAAGATTTCACTAATAAACTTAAAATCGCTTACCCTAGGTTTCAGTATAAAGCAATGTTTCTCAGTGAGTGTCCTGTCCTTCCTCAAGAAGATCTCAGTACAGAGTTATTACTTGTATTATTGCACAATCGCTGCGGGCATGACCACTGTATGCTTGTATGCCGTGACAAATAAAAAAAACTCTTGAACTCTTGATTGGGACCCACCTGCATTCGCAGATACCTTTGGTGGAGAGAGAGGGGGGGAGAGAGAGAGAGGGAGAGAGAAGAGGCTCTCATACACGCGAGGTGTGGCCAATTTGTGTGTGCATGTCTCTGTGTGTTTTCATGTGTGTCTGTGTGTGTGTGCTGATGCATGGTTCTGTGGGACTAATTAATTTTGCCGCGGGGGGTCATAATCCCACGGGACAATGCATTGGTAACTTGTTTTGCATGACAAGATTTCCCCCCATGAATATTATTGCACGGATCGGAATACGGGTGTGCACGTGGGAACGTGCGCTATGATATTTTGTAACAGGTTGACAGTGATACAGCGAGTGCTCTCTGGACAGAGTGAGAGAACATAAGCCCCCTCTCTCGCAATGCGGTGCGCTCCGAGACACGCACCGTATGAGCCTCCCTCTCCCTCTCTCTATCTGTCTCTCCCTCTCTTTCTCTCTTTCTCTCTTTTGAGGAAGTGCTGACTGACAGGGAAACCGCTTCCGCATTATTTCCACTCGCTCCATTTTTATCATAATTTCAACGTATCACAGTTGATTGTGGGCGGGCGGTGGCAGATCAGCGCCTTCCTACGTCAGTGAGTGTCGGGTTCAGTTAATTTGACCTTGAAGAGACGGTAAGAAGAGGGTTTTAGGTTCAAAGATTTATTAGAGTGAATAAAACAATATTACAGAGAATACACATCACAGCTGTGGAGTGGACACGGTCAGTACTTAGCCAGAGCCTCACAGAGAGAGTGTGTTGAACCTCTCAACATGTGACATCTTATACTCTTTGGGGCCTGGCCTCAAACGATTAAACAAGGAAAAACAGGCTAAAATAGCAAGGATCTAGGGTTACAGTCTTGTCACCTGTGGTTCAGTTGTGAAGGACAGACTGAGGGTCAAATCAGTGCATTTCTACACATGGGCAATGGCCTGTTTTAATACAGTAAACAGCACATTTTGTAATAGTACACATATTTATAGATGTTTGTCTATACATTCTTACAATAGATAAATGGAACAATAGATTGATTCATACATACATTTACATTTACATTTACATTTAGTCATTTAGCTGACGCTTTTATCCAAAGCGACTTACAAGTTCTGTGCGACAAGACAGCAAGAAGGGTATAACTCTATCAGCTGAGTAACAATGTTCATCAAAGTGTTGCGTGTTACAGTGTAGGTTAGTTTATTAGGACAAGTGCATGACATTAAGGTTAGTCTGGGTTAGATTTTTTTTTTATTTTTTTTTTTTATTTTTTTTTATTTTTTTTTTTTTTTACAGATGCAGCAATGAAAAATCGAACCTCTGCTGCTGCTCCACCACTCCACGGATTTTGATGGCTCTTTGATGATTTTGTGACTCCTATTGTTCTGGACCGGGGAAGATTTCACACCTCCACTGCTTCCCACTGGGGAGACTTTTTCATCTTAAAATTGTATTCGTCCCAAAAGCCCCAGCTCCATCCGATTCCTTCGCTTTTTTCACTGTTTACTTATCATGCATTGCAACACTAATATATGGGCAGTACCCCAAGTCAGACTGCCCATATAAAAATTATCTTGGGGGTCTGAGGGCAGTAGCCCCCGACCCCCTCCCTGGGGGAGCACTTCAGTTAAGTACCCTCCCTTTGTTCACTTTTGGGAGCCAGCCACCAGCCCCCAAAGTTAGGGATGTTCGATATTGGCTTTTTAACCGATACCGATATACCGATATTGTCCAACTCTTAATTTCCGATACCGATATCAACCGATATCAACCGATACAGATATATGCACGGTTCCCCCCCCCCCCCCCCCCCCCCCCCAAAAAAACTGAATAATTTCAGGTAATTAACATTACATATCTCTTGTCGTGGAATTAACACAACATTATGCATACATAAAAAAAAAATGTATCCTCTTTTTCTCCGCCTGATTTTCTATGCTTTTCCTCCCATCCCAATTTAGTCGTTATGCCAATTCCCCCCCTCCCCTACCTGGTTGTTGTGTGCATGTTCCCCCTACTGGTTGGTACAAGGGAACCCTGAAGTTACCACATGCTTCCTCCGACACAAGCGGAGACAGCCAGCGGCTCTCTTTTTCACTTGGCAGCGAGGACTCTCATTGGTGAAGTATAACACGTGGGAGGTCACACTGCCTTCACCACTTCCTGCCTTTCGCTGAGCAGGCGCCCAGACCTGACCTGTATGTGTCGCTGACCGCAGCCGCAGCCTCTTGCATTGGTGACGAGCGCAATCTCCACTACGTCACCCGACCGCCCAACATTATGTATACTTTTGACAATAAATAAAATCTGAATTTGTTCTTACATGCTTTCCTTGGGTAAATAAAGGTTAAATAAATGTAAAATATTTGAAAACTGATAAAAATCATAATATCCGATATTTCATATTAATGCCAATATCGGTAGGCCGATAATATCAGACATCCCTACTTGTAACCTAACATTACCTTGCTATTTTTTATTTTCATTATAACATAACGTTACTGATAGCCAGCTGTAACGATCCCATACTCAGCCCTTGTTTGGGCTGTGGGGGGAGAAGGAACATTGGACATTCCCTACCTCCTGACAGTGGTCTCCTACCTGGTCTCCTACCTCCCTCTAGTGGCCAGATGAGCCAAATGGTGCAGGCAGCCATTTTGGTCTGGTTAAAAATAATAGAGTTAATTTCTACTTATTTGTTATCTTGAGCCATCCCTGCCTTTGTTTGATGTCGTCTCCCTGTCTGGTTGTTGTGTGTGATATTGCTTTTTGTGTCTAGTTTGGTGTTTATTTGATTCTGTGTTTTGTTGCTCATTATAATTAGTCTAGGTATTTAAGTGTGTGTCTTCCTCTCTTCCCGTTGTGGCGTCATCCCTCCATGTTACCCCCAGTTACCTCCGTGTTCCCTTGCCCGTCGTGCCTCCTGTCATCTCTCCTGTGCCTTGCTGTTTTTGTACTAAGTGTAAGTAGTTTAAGTATTCCGTTTTCGTTCTTCTTTGTTTTCTCGTGTCTCAGTTCGTTGTTTATTAGCGCCAGCTCGGCTGAGCCATTTATGTTCCGTTTTATAAGTGTCGTCTTCCAGTAAAGTCTATTTGTATACACGTTACCCTGCCGTCTCTGCCTCCTCCATTCCTGTCCGCAACTGAGTTCTCATCGCCCTCCCTCACTACCCCACCAGTCATAACAGCCAGCTAACTTTGGCAAACCAGCAAAGTAACATCAGTCACCATTCAAATAAGATTCACAAACCTGAAGCATCATCTGTTTCATCACTGCTGGTGATGTTGTTATTGTGGTCAGCTGCTGTTACTGCTGCTGCAGCAGCTTGTGGCCTTTCAAAAAAGTTCAAATATCCATAACATTAGTAATTTGTTTCCAATTTGCGGGTCAGGCACTGATCAGGAATACACCTGGAATAATGAAGGAAACACTTCTTCATCCCACTCCTTTTCAAATATGTAAATGACAACAACAACAAAAATAATAAAACATTTTTGTTTGTTCTTTGTTATTTTAATTGTTTTATATAAATGTATTATTTGAACGGCTTAAGGCTATATATGTACTTGATGTTTCAATCAATCAATCAAACAATCAAGGCAGGCTATGCAGTACACAGACAAATCAAGTACAAATCAAGACTACTTTCCCGCAGCTGCTGCCTCTCTGTTGGACTCGTTATTCACAAGAAGTTTTTTTCCCCCGAAAGTAAAACATGCTGGGCTTTTCAGAAAACATCTGGGGCTTGAGCCCAAGTAGCCACCCCCTAACCCCGCCCCTGTGGGGCAGTGCTGGTGGACGGCTCTGCCTCCCAATCCCAGTGTTTCCCAATAATTACCTAGACCGCCACAGTCTAATTAGTCCCTGCACAGTTTTATAATGAACCAAAACAAATTTCTATTTTTATTTTATTTTTATAAATATAAAGTTTGCCAATAGGGATGTATCAGTAGTATTGGATGTAGTAGTAGTCGTAATAGTAATCCAGTATATTTTATTTTCTAAAAAATAAACCAGTTCAACACAGGTAGCCACTTTTGCTTCATTTCTTTGATGGCTCAAATGTATGCTCTAGTCGATATATATAGTATATATCAGTCTCCGCTAATATATGGGGAAATGTGATGGGTGACGCAGCTGCCGAAAACAGGAGATGGTGCCCCAGGCCTGTCTCCATGTTCTCAGCAGCTGGCACACCCGACACTGCTGTGATGCCCATGATGGCCTGGACGCGCTGGTCCACCTCTGACAGCCCAGGACCTGCTGTTCCTCCTCCAGTGGCCAGCATGTCTCTCTGGTGTTGGACTCAGACTTAATATCGGCCCACTTGCACTTGACCTCAGCCACTGTGCGATCTACCGCAGACAGCGCGTTAACCTCCTCAGGTAACGAGGTCCATGCCCCCTTTTTCTGGGTAGCCTTGTACCCAGTACTCACACTACCGAGTAGGCTAAGACATCTCGCCTTTGCTGTACCCCCAACAACAGCACCTCCAGCTCCGCACATATAAAATTCGCCAGGTGCGCCATCCGAGTCCTTCACTTAGCCATTTCTTTCAAGAGCTCTGCACACGGCCCAGTGTTGGATGGCTTTATAAGGAGTTGGCAGGGCGTGTCTGTATGCAAATGAGGGTGTACGAGAACGTCCAGTTTAAGAATGAGTGACATACTTCATTCAGCGGGGCGCAGCTGCGATAATTTTGCCCACTTACGAAGACCATTTCACGCATTCAGGAATTCAGAGGGGATTTTCGTAAATGTTAGTACAAAATCTTTACAAAGATAGTTATGAAGATATGAACATATTCGAGAATGAGGTCCAATGTGTATATAGTTGCTGACTAAATTATTTGTAGAAATGTTAATAACTAAATATCCACTAAAGAATCATGGATTAAGAATTATGTGCTTACACCCCTGAAGAGGGTATAGAGGAGAGGCTGAGAGGCAAGGGGAATAGAGATGATAAAGGAGATGGCGAGAAGACAGGGGTAGAGAGGATATGATGATTCATATCATGTCAGATGAGTTATGGGATGTCTCATTCATAGTGTGAACCAGTGGAGGCTGCTGACCAAATTTTTAGGTGAAGCACAAATTATTATATTATATTATATTATATTATATATTAAATAATATTTTTAAAACATCCCCCACTGTGTGTCAGTGGTCAGTGGACACAGATGAAAACATATTAACATTAGGTGACAGCGGACCTGACCAGATGAAAACATATTAGGTGACAGCGCACCTGACCAGATGAAATCATATTAGGTGACAGCGCACCTGACCAGATGAAATCATATTAGGTGACAGCGCACCTGACCAGATCAAAACATATTAGGTGACAGCGCACCTGATCAGATCAAAACATTTTAGGTGACAGCGCACCTGACCAGATCAAAACATATTAGGTGAAGGTGACAAGGAAGCCACAGACTCATACCCCCCCGACACTCAACTAACCGCCTCGGACAGTCCTTCATACCAGTGGCCATCAGGCTCCACAACAGTGGGCAGCGACTGCTGCCAGACATCGACCTAGAACTAATAGGAACCCAAGTAGGACAATAACACTACCTTATGCATACTGCACCTTATGTGGATACTGTGATACTGTGAATAATGAATAATGTATATTTCAGTTAGTTAGATAGTAAATTATATTGACCTATTTGTTTACACTGCTTGTGTTGTTTTCACTACCTGTACCCCCCCCCCCCCCCCCTTCCCTCATGCTGCTATGATGCCTGAATTTCCCCAAGGGGATCAATAAAGGAATATCTTATCTTATCTTAAAAGGAAAGATGAAATTACCTACCTGGGTTCCATCCTATACAGGCAAATCTTTCCTGTGACAAAATGGGATCCAATGTAATAAAACTAAGTCAACCAACGAACTAGATTCCTGTACCGGATCTCCTCTCTGGTAAACAAGAATACCTTGAAGACTCTAACAGGAGCACTCATTCAAGGGTACTACGACTATGCTTGCACCTCATGGTACCAAAGCACCTCAAAGGCACTAAAAACAAGATTACAAACATCACAAAACAAACTGGTCAGACTACTGCTTGACCTTACTCCTAAAACCCAGCTCACCCCTGTCCACTTTGACAACCTAGGATGGCTTAGAGTAGACGACAGAGTACAGCAACTTGCAATGGGCCTGGTCTACAAGATACACTACACCACTAAGATACCCATGTGCATGTCGAAATACTTCCCAAAGGTCAGTGAATACCACGACCACAACACCAGAGGGAGTTCCACAAATCATGTTCAACCCAGATAAAATAATAAAAAAAAAAAAAAAAAAAAAAAACGTTTTTTTTAATAAAAGAAAATAGTCATAACTTAGAAATGAGATTGCATAGGTCTATGAATCGATATCGCGATTCTGTTTCGATTAATTGCCCAGCCCTACAGTGTGTACAGTAAGTTAGCTTGGTGATTATCATTGTGATGTAGGCTAAGCTGGCTAGCTACTGTTAGCATACAAGCACTGTAGCCTACTTACTTTTTCATCCACAACGTTTTTTCTGATCCAGATGCATAAATCCACTTCTTCATGTTGCTCAGTTGCTGGTTTATACTTCGGTCCTAATGTTGGCGCAAAGTTTAATTTAGCTTGACTTGACTTGTTATAGATGTACAGCTTACTAACTACTAAACAACAACTTTCTCATAGTCTCAACTTTCACATAGTCAAAATGGGTCCAGCTGCATGTCCGGAGGATAGGTTTAGCTCAGGCCAATCTCAAGTTTCTCAAGTTTCTTTATTAGTTGTCATACAGAAGTACAGAATACTTTTATACAAAATGCTTCTTTATGTTACATTTTGTATAAAAGTAGTCTGTACTTCTGTATGACAACTAATAAAGAAACTTGAGAAACTTGAGATCGGCCCGAGCTAAACCTATCCTCCGGACATGCAGCTGGACCCATTTTGACTTTGCAATGCAGAAATCTCTGATTGGATTTGCAAGGCTGCCAATCATATTCAACCTCCGTGTATTGGATGTCAAGGGCTGTCAATCAATCAACCCTCCATTCAATGGCAAGAGTTTAACTGCACAGACCGTGCTTAGATGAAGTTAATAGCCTATTTTGATTAGCTGTTATTTATTATTTATTTAACAATGGGTCACACCTGTGAAGTTTTCTTCACAAATAATTACTGCAGGCAATACTGCAGTGCAGACCTGCTCAGATCTGTCAATTTTGGCCATTTTTGAAGAAGAAAAAAAATCACTGGAATTTTTTTTACAGAGGAAAACATTTATTAAACAAAAATAATAATAATAGTAATTAAAAAAAAATATATATATATATATATATATTTTTTTTTTGTTTAATATATAGGTATATGTAAATTATAATAATTATGAATTATGAGTGAATTTGTGTTTCACGTGTTGTCATAGAGAAACCTCCACTGGTGTGAACCAACAGACAGGCTTCCTGAGGGAGTTCAGAATGACTTTGGGCCAAATCGGTCTCACTGCTTCATGATCCTTCTCAAAATTAAGGAGAACAAATCTACAGTGGAGTGGTCCAATCTGCTATGGATGCTGTTGGTCTAATTTAGGAAACAAACAAATAAATAAACATCTTGCACACTACAGAGCTCCAATGCTCTCTTGATGAATCAAGTCTATATGTGACATAGAGAGGTGACAGTGGCTCAGGAGGTAGAACGGTCATCTGGTAGTCAGAAGGTTCCCGGTTCGATACCTGCTCCTCCCGGGCAGCGTGTCGATGTGTCCTTGAGCAAGACACTTAACCCCTAATTGTTCCCAATGAGCAGGTTTGCACCATCAATGGTTGCCACCGCCGTCGGTGTGTGTGAGGAACAACATTGTAAAGCGCTTTGGATACAAGTGCTATATAAATGCACCATTTACCATTTATAGAAATCCAGCAAGAAGCATACATAGACACCACATATATATGCTCATATATATACACATACATACACCCATATATATGATAGTATACATGTCACAGTGACCAATCGCAGCCACTCTTATTGTCTGGGACCAAATACGGCCACGCCCCATTCCCAGTAAATGGTGGGAATCTCTAGAATGGATTTGGGGCGACACTGTATACGGAAGTGGCTCTCAAGGTGACGATTAGACAACACTTTCTGTTGTCAGTAGATGGCAGCATTGGTTTAAAATTAAAAGGTGAAAATGTTGAAAACTACATGAATACATTTCCCAAGAGCGTTAGCACAGGTCACAGGTCACTGGGATGTGTCTATTCTTCGACGTGATCTAAACAGCGGTATGCGATCGCAGTATAGCGGCCGCGAATGGTAAACTAATTATCTTAACAAAAGTGCGCTGGTAGCGTTACATAAAGGGGGACATATGGTACAATTTAAGATTTTAATGATAATCGGCATATAAAGGACAACATAAAGCCTCGTTAATTTGTAAGAAACCTCAATGAAAACGGTAATATTAGCTATTGTTATGAAAATGTGCTAGAATCCGGGCGGCCAAGTGGCGTAGTGGGCAAGGCGCTCGCCACGAAATCTGGAGACGCTGGGCTTGCCTGTTCGAGCCCAGCGCTCCACATTTGCTTTCAGTTTAGCTGGTCGTCCGTACTAATACACATTGGCCGTATTAGGGGGTGGGAAACTGATGGGTGGGGATCGGGCGTTGTGGACAGCGACTCCTACAGGTCGGTTGGTGCGCCTGCGCAGTAGAATCAGGAAGTGTCGGGGGCAGCGTGAGCCTCCCATGCGTTACTCCTCGCCACTGAGAGATTGAGCTGCGCAGGTGAAAAGATGCGACTGCTGTTACCTCAAGTACCGGAGGGGACTTGTGCTATGTATGACTTAGTCCACATTGCAGCTGGCTTGTGGGAGGCAAGAAACAGCGTTCGTGACAGGGGAGGGTTGAATTGGATGATACGAAATTGGGATGGGAGAAAATATAGAAAAAAATGGGAGAAAAAAAAGTGGATAAAAAAAAAGAAAATGTGCTAGAATCCTATAAAAATGTGGACGCATTTGGTCTACGTTCCGTTAGTTCTGTATTCATAAAGTACAATATCCAATAGTATACGGTGAATAAATATACCCTGAAGAAAAACGATTAATATAATAATTATATAATAATTATAATAATAATAATATTATAACAAATATATAGAGAGAGGAAGACAATCAAGGGTATCCCTAAACTGCCAGGCTTATAGGCTATCATCAAGTACAGGGACACACTAAAGATACACCTCTATTTGTCCTAGACAAGGTGCAATGTCAGCCAGAGACCAACATGACAGATACCAAAATGAGAAGGAGAATCCACATGACAAGTGAATACACAGGGGGTATCAACTGGCAAGCAGTGGGTCTAGGGCAGGGGTTACCAATTCATTTTCTGCCCGGTCCACTTTCTAGGATTCAAATGACTTGGCGGTAGAGGTCTGCACAGGCCTGATATTGCAGCCCCAGCCCTGCCTAAGCCCTCAGCATTCAGGCCCGGCCCTACCCTAGCCCGACAAGTTAAGCAATTACTCAGCCAGACTAAAGCCTGAGGCCAATATTACATTGTGATGACAGACACATGTCTCTCACACACAGACGCACACACACACACACACACCCTGCCCCTAACCCTAACCCACCCCCCAACACACACACACACACACACACACACACACACACACACACACACACACACACACACACACACACACACACACACACACACACACACACACACACACACACACACACACACACACACACACACACACACACACACACACACACACAGCGAGGGGGACCTGTTGGTTCACCCACGACGCCCCGAGAGGCGGCCTACCTAAGGGCTATCCGACGGGACCACGGGGAGGTCAGGTCCACCACACTCACGGCTCAGGGCCTTCGCCCATCGCCGCCCCTCAGAGTCGGGCTATTCCCATCATGTCACTGCTATTGGCTCCGTGCCATGCTCTGACCGGCCGTCTTACCCCACGGACGCGCGCTCGGCCTCGGTCAACCGCCGACGCCTAAGTGGGAGCACCATGCGCCCCCCATCGAACCCCCGGAGGGGTAGAAGGAGCTGTGAACCAAGTGGCGCGCACAGCTATCCATTTGGGTCCAGGAGCACCATGCGCTCCAGCCTTCCCCTTGGGCCCAGGAGCACCAGGCCCTCCACTCGTCCTGACTACCCCAAAAATCATAATGTATACCGAGCATATGCATTTGGATTTTTTAATATAGCGTGTATAGGAATGAAACGCCAATCGATTATGTGTAATATGCGTCAGGGCCTATAACTCGCATTCTAGGAATTACTGCTATACACTCCAAAAACATACTTATATTCACGACGGTACTAACACGACAATGTATGAATGGAAAAATATAACGTTCCCACATCCGGAACGATAGATGTTGAATGGGCCATAGTAATGTCGATATAGCTATAATATTGCAAAGAAGGTGAGCGACTCCATAGGCTTACAGCACTGGCAGAGAGTGGTATAAGATGGGCATACTGCGTGGCACAGAATGTGTTAATAAAGTTTTCAATCATCAATCAATCAATCACATACGCATTCGACGCGACGCTTCCGGACACCAAACACGGACTATATTCAGAAGCATGTGCACAGCGTGTCTGCATCCGTGTGCGTGTCCGTGTCAGTTTCCGAGTATGTGGGAGCCTTTATCCTCCTACTGTCTCCACCCCCAGCCTCCGCCCGCTGTCTCCACCCACCAGCCTCCTCCTACTGTCTCCACCCCCCAACCTCCTTATCCTCCTACTGTCTCCACCCCCCAGCCTCCTCCTGTTGTCTCCACCACCCAGCCTACCCCTATCTATGTTCCAGTTTTATGTACTGTAGAGCTTAATACACTCTGTACCGATCACGAGTACCACCAACCTGGTTGTGTGGCAATAAAGGAATCTTGTATCTTGTATCTTGTAACACTTTTGCATTGTGGTGTGGACGAAGCGCTTTTCAAGAATACTGTTGTTGTGGATGGGATAAAAAAAATTTAAACTGAGGAAAAAAACAGATTTAAAAAATAACTAGGCCTGACTCATCATCAATCAACAAACAAACAAACTGATACACCACACTGAGAAATAATTCAAGCAAATGTAGACAGCTGCAAAGGTTCAGTGTGACTGTCCGAGTAGCTATAGATTGAGGATGGTAATGCAGGACAATGGTGGGAGACAGAATTTTAATATTGATCTAAATCTCATGGATGTGCCCTGCATTTTCTGGGAGAGAGAGATGTTGGGGGGGGGGCAGAGCAAGAGAGAGAGAGAAAGGGACTCCTGGGATTCTCTGTCTCTCTCCGTTAGTGCAGAATAAAGGAGTGTGGCAGAGGAGAGGAGACCCCACAGAGATATTTTTATCAGACTATGCTGACTGTGCTGATATCTCTCTGTGAGGGGCTGATGAGGAGGACTGGCCTTGTGGAGGAAGCTGCCGTGTGCATCCATAGCTGTCATCATCGTCTGCAGCCAGGACTGCTGAGTCTGCAGCCCGACCCCTTGGATTTGTAGCCCTGCCCCCTGCTGGGATGAAAATGACCTGTCTGTGTTGACCTGACACCTAATCTGTTTTCAGCTGGGCCTACAGACCCTCACCCCTGTAACCTACGGTATAATATAAACCACCATAAACTAATACCTAACAACACTGTAACTTACGGTATAAACCACTATAAACTACTACCTACAGTAACACCACTGTACCCTACTGTATAAACCACTATAAAATACTACCTAACACCACTGTAACCTATGGTATACACCACTATAAACTACAACCTAACAACACTGTAACCTACTGTATAAACCACTATAGACTACCACATAACAACACTGTAACCTACTGTATAAACCACTATACATGACTGACTACCTAACAACACTAACCTACTGTATAAAGTAAACCACTATAAACTACCACCTAACAACACTGTAACCTACTGTATAAACCACTATAAATGACTATCTAACAACACTGTAACCTACTGTATAAACCACTATAAACTACTATCTAACACCACTGTAATATACTTTATAAACTACTACCTAACATCCAGGCACGTTGGAACTATAAAACGGCAGGGGGTGCTGGGGGGTCGCCAGATGATAAAATAAAAATATGTTTTTTTTTTTTTTTTTTTGTCAGGCCACTGAACTTAGAAGCAGGCCAGGCCAGTGTTTCTAGTTGCACCAGCGCAATAGTTAGTGTAACTGAGGGGTACAATTCCCTGACTGTATTGAAAGTATGGTATCATTAAACCACTACTGTGTTATGTACTTTAATTACTGGCCATACAGTACACAGGTATATGTGATGAACACCCACACAATAACACGGCTTAACAAAGAAAGTCCTGTTTGGAATATTTATTAGAAGAGCAGCAATATTAGATTACAGTATTGAGAATTAGGGTCGCGCTTGTATGGCGAAGAATGTGCATAAATAGGTCAAGAGCGTAAGTCCATGAGCATATTACGATGGAGATAATTAATACCACCTGTAGCATAAGAATTATATAAGGTACACTCGTAGTCGGCTGGAGATACTAAGGGGGTTCCCTCCGGTTGTAAGCCAGCAGGGGAGAGGAATGTTCGTGAGCAAAAGTCTGGATCAACGAGGAATCAATAAGCTCCAGCTACGGGAGTCGGTACATATACTCCCCTCGATCGGCAGACAAAAGCAGCAGCTATAATCCAAGTATGCGGGACAGCATGGATGAAAGCCAGCCAGCCTCTTCCTAGAGACGGGCTCGAGTGATGCTCCTCACGGGTAGATCCCACACAGCAGCGGGGTAGACGGTTCTCTGCTCCAGCCGCCACAGTACCAAAAGCAATATAATCCAGCCGGAAAAGGCTCTGCATTTGCCGGTGTAGATTCTCCTGTGCACGGTACTTCACATTAACTAGGTCGAACTTGACGTTATTTCACTAAGCTCTGACACTTTTACTATCCTATTCGCACGCGGTTCTAAGTGCTCTATTTAGACGCAAGGTTGCTCACTTCACTTGGTCGTTGACTCGTGGTGAAGGCTTCAACTTGTTGGGTTAACTAACTGCTGTATCCACCTGCGACGTATTTATACGTAAGGTGAATAATCTAGTGCCAACCTCAGTTCTGTCTCGTATTACTGCGCAAACCTGTCTTAGCGGTGGCTTTGAACTAGACATTGGGGGTATGGCCGTTGGCGCCTAGGGGGTCGCTGTCCAATAGGAGAACGAATATTATGGTCTGGCTTGTACCTAGGTAAAGGGATATTCCGTGTATATGTACAAAGTATATACAAGGGATATCAGACGATATACAAATATTATACAATATATCTCAAGTAATAAATATATATATTCGGTTTAATCTGACCCTTTGTAACAGTTAGATAACCTAGGTGGGGAACAACCAGGAGATCACTGCAACTCACACAAGTTGGAGAACTATCTCTCTCTCTCTCTCTCTCTCTCTTGCTCTCACACACACACAAAGGGAGCCGCATGAGATTGGTGGAGGCGGGATCGTTACGAAAAACTGCTAATCATTGACACATGCTAGCCTGTAATAATCCCCCCCAGAAAAATGTACTTTGCATTTGATATATTGCAAATATATGCCATCACACACACTGGCATTTAAAGGGTTAGAATTATAAAATGAATATGTGGTGTTATGATCAGGGCTGAAGTTGAATAAAATATTGTATTTATCAATTACAAAAAACTGAAAATCCATAAAAATCTGTGTTGTTGCTAATCATACATATTAGGGATGGGTACCTTTCACATTTGAACCGATACGGTACCGGTACCGGTACCTGTGAATCGATACCGGTACCCAACGGTACCTTTTTTACCTCAAAAGAACCGAATTCGGTACCCATCCCTAATACATATGCTAGCCTGTTTTTTAACAATAATTTGTGATGCCATCACAAACACTGGCATTTAAATGGTACAAATAAAAAAAATGCCTGCACCAGAATGCAGGAAATGAAGTCTTTGTAACAATAAAATTCCTGGTGGGGGACCCCCTGCTTAAAAAGTGGCCTGACTGGGGCTATATTTCCTGGCCTGAATGATTTCCCCAGTCCGGCCCTGGTTAAAAGCCTCCAATGCTTATTAGTGTGTGTGCGTTTGAACATTTGCATGTTTCAACCATACATTTCCATTTAAAATAATTTTTTTTACCTCCTATAATAGTGGGGGTCGCGGCTCTCTGACACCGTTTTTTTTGGGTCGCGGCCTGAAAAGTTTGGGAACCCCTGGTCTAGCCTGTACCCCCCAGACATGTTGCTGGCCCCGTCAAAACAGTATCCTATCAGCCTCTCCATGGGCAGGTCGAGGCGTAAAAGTATTTTATACACAAAAACAGCATCTCGGCTGTTGTGTCTGGGCCGGGCATTGTAAAAACCCCAAAAGAAGTTCTGAGCTTCCAAGTTGTCTTCTGCAAACTGTATTTTACACAAGAATTGTTCTTTTCCAGTGAGTGACATCAGTGGTTCCGTCAGCGCTCAAGCCAAAGAATGGGCTTTTGGATGCTTTGCCTCTAATTTGTCACTGAATATCATGGGCAAACAGCTGTAAGATTTCGTTTTGGATGTTGTTGGACATCCAGTTGTCTCTCTTTTGGAGCCAATTCTTCAACTCGGGATCAGACTCGTGCGCACTCTTTCCATCATGAGCTGCCATAACACCCCATCCCTATTTGCATCACCCCTCAGTGGAAGCCCCTGGCGCCCGAGGGGGGGTATAGGGGAACAGACTCAGTTAACTCTTCAATACCTGATGCTGAGGCTGAACCTGTCGTCTCTGTCTCTCTCTGACGTTTATCAGATTTAGTGGGACTGTCACTGGGACCGGCGGGACGTTTAGAAAATAAATCTGATATTTTTCTTTTCTGCGAGTGAGACATTCTGTGCTAGCAAAGTTTGACTACTAGCTAAAATCGACTGACTGCGCAAGCACTGTATCACAGTAGCTCAGTGGTTCGTGGCGTGTGGGAAGGGCGGGAGACGGGAGGTGAATACAATTAGTTGTTTCACCTGTCATTCAATCAGTCTGTGACAGTCTGTCATCACTCGAAAATCTACTCGGTTTTACACGTATGATTGTGTACATACAGTAGTGTAATGAATGAATGAAAACTTTATTTAACAGATTGGAGAATGGCTACAATACAGTACGGCTCAATACACAATATTAAAATGGTGAAGTGCTTTGAGCAGGATAAACTTATAATATACAGTGTTACAGTTATACAGTTACAGTATATACAAATATATAAATACTGTCATAAAAAAAAAAAATATATATATATATTTTTTTTTGCAATAATTGAGAGGGGGTGCTGCAGCCCCCCCCGCACCCCCCCTTACAACGTCCCTGCTAACATCACTGTACCCTACTGTATAAACCACTAACAACTACTACCTAACATCATTATACTAAACCACTATAAACTACTACCTAACACCACTGTAACCTGTAAACAGTGGCGCTGCTAGGGTATATTGGGGCGCTAGGCAATAATTCTTAGGAGGGGCCCCCAACCAGTGATCACATCAGATTATTGGTACACTTTTTTATTAGTATATCAAAGCAGGGTAGCCGGACCAGCACTCACAGGTTCAATGTTTTTTATTGGCAGCCTGAATCAAAAGCAGACATGTTTCGGACAATGTCCTTCATCAGTGGTATGGCTAGCACTGGAAATGCATTCAAGGTGATGGTTAAATACACCTGGCAGGTAAATGACGCGGCAGGAAATGACATCACAACGCAGGTGTGCCTATGCAATATGACTAAATGAATGACCTATCAAATAGAGTCCAATCATAATTTATACATATGTATAGATATAGATATATCTATATCTATCATCAATAAATATTTATAAACAATACAATACAAAACAAAACAAAACAAAATGACCAGAAACTTGATAACATATAGCATGCCCTTCAATTTATAGGGCTAATTGAGCCACTTTATGTAATTGAATTAATTAATTTCAAATTATCCATTGGGCATCTTTGTGAATCATGCCTCTAGTTTGGCAACAAACAACATCTTTAATCAGACCAGAAATAACAATGTGGGAGTAAGGAGGTTAAAGGAAACAGGTTAAGACGTTTTCTTCATTCATTCCTTTAGGTTCGATACAATTGAACAGGTGGATATAATAACATTCACGTTGCAGCAGCAGCTTGTGTCTGTCTCCACCTCGCGCTGGCCTGAGTACTAACTCTAGTCCCATATATTTGAGGTCGTTGACGGTATGCTTACACTTAGAGAAATGTCGAGCTACCGATGACATCTGAATTCCTCACAGCACATTTGTGTTCACTTATTCTTGATTTAAAGGCTCTCGTTGTTTTGCCCACATAGGAAAAATTACAAGGACATTTTAGCAAATACACCAGATTGGACGAATTACACGTAATCCGTCCTTTGACTGGGATATTTTTCCCCGTTTTTGGATGTGCGAAAAATTTATCTTTAATCATACCCTGGCACTGAACACAGGATTGGCAGGGAAAATTTCCATCTGGGATGTTGGACATAAAATGAGAAGGTTTCTTTAAGGGCAAATCAGTTTTGACTAGGAGATTAGATAAATTCGCTTGTCTCTTGTAAAAATAGTTAGGCGAATGCTGAAACGCTGTCCCTATGAGAGGGTCGGACTGCAGAATATGCCAATGTTTATTGACAATACTCCGCGTGTCTCTCGTAATAGGGCTGTAAGTAGACACGAAAGATACTTTGTCAGGTCTATCTTCTTTCTTTCTGGGGGTAAACAACGTGGCCCTGTCGATATGCTTGGTTTTATTAAAGGCTTTTAGTGTCAAATCAGCACTATATCCTCTCTCGTGGAAACTGCCTCGGAGTACCTTTGCTTGTGCAATAAATGTATCGTCAGTATCACATATTCTCTTATAGCGAAGTATTTGGCTATAAGGAAGACTGTTCTTCAAGGCTGGCAAATGACCGTGGAACAGATTTTTTTCTATTATGGGATGTAGAAATGCCCGATCCATTTCCAGGTTGTATAATAGTATATACGTCCAAATAACGTTGTTTATTGAGTTAGGGTGAGCGATCTATTATCCAGTGTTTCAAGATGGAGTCGCGTGAGCTATAGCGAGTGGTCGGACCACATATGGAGTGAGCACTTCCTGTTCAAAGGTTAATGTCCGGTTGGCGATCTGCCGATCGGCCACCAGATGGCGCTCTTGAACCGCTAGAGAGTTGAGAGGAGATTAGCAGTGTGTCTCAGGGCTCCGGAAAGGAAATATGATTTCGATGACAGATTTTTGAAATATTGACATCAAAGACGAGTTACGGCGTCTTCGGCAGAATGAGCATGGCTCGGAATGACGTGAAAACTCGTCCGCGGCGATCATAGTGTTAACAATTGTATGTATTGAGCCGTACTGTATTGTACCCAGGGGTGCAGTCATAATTTCAGAAGTGGTTGTACTCTGTTTATAATGACATCATGTGTACGCGCGCGCATGCGCATAAATGTTCCCTCGTGTGTGACAGAACAACTCCGACCAGCATTATGATTAGAATGAGTATTATGCATAAATAGTAGGAAACATGTTTGTATAGGAAATTACTAGTTTTAGTTTAGTTTTTGTAAATATTGCCTTGAAATAGAGAAGCTGAAAAAGGTAGCAGGATGTAGCATTCAATAGATATGGTTGAAAAACAAACAATGTTTTAAATGTAATTGTAGATACAATATTGGGTAACACTTTATAATAACACTCAGTTATAATACCTTTATAAGGTATTTGTAGATAATGAACTAATCATGAACAAATCATTTATATACATTCGTAAATTATTATTAAATCATTTATAACTATATTTGTATAACATTTACAAATTAGTTCTACATTATTTATAACCCATTATCAACATTGTTTGTAGGCTACTTGATTTGTTCATCATTAAATAATGTTGTTTAATGTGTAGTAACACATTTGTAGATGCTTTGAAAAATGGATATGAAAAAACGACTATACTGTACCTCCATTTATTTGTTCATGTTCAACAAATGATTTGTTAAGACATTCATAAAACATTTATAAATCATTTGAAGATGCTATTGTGTGCCCTCATCTGAAGTGAAGCCTATTCATCATTAACAAATGTCTAATACAGTTATTTGTTATACAATTATTTGTTAACTTTTTCATCACCTTTTTCATCACAGCTTTCGGATACACCCTTCTTTGTGACATCAAACAGTGACAGAATTAGGACTATAGATAAATGCTATTTTATTAACATATAAAATACATGTGCATGACATATAGTGAAACATGGGCGGCACTATGACCCAGGAGTACCCTGGTCAGGTATTGACAGAGTATGAAGAGGAAGTATCACACGAGTGAGACTTGACTTCGACGTGTGTTGCCGTCTGTTGAATGGAAGCACAATACATTCGAAGAGCCAAGTTATTCGTGCTGCCCCACGCTTTTAAGGTATGTGTAAAGTAAAGCATTCCACACACACACACACACTGTGTTCTGTTAGAGTTTGGTTACTTCTGACGAGCCAATAAGCAACAGCATACAGGTTACGTCACACATATAAGTACTGAATATTACGTGAAACGTCAAAGACGTCAAAGGTCCACTTTACGCTAATGTCGTAAAACAAGTTAAAGGCATAGTGCACATACAGATAAATAATACATTCTATGACATCTCCCCTTCTTCAGGGTTTTTGTGTTCTTTCTTGTAACCAATAAATATTGCTTGAGCATTACTAAACATTCAGAACATATACATATAGTATGCCATTAATGTCCATTATCTTTCCTTTTTTTTTCTCTCACAGATTTAATTTAATCACAGGTTTGCTCAGTCTGCCAGACCGGGTATATAATAATAGTCCACCCTGTGGATCCGGTGGTCGGACGCAGTCGGTCGGTGAGACAGTGTCAGTGGTGACTGTAGGGTCAGGTTGCTGTGTACAGCAACTCCATGTTGTTGTTCATCTGGAGCTAGAGGGTGCGTCTCTCCAGCCGGTGCAGGGACGTGCTGCAGGTGACGACCGTCGCGTCTCAGTGCTGCTCCCTGTTGTGTCTTGATGACATAAGACCGAGGAGTGACGTTTTCTCCAGTTATAACAGCGGGTGTTCCCCAAGCTTTCTGATGGTCTAGCTTCACAAGGATAGAATCGCCAGGCTTCAGGGCGGTCAGGTGGCGTAACGGAGATTGCGTTCGTCACCAACCCCGGAGCGGCTGGATTCGCCTGTTCGAATCCAGCTCACAGCTCCAGCGTTGTCACCAGCTTGGCTGGCCGTTCACACTAATACAATTGGCAGTATTAGAGGGTGGGAGAAGCTGGCGGGTGGGTCCGGGTCGTTGTAAACAGCGACTCCTACAGTTCGGTCGGGGCGCCTGCTAAGCGCGGATAGGATCTAAGGGGGATAGTGTGATCCTTCCACACGCTACGCCCTCTCAGTGAGAATCCGCGCTGCCAGGTGAAAAGAAGCGGTTGATTGGCTGGACGTGTGTCGGAGGAAGCACGTGGTAGCCTCCATTCTCCCAGACCGACTGTGGGGGGTAAGTGCGCAGCGACCAGGAAGGGGATTGGGAATTGGCATAACGACTAACATTGGGATGGGAGAAAATCGGAGGAAAAAGGAGGGGGAAAAAGATAAAAAAAATAATAATAATAATCACCAGGCTTCAGCGATGGCAAGGGCTTTGCTCCGTGGCGATGATTAAAGTAGAACGCCTGTTTCTGTTTTTCCATTGTATCCTTACTCTTGATGTCCTCTAGATTAGGCCATTTCGGCTGAAGGTTCGTCTTGAGTGTTGGAAGTGGTGTCTTTATCTTCCGGCCCAAAAGCAGTTCAGCTGGGCTCACACCTGTGGTGGTGTATGGTGTTGATCGGAAGCACATGAGAGTGAGTAGAGGATCCTTCTGTTTTAAAATCCTCTTTGCAATTTGAACTCCTCTCTCAGCATGCCCATTCCCTTGGGCGTTGTGTGGACTTGAGGTAATGTGCTGAAAGTCAAAACCTCTAGCAAACTCCTTAAACTCCTGACTTGCAAACTGAGGCCCGTTATCAGACACGACCTCATCTGGACAGCCAAATCTTGCGAAAACTGTCTTTAGTTTTAATACAACCTGTGAGGCTGTGGTTGTTGGCATGTGAAGTATCTCGAGAAACCTGGAAAAGTAGTCTGACACAACGAGGTACATGTGTCTGTTATATTCGCACAGGTCAATAGCGAGTCTTTTCAATGGCCGCTCAGGTAGAGGAGTTGAGATGAGAGGTTCCTTTCGCTGTGTGTGTTTCATCTCACAGCAGAGCAGACAGGACTGAACTTTCCGTTTGATGTCAGATGAGATCCCAGGCCACCACACAGATGTGTGAGCCCGCTCTCTGCATTTTGTCAGACCCTGGTGTCCATCATGTATCCTGTCTAGAATGTCTGTCTTCAACACATCCGGGATTATCATGCGGCTTCCCCTTGTAACAATTCCAGTGTATTCAGACAGTTCACTTTTGACAGAAAAATGTTGCTGGTACATTACCGACATACTCCGGCCACCCACACTTGATATACTGCAGCACCATCTGTAGCTTACTGTCAGCTGCTGTAGCTGCGCTTATGGTGTCCAGCATATGTGTGGTAGCAGGCATATTATCCACAACGGCTGCAATGTAATACTCCACATCTGAGTGAGTGTCAGTCTCCTGTCCCATGCACAGTAGTGGACTTCGTGAGAGGGTGTCGGCTATGGTCAAGGTTTTTCCCGGTACATATTCTGCATTTGGTTTGAACCTCATCAGTCTCATGAGGAGTCTCTGGCACCGTATCGGCACATTGTCCAAGTCGTTTTTGTTCATGAGTGGCACTAAAGACTTGTGATCGGTGACCAACTTAAAGTCTTCTAGGCCAATCAGGTATTTTTCAAACCTCTCGCAAGCCCAGACACTTGCAAGACATTCTTTTTCGATCTGGGCGTATCTGGTTTCAGCCTCAGATAGACGACGTGAACAGTATGCCACCGGTTTCCAATCCCCGTCATGCAGCTGCAGCAGTACGCCACCTATGCCATAACTGCTGGCGTCAGCTGAAACAGCCGTAGGCCAATTCACATTGTAGAACATCAGGACTGGAGAGGTAGACAGAATGTCCTTGATGCGCTGGAATGCCTCCTGCTGTGCGTGGTCCCAAGTCCAAACAGTTTTGGATCTCAACAGTTCATACAGTGGCTGTCCCACTGTTGACAGGTTTGGGATGTACTTGCCCAGGTAATTGAACATGCCCAGGATACGTTTCAGCTCCTGCACATCCTGTGGCGATGGGAGCTCACGGATTGCTCTGACCTTTTCAGGGTCAGGCCTCACGCATGATTTGTCAATCACTTGGCCTAGGAAATTAAGTTGTTCTTTTCTGAAAACACACTTATCTCTGTTTAACTTCAAGCCGGCTGACTCAACCCTCTTCAACACCTTGCTAAAGCGTTGGTCATGCTGTTCTGGAGTGTCTCCATACACCAGTATATCATCCATGTAAACGGCTATTCCTTCTAGGCCGTTTAGAGTTTCAGCCATTTTCCGTTGGAAAATCTCTGGAGCGCTTGTGATTCCAAATGGGAGACGTTTGAAACAGTACCTCCCAAAAGGTGTTATGAAGGTGGTTAGCTTGCTGCTTTCTGGGTGTAGAGGTATCTGCCAAAAGCCTGAGGCTGCATCCAACAATGTAAACATGGTTGCACCACTCACTTTTGCAGTGATTTCCTCTGTAGTAGGAAGGACATACCTCTCTCTCCTTACAGCTTCATTTAACCTCTTCAAGTCCACGCAGATGCGCACTCTTCCATTTTTCCTTGGAACAGGCACCATAGGTGCACAGCAGTCAGTGGGCTCTGTCACCTGTTCTATGACACCGTTCTTTTTCATGCGCTCCATCTCCTCCTCTACTTTTTTCACGAGAGGCAAGGGGACTGTATACAGTGCATATGGCTGAGCGTCCTCCCTTAACCGTATTTTAACTGGTTCTGTATAGAGTGTTCCATGCTCACCAAATGCATTGTGGACCTCTTCGATGCGCTTTACCAGCCCCATCGCAGTCGCTGTGTCTCGGCTTAACAGGTTATTTGCATTCTGGCTGCGGACGACATACACTGGAAATGTGTAAGGCTTCTCCTTGTAAGTCGTGTTGGCCTGAAATGTCCCCAAACAGTCCAACTGACCCCCAGGACTGCACAGTTTGACACTAGACTGCTCTAATGTCTTTTCAGGGGTTAACATGTTGAATGTCTCTTCACACATGATGTTTGCATCTGCACCCGTGTCAATTTTAAATTTGACAGATGTTGCTCCGATGAAAACATGTACAGTCCACTGTTCATCCTTTCTGTTGGGAGAGTGTTTGTTTGTGACTGCACCCAGGACGTATGGTGTCTGTGAAACAGTCTCTGTCACTTCTCTGACTGACTTGCTCTGACATTGTATTCCCCAGTGACCCACCTTTTTACATTTGTTACACCTTGATGTCATGGCTGGGCACCTTTCCTGGTCTTTGTGCATACATTTTTGTTAACAGAATTCGGCTATAGGGTGACAATAATGTGGTCAAGAGGCATGGTTTCTATCTTGAGCCTTAACTGGCATGGTTTATTATTCACATGGCAGAGCAGTAACACTACAGGTCTTCTCTCACTGAGAGACTGGGGGAAAGAGAAAGAAGTGGGAGGAGACACCACTATTTATACTCGCCACCTGGCGGTGTCCTGAGTGTCTCCGCCTAGAGCGCCCTCTAGTGGAAACAGTTAAATATGCAGTTAGACAGTTACTAACAATCCTACACAGAACCTCTGCCTTCAACACTCCCACTTAGGGTTTAGCATACTGGATAACTTCTTGGAAAACATTTTACAAAGGAAATTATATAATCCAAAAACATCAACAGGGTATGACAGTCAATACTTTCACATTAAACATGACCCTTGCAAATCCCTTCAATTTTAATTTGGAACAGGTTTCCTCATAGTGTCTGCTACTCTGTCGTCCGTTGGACAGTAAACCGGTGTCATCCTTTCTTCTCTGATGACAGATCTGATGAGATGATATTTTCTATATTGGCATGTTTACATCTATGTTGACACACTGGGTTCACAATGGTTCCATGGTTTCCCTCATAAACAACAGTGTCCATCATTTTTAACAGATGTTGACCAAATGCCCCTAATCTTCAAAAAACACCTTATCTGGTATAGAGAGTACATTCCAATTACCTATTACATATTAAACAATATACTCGTAATTTTATCTCCATCACTTCTAACAGTTGTTCTGGATAAACACACTCATGTATGGTCAGAGCTAGAGCCGTATATTCGGCTTCACTAGTTGATAGTACCATTGTGGGCTGCTTCTTTGTTTTCCCACGAAACCAGTGAGCTGTCTGTATTCAAACTCACACAATATCCTGTACCTTTAAGATAACAAAAAAAACATGTAATCCAAATGCTCCTCTATGGGGTCAGTCAAATGCTGTGACAATCCACTCTTTACAAACCATTGGTCAGGGCGGGTACAAACACATTGTTAAATAAATGAGGCTACCCACAGCATCTCTGTACATTTTTCTGTTTCTGAGCATCCTACTGATAGTCTAGTCTTTGATCACATGGTGTTTCCCTTGATCTACATTATTACATGTCTAAACGTTTCAGGGTCTTTCCCACATAGTTACATCATTGAGAACATGGTAAGTCATCCTCCTCTGTACTTAAACATGGAATTAAACAATCACCCACCTCTGTACTTAAACCTGGGATTAAACATAGGATCCATTTCAGTATTTAGACATGGACTCTACTCAGGTATTTAAACCTGTATGCTACTCCTCCCGTATTTAAACCTAGAGTATCCTCCTCCTGCCTTTAAGCAGTGTAGCCACCCTCCTTCATTATTTAAACATGGAGTACCATCCTTCAGCCTTTAAGCAATTTGCTACGAACCACACTTTGTATTTGTCGTGGCCTTCAATACCCTCCTGGGTTGAATACACCCATTTCCCTCCCACTGTCTGTCTGCCCTCTGGTAACTTGGTTGAATACACCCATTTCCCTCCCACTGTCTGTCGGCCCTCTTCGGGGGACAATGTGACCTCTTTAAAGGTCGGGGTTACCCCACTGACTACCCTGTAGTAGTCATCAACGGGGGTAGGTGTACTGTCCTCCTCGTCACTCCCTTTCCGGGCATAGTCTTTCAGATACTTTGGGGGTTTGTGTTCCCTCGAGGGATACCTCCCACTGCTTGGGGCACTTGACGTCACACTCGGGTGCTCCTCGTCATCGCCCTCTGGGGGTTGCTGACTGTCTGCCTGCACGACCGTACTAAGTACACTGGGTTGATGAGTCTCTGTTTCTACCAGTGATGGGAATAACGGCGCTATAAGTAATGGCGTTACTAACGGCATTAGTTTTTTCAGTAACGAGTAATCTAACGGATTACTCTTCCAATCTTAATAACGCCGTTAGCGTTACTGCAAAAAAATGCAGACAGATCTCTGCGCCGAGAGGCAATAATATGTTCTTCCTTGTTTAGTGGGCAGTGCGCGAGCCAAGCATACATGCTGACGATTGGCTGAGGCTGAGTAAAATGTCATGGTAAGCCAATCAAAGGTAGAGGTGGGCGGGTCTAACGCATCGAGAGTCTGAGCCACAATACAAGCGATTCAGTCAGCGGAGACCGCGGGTCTGTGTAGTGTACAAATAATCTAAAACGAATCCAACGGAACAACATAATAAGCGAGCAGTCAGCGTGAGACAGCGGTTCACTCTTGTGTTGTAGCGCAGCTGCGCAGGGCAGTAGTGGCTCTACTGCTGACAGGCTCAACCATAGATATATATGGGGCGACAGTGGCTCAGGAGGTAGAGCAGTCGTCTGGCAATCCGGAGGTTCCCGGTTCGATTCCCGCTCCTCCCGGGCAGCGTGTCGATGTGTCCTTGAGCAAGACACTTAACCCCTAATTGCTCCCGATGAGCAGGTTGGCACCTTGCATGGTTGCCTCCGCCATCGGTGTGTGAATGTGTGAGTGAATGTGTGAGTGAACGGGTAAAATGTGAGTAACAAATTGTAAAGCGCTTTGGATAAAAGCGCTATATAAAAAAGCAGCCATTTACCATCTATGGGCTCAACATAGTGCTGCACTTCCTGGTTTAATAGCACAGTCTGGTGCGCAGAGATATATATCTGTATGTCATGCATGTCTTAAATGTCATGATTAGATTGGTTTAGAATGATTTGATTAGATTCTTATATCTGTATGCATGGCCGCCTAGTTATAGTTGAAAGTGGGGGTGCAATATATATATATTTTTTTTAATTATTATTATTATTATTATTATTATTATTATTATTATTATTATTATTATTATTATTATTATTATTATTATTATTATTATTATTATTATTATTATTATTATTATAATTTTTTTTTTTTTTTTTTTTTACATGCAAGGGGTGGTTTGGAGGGGGTCCGGCATGACCCCCTCCACGGCAGATATTTTTTTCATTTAATGAACCTGTACGTGCAATTTCCTGCAATATAGAGCCTTCAATCTTGACCATTAAAGCTGCTCTTTTCACTATAAAACTCAGTTTATATTGCAGTATGATAGCCAATTACTATAATAATAATAATATATTAATATATATATATTTATATACTGTATATATACTGTATATTTTTTTTTGCTCTTTTATTTTTATTAAATCAATCTCCTTTCAAATAGGCCAAGTTTTTAATAAGAAAGAGAGAAAAAATACCAACAAGGAACAATAACAGGGTCTGCTGTAAATATAGCCTATTTTGTGTCTTAATTTGTTATGTTATCCTACACTTTAAGCTGTCTGATATTTCCATTACCTGTAACTCTTGGGTCTCTTTCTCTCCTTCTCTGCCTCCTCCCTGAGTCTGCACAGTCACCATATCATTCTACATTAAGGAGAGCAATACACTTATGAATACACTGAACCGGTTTGAATACACAATCTGTATGCTACTCTGTAAAGAAAGGGAGAGAGGGGGGATATATAATCCAAGTATTTGTGTCTTAATTTGTTATGTTATCCTACACTTTAAGCTGACTGTTTGATATTTCCACTACCTGTAACTCTTTGGTCTCTTTCTCTCCTTCCTGAGTCTGTACAGTCACCATATCATTCTACATTAAGGAGAGCAATACACTTATGAATACACTGAACATCATTATGAAACATTTCTATTGCACCCTTACTTACAATTCATTATGAATTGAAAATGGGGAACCCTGATGTAAACAAGACGAAAGTCTTTCTCTGGTCTGCATCCCCTTAACAATTGTGTGTATTGAGCCGTACTGTACTGTACCCATTCTGCAATCTGTTATTGATTAAAAATGTTATTAACATATTGCAGAATGGGTACAATATAGTACGGCTCAATACACACAATTGTTAAGGGATTGCAGACCAGAGAAAGACTTTTGTTTTGTTTACATCAGGGTCCCCCATTTACAATTCATAATGAATTGTAAGTAAAGGTGCAATTAACACCGTGCAATCCATTATTTGTGGAGCCCGCCCTTTAAGTCTTTGAGCTATTAGGCTACTAGGGTTCTTACTTTGCGTTTTGGTGTACTGAAAAATGCTCCGATGTCTGTATTCTTTCTTTTTTCTGCCATGTTACCTGGTTGGCTGGACACACACACACATTTTCATTTCAGGTATTGTACCTTAAGATAATTGAACATCTTGATTTACCGTAAATCCTCAAATATAGGACGGGTCTTCTATTTACCTCAGCTGCAAAGAGCACCAGGCCTTTATTAGAGAGGCTTATATAAGAGGCAGGCCTTAATTTAAAAAAATTACACTCATGGACATAATCCCTTCATTTTCAGACGGCCGCGGCCGTCGTTAATCCGGCCCTGCTCGCGAACGTTAAAATTTGCAAACGAAGTCAACGTTATCCAGCTGACGACACCACATATCTAGATATATGACAACGTTAGCTAGCGGCTAGCACTAAAGCTAATGCCAACCAGAGGGACACTTTGTTATTATTATTATTATTATTATTATTGGTATGACCAGATGGCATTTCGGGATGTGAAACACTTTTATTGTATTGCGTGGTAGAACCTCTACCACTCAATAGTAAACGATATGTCTAACATAAATAATCTTAACAATCATAAACAACTTACTGGAAAATCCTGCCTGCCACCAAATGACACACTTCTGTGGCCTTTGATATTTACACTCAGCCTACCTGCAGCGCCAGCGCCGTGCGCCACTATCTGCTCTGCTGGGGGTTGGACTTGGAGAGGCACTGGATCAAACAATATGGGGGAGCAGGGGGGGGGGGGGTCGCAATCTTTGGAAACTTAAAAACTTGCTATTAAGTGTCATTGCGTATTATTAATTTGATTGAAATTACGTAGTTATGGTTAGATTTATATATGGGAGGGGGGGGGTATATCATATTTTTCATATGATCAAAAAGTGGGGGAGCAAAATCAGATGTTTGCCCTCCCATGTTCAATAGTCGTAGAGCAGCTGCTTCGCATGCTCTTATGCGCAGGCGTCTATGTCTGTATGTTGTGTATGTCATGAATTGAAAATGGGGGACCCTGATGTAAACAAGACGAAAGTCTTTCTCTGATCTGCATCCCCTTAACAATTGGGTGTATTGAGCCGTACTGTATTGTACCCATTCTGCAATCTGTTAATTAAAATGTTCTCAGTATATATTTGTTATTTATTTTTGGTATAGTGCTTAACAAGCATAATTTAATGTTGCCCAGTTGTGGCCTGTTGAGGGGCAATACATATCAAAAGTTCCAAAACATCTATTGTATTTGTATGATCCACTAATATATAAACATAGTAATTATAATATCTACATACATGGCATTTGATTGGAGGCTAGTCTCACTTTGTCCCACAGCAACATTAAAATAGTTTAGATTTGTGTATGTTGTTTATGTAAAAAAATATATATATTGAAAGTAACGCAATAGTTACTTTCTGAAGTAACTAGTTACTTTTATAATTTGTAACTGAGTAAGTAATTTAGTTACTTTTTGGAAGAAGTAACTAGTAACTGTAACTAGTTACTTTTTAAAAGTAACATGCCCAACACTGGTTTCTACTCACCTTACTCTGGAGTCCAGCTCTGGCTCCTCTGTCTGTGTATCGCTCTCACCTGTTGCCTTTGTGACAAACTCGACTAGCATGTGTTTCTGCACTCTCCCGTTACCGGGATGATAAACTAGGAAAGCGGGGCTTCCCTTGTTGTGTCCTACGAAAAATCCTTTTACCCCTCTGGACTTGGGCTTTCCCCTGTCCTGCAGGTACGCATAACACACTGATCCAAATCGGTGCATTCTGGCTAGATTACACTTCTTTCCTGTCAGTGCTGTATACGGGGTGGTGCCAGAGTGCTTATTAAAGCACCTGTTTCTGGTGTAAGCGGCTTCTTGCACCGCATAATGCCATAGGCTCTTAGGTAAGTTACTATCTGCTAGCTTACTCCTAGCCATTTCGAAAAGGTTATGCCATTCCCTCTCTGCCACCCCGTTCTGGTGTGGGTGATATGGACGTGACGTCTCGTGTCTTATCTTATACCTTCTCAACAGTGATTGGAACACTCTGTTTGTGAACTCGGTTTCGTTGTCGGACCTCAAGCATCCTACGTTACCATAAGGGGATACGTCTGCCAGGAATCTCTCCGTGGCCGGGGGCGTGTCACTCTTTGCTTTGAGAAAGTAAACAAACACTGCCCCTGTGCACACATCTGTAAAAGACAGTACATATCCAAAGCCTCCTATGGACTCGTTGCTCACTGGGCCGGCTAGGTCCGTGTCAACTAATGCAAGTGGTACCCTTACTCTGTCTGTGGGATTTCTGTATCTCGGTTGAGTAAACTTCCCCGTTTTGCACTCTGCACAATTTTTGTCAGGTCTACGCTTTTCTCCTTCAATGTGCATGCCTTCTGACACTACTTGCAGTTTCAGTAAATCCTCGTAATTACAATGACCCATAAGCTTGTGCCATGTCTGAATATCATGACTGGCCGTCACACTACACATATCATTATTATCATTATACTTGTCATTGTCATTACACTCCGTTTGCAGATAATATACTCTCTGGTACTTCTTTATGTCAAACCGTGTACCGTCAGGTTCTACAAGAAAATGTTTACCTTTATCGAAGAATACCTTGGCACCGCTTGCAGTAGCAGCTATTACAGAGAATAGTCCTTGTGGGAACGATGGTACATAGAGAGCATTCTTTAACGTCACCGTACGCCGGCACCCCTTACTGTCCGTGAGGCATACCTGTGCGTCTCCTCTCTCTTGCGCCAATCCGTAAGGTGCGTCTCCCGTCTGCCAGCTCCATGCTGTGCCTCTCCGGGTGGAAAGTGTCGTCAAAGTTCTTGAACCGACTCCTGTCGTTGATGACATGGGACGACGCACCTGTGTCCACGATCAGTCCCCTTCTCTGGGCTCGCTGCAGCTGGGCCTGTCCCGCGGTGCATGCCATCCGCACCCCGAAAGTGCAGTCTTCTTGTCCCGTTATTCTCCGGGCGTCATCTCGATCCGTCTCACGTCGACCGTCGCCGCCATCGTGTCCGCTGTCGTCATCCTGTCCACAGCCGTCTTCTTGTCCGTAGCCGCCATCTTGTCCGTAGCTGCCATTTTGTCCGTAGCAGCAATTTTGTCTGTGGCCTCTGTCTCGTCCTTGGCCGCCGTCTCGTCCATGGCCGTCATCTTGCCCATGCGCGTATCGCGCGCTCTGGTCGTGTTTCTTCATGCACGCTCTGTCTGTGTGCCCCGTGGATTTGCAGAAGCTACACCAGACAGTCTTTGTGCAGTCGCTTCTCCGATGGCCTTTCTCTCCGCATCACCAACACGCCAGTTCCATCGTGGTCCTGGTCCTCTCCCTTGGCGTCGCTTGGGCCTTTAGCACCCTCTCTCCCGCCTCCGCGGCGGCTGGGTGGGTATCTTCTGAGGCCTCAAAGTTCCTTAACTTAGCCTTGAACTGTCCCAACGTCATGTCTGTTGAACCGTGTGTTACCAGGAGTGTGAACGGTTTGTACAGCTCCGGTAGTCCTCTCATCATCATCGCCATCATTAGCCCATCGCTTGGTGCTTCTCCGGCACTCCTCAATGGCGTCATGATCTGCTCCGCTCTGTTGACGTATTCGGTCACAGTCTCTGTGGGCCCCTTCCTCAGGGCCGTTAGTGCTATGTAGAGGGCCACGACTTTGGGTCTTCCTCGCCCGATGTAATGCTCTCTCAACACCTCCAGGCTTTCTCGGCCTCTGTCTTTAGTGTCATGGAATATCAGCCCCAGACTGGTGTCGTCGAGCAGCGGCGCTAACTCACAGTACGCGTCTGCGTTACGCTGGTCGTCCAGGGCTTGCTCTTCCGCCGTCAGTTCTCCCGTGGGGGCTGCCAGGATCGTCTCCTTCAGCCCCGCACCGTGCATGCAGCATAGCATGCGCTCTTACCAGAGCTCATAGTCCTCTGCTTTTCCATTGAATGATGGCCATTTGACCCTTCCCTTATTTTCCATCCTCTTTGTTGGTGATAGGCTTAGCTTTAGCTCTTGTTGGCCTAGCGTCTAGCCACACGGTGCTCCCGGCGCTAACCTAGCCTATACTTTAGCTAAGCTTGCTACAGTACCCTTATTATTTCGCCCCAGCGTTATCTGGGCCCATAACCTGTTAACAGAATTCGGCTATAGGGCAACAATAATGTGGTCAAGAGGCATGGTTTCTATCTTGAGCCTAAACTGGCGTGGTTTATTATTCACATGGCAGAGCAGTAACACTACAGGTCTTCTCTCACTGAGAGACTGGGGGAAAGAGAAAGAAGTGGGGGGAGACACCAGTATTTATACTCGCCACCTGGCGGTGTTCCTGAGTGTCTCCGCCTAGAGCGCCCTCTAGTGGAAACAGTTATATATGCAGTTAGACAGTTACTAACAATCCTACACAGAACCTCTGCCTTCAACAATTTTCCACATCTTCCACACTTTGGTTCTCTTTGCTCCCACTTTGGTTCTCTTTGCTCCTCACTTTCTCTCCTATTGGAATTCCACCTGGGTTTTCCCCTGTATGGCGTTTTTCCACGTGCAATCTCCTGCACTGCAGCGCACGCCTCTCCCTGCTGGTGAACTTGAAGTTGAACCTCCTCGGACTGACGGACAGTCTGAATAGTTTGGGCTAAAGTAAGCTCAGCCATTAGCTGCAGCCTATGTGACAGTTCCTTGTCAATAATGCCCACAACTATACGGTCACGAATATGTTCATCTTTGTTCACTCCAAAGTCACAGTGTTCTGACAAATCATAAAGAGCTCGAATAAACATTTCAGCTTTCTCACTGGGCCGCTGTCCTCTCAGGTGGTGAATTACATTCTGTTTGGGATAAATGTACTCGTCATATTTCTTTAACACAGCTTATCCTTATCCTCCTCCTCCGGAAAAGTAAATGACTTGAATATGTTTTCGGCTTCATGGCCCATGGCATAAATCAAGGAACTGACCTGGACCTCGCCGATCTCCCTGTTTAGTTTTGTCGCCACTCGAAATCGCTGCTTCCATCGCTGCTTCCATTCGGCCCACTCTCCAGGACGATCAAAAGAAAAACTGTCCGGTGGATTAAACGTAGCCATTTCTCCGATGCAATGCGTTCGTCAAGCACTTTCTGACACCATGTAAAGTAAAGCATTCCACACACACACACTGTGTACTATTCGAGTTTGTTTACTTCAGACGAGCCAATGAGCAACAGCATACAGGTTACGTCACACATATAAGTACTGAATATTACGTGAAACGTCAAAGACGTCAAAGGTCCACTTTACGCTAATGTCGTAAGACAAGTTACTAAAGGCATAGTGCACATAAATATAAATACATATAATACATTATATGACAGTATGAGCAGGCTAAAACATTTTTGTTGGTAAATCTATTCAATCATTTCAGACCTACAACTCTTATATGTTGTGTAGACATACTTGATGTGGTGGGCGCTAACCACTAATGTTACATTTGAATTATGTGTTTATTCCTAATGTGTGCTCTGTATATTGCGGTATGTGATGATGACATGACACACAAGGGTAATAATTATTTGTATTTTCTGGCTGTATAGCCGCCGATACAGCCTGAAAATACAAATAATTATTACCCTCGTGTGTCGTGTCATTATCACATACCGCAATATACTGAGCACACATTAGGAACAAACACATAATTCAAATGTAACGTTAGCGCCCACCACATCAAGTATGTCTACACAACATATAAGAGTTGTTGTGAGGTTTGGTTCTTTCCCCACCACAGGCTTCTTAAAGTACTGTGATGATTTGTCCGCTGTTTAACCCACTCGCTCTGTTCCTTTAAGTTTTCGGTTAATTAATTGCATTCTCCTCTTCACACGCTTCTTCCTGTAGACGCCGTTTGATTGGTGCTCCCCCAACCACACGCTTGTCAATCTCATCCCGCAGCTGTCACAGCTTGTCATTAAGCATTCCTTTTGCTTATATATACCCTGATTCCCCATTAAGTGTTGTTGGATCGTTTTGATATATTCTCTGCATTTGCCGTTCCTTCCGTTGCCTGCTGTTCCCTGTGCTTAGCCTCCCAGGACTCTCAAGGAGTATTCCGTTTGGACAACCCATTCCCCGTTACGAAGCGCTTGCCCTGTTTGATCTGCTCGCTTGATCTGCTCGCTGTACGCACAGCGCTTTGGTGAGTTTTTGCAAGACAGTCTTTTGACCCTATCATTTTTCGTGTGTGTAAACACTGAAGAGATCCAGCTTTTTGTTCAGTCTGTCTCTCACCCTTTGCCTGTTTTTTGGATTGTTCATTGGGATTCATTATTGTTTGAACTTTGCGCACTGTGTGTATTCACACCGAAGATATTATCACTTGGATTATTATTGGGACATCGCTCACTGTGTGTATTAACACCGAAGATTCTGTCACTTGGATTATCTGTTTGGGACAAGTCACTTCACCTGTCACCTGTCTGTTCCCAACTGTACTCTGAGCTAACCCGCTCTCTCTCTCTCCCTGTCCCGCTACCACCTCGGAGTACTGCCGAGAGGATTCTGCAGAGCGGCTCTGACGTCACTGTCAGATTCCTCAGACAAACCTCCCCGGGAGAAGCTGCAGAGCAGCAACATTCCTCAAATGCTTGTATCCCAGTCTTTGTCTGTTTTCAACCAAGTTCTTGCTGCTATTCTGTGAAATAAAACAAGCCCTAGTTTTTGGCTAACTCTGAAACTACTCTCTCTGTGTCGTTAGCGTTTGGGGTCGGTGTCAAACCATAACATTACGATCCAACCAATATGACGACCCCAGCCGACACAGAGAGAGTCGTCACCTTGGGCATCGAGGGGGTGGTAAGGCGTGCCCTACGCTTCCATCGCGCTCCAGGCAATGTACCGGTTCACCGTCTCTTTGTCCCCAACTCAGTCCGGTCCCGGGTCCTCCTGTGGGGCCATACCAGCCGGTTCGCCTGCCACCCGGGCGTTCATCGCACGTTCTCCTTCCTGGCTCGTCGATTCTGGTGGCCCACCATGAGGAACAACGTCAAGGAGTTCGTACTGGCCTGCGCGGTCTGCGCCCGCAAGAGAGTCAGCACAGCATTAGCAGTCCAGATGGAGTCAACCAAGGAACACAGCCTACAGCTAGACGCGGCTGCAGCTGCTGTACAGGAACTCCGAGAGCAGGTCCTGCTTATTCAGGGGCCCCTGGGGGCTCTGGCTAGCCAGCAGGCTAGTATTCTCCTCCACTTACAAGCGCTGAGTGAAACCATTAACTCCTTGCTTATAACCCCACTTCCTTCAGGAGCCTCGGCCGGAGCATCACCCGCAGCCCTGGCAGGCCCTGCGCTTCCCGATCCCGCACCTCGGGAACCCCGTCTCTCCGAACCACGGCTGTTCGAGGGCAACCCCGAGGATTGTGCCACATTCATCATGCAATGTGAGTTGGTTTTTCGTCATCAACCCAGTCGTTTCACTTCAAGAGGAGCCCAAGTGGCCTATATGACTAACTTGCTCTCAGGCCGGGCAGCCCAGTGGGTCACTTCCTCCTGGGCAATGGAGGCAGACTTCTGTTTCTCCTATCCAGACTTCGTGGCTGAGCTCCGCAGGGTGTTCCACCATCCAGCCCGTGGTCTGGACCCTGGAGCCCGGTTGGGTACTTTCCGGCAGGGCAGCGGCGGGGTTACCGACTACGTGCTGGAGTTCAGACTGGCGGCGGTGGAGAGCGGTTGGAACGACCAAGCACTTCGTCTTACCTTCGTGAGGGGGCTCAGTGACGCAGTCAGGGACCAGCTTGCGACCCGGGAGGAACCTGATTCCCTCGAGGACCTGTTCAGCCTCGCCATTCGCATCGACGGACGCCTCCAGGAGAGAAGACGTGGGAGAACCCGACGGGGACCCCCAGACATACCCCCCGAGGACCACGACCTCGAGGAGGTTTTCAGTACCCCAGACGTACCCCCCGAGGACCACGACCTCGAGGAGGTTTTCAGTACCCCAGACGTACCCCCCGAGTACTACGACCTCGAGAGGGTTTTCAGTGAGTCCAGGGCTCAGGTCTTTCCGCCTCACCGGCCTTACGACTGTGCCATCGACCTCCGCTCTGGGGCTCCCTTTCCCGGCGGCCGCCTCTACAGTGCTGACCGTCCTGCCCCCTCCGTGACTGGTGGGTTTGTTCCCTCCCGAGCCGTGACCGAGGAGGAACCCATGCAGCTGGGACGCAACCGCCTTAGCCCGGCCGAACGGGAGTCCAGGCTCTTCTCCGGCCGGTGCCTCTACTGTGGCCGGGATGGACACCGTGTCTCCAATTGCCGTGCCCAGCCAAGAGGACCAGGCTCGCCGGGACCCCGGGAGATCCTGGTGAGCCGTCTTTCCTGTTCCCCCACCCGTGCACCACCCAACCGTCTGGCGGACGTCACCCTAGCCTGGGCGGACCAGCGGGCGACGGTGGGTGCACTCATGGACTCTGGTGCTGATGGGAGTTTCATGGACGTTGGGTTTGCCACCCGGGCCAACATTCCACTTGAGGACCTCGAGAGGCCCTTGGAGGTCTTCGCGCTGGATCATCGCCGCCTGGCTGAAGTCACTCAACGCACCTGTCCAGTCCTTCTCACCATTGCTGGTAACCACGTTGAGAGGCTCCAGTTTTTCGTCACCAGCTCTCCTCTTGTCCCTGTGGTCCTGGGCAGGCCCTGGCTCGCGCTGCACGAGCCCCACATCGCCTGGTCCTCCGGTGCCATCAAGGGGTGGAGCATCTCCTGTCGTGCCCAGTGTCTTCAGGTGCCGTCCAGCCCCCTCACCGGGTCCCAGTCCCCGTCTCCGGCCTCCCTCGCCGGTGCTCTGTCCCTGTGCCCGGCCTCCGCTGTCGGGCCCCAGTCCCCGTCTCCGGCCTCCCTCGCCGGTGCTCTGTCCCTGTGCCCGGCCTCCGCTGTCGGGCCCCAGTCCCCGTCTCCGGCCTCCCTCGCCGGTTCTCTGTCCCTGTGCCCGGCCTCCGCTGTCGGGCCCCAGTCCCCGTGCCCGGCCTCCGCTGTCGGGCCCCAGTCCCCGTGCCCGGCCTCCGCTGTCGGGTCCCAGTCCCCGTCTCCGGCCTCCCTCGCCGGTCCTCTGTCCACGTCTCCGGTCCCCCTCTCCGGGCCTCTGTCTTTGTCCCCCTCTCCAGTGCCCCTGATCGCCGGCTTCCTTCGGTCCCGTCCGGGCAGGCCGGGGCCGAGTGGGTCGCCGGGTGGCTCCCGTGGAGGGGGGAGTACTGTGAGGTTTGGTTCTTTCCCCACCACGGGCTTCTTAAAGTACTGTGATGATTTGTCCGCTGTTTAACCCACTCGCTCTGTTCCTTTAAGTTTTCGGTTAATTAATTGCATTCTCCTCTTCACACGCTTCTTCCTGTAGACGCCGTTTGATTGGTGCTCCCCCAACCACACGCTTGTCAATCTCATCCCGCAGCTGTCACAGCTTGTCATTAAGCATTCCTTTTGCTTATATATACCCTGATTCCCCATTAAGTGTTGTTGGATCGTTTTGATATATTCTCTGGAAATCAAAATATGGTCACCCTAGATTAAGGCACACAAAGGACCTCCCCCTGGATACGATTTGGAGAAAGGATATCCCGGAGTTGGATGTAGATTTTGATTGGAATGCAGTCTGGGAAAATGTCCGGCTGTCCTCACGCAACCCAGATCACCAACAGATTCATCTAAATTTTATTCATAGGACTTATTTGACCCCTAGACGATTGAATATAATGGGTCTCAGACCTGACTCTCGATGTACCTTATATCCAAACAGGGCCATCGGAACATTTATGCATATGTACTGGGAATGTCCTCCTGTTGAGCTTTTCTGGGAAGTGTTAACGTTTGTGGCTAGGGGAGATGTGTAGAAACCCAAATGCTGGACAGAGGAGGGTGAGAGAGACGAGACACGAGTCGACGTTGTAATTGCGCAGTAGTAGTAAACAGGGAACATTACAGGGGAAAACAAAACCGGACTTGAAAACACGGGAAATCAAACTCAGCAACGCTGAAAAACATAAACATGACCCATAAGACCGACCAGTGACAGGCAGGGCGAAGGGCCGAAAACCCGGAAAAAACTGGGGACGAGGACACGGAAAACCGGAGCCGGGGGGGGGCGGAGAAAATAACCCAGGAGGGGCACAGCAGCAGGGGGGCCGGGGATCAGGACCAGAGGGGAGCCCGGAGAAGGGCGCACAGGGCACGGGACCAGGGGCACTGGAGAGGGGGACAGAGGCCCGGAGAGGGGGGCTGGGGACATTGGCAGAGGCCCGGAGAGGGGGGCTGGAGACGGGGACAAGGACCCGGTGAGGGGGGCTTGAGATGGGGACAGGGACCCGGTGAGGGGGGCTGGAGACAGGGACAGAGGCCCAGAGAGGGGGGCTGGAGACAGGGACAGAGGCCCGGAGAGGGGCACTGTAGAGGGGGACAGAGGATGAATGCTCAAAAAGTCCAGATTATGACAGGAAGAGATTGCCACCCAGCTATCAGATATTTTCTATCTGACTATACCTGTCCTGCCTTCTGTATTATTATTGAATGAGGTTTCCCAATTACCGACCTCTACACATGTGAAGAGACTCATTTTAGCCGGCCTCACAGCCGCCAAGAAATTGATTGCCTCATGATGGATACACCCAGACAAGCTATGCCCGAAGGTATGGATTCTTACCTACCTCGATGTGATATATCTGGAGATATCCACTGCACAAGTTTTAGGGGTTAACGAAGCGAATATTGCTATCTGGTTGGCAGCGGTTGCAAAACTTAAAGAGCGCATATAACGGTCAATTGTTAGATAATCTATGTATTTAACTCACATTGGGGTCCTGGGGCAAGTGTGTGGGGGTGGGGGGGGTGAAGAGCGAGCGAAGACCATTGTCCACTTGTTTTTTCTTTTTGTTTTCTATTGTATTTTTAATTATGTATATATTCTGAGCCCCTTTAGATGTGGGTCTGGTGGTTGTGAGCTCGGACTGGGGGGGGCCGTGGTTCGGGGGTCTCTGCGGGTCGAGGCATTAAAGAGGCGTGATGCTTTGGCTCGTGGGGGCGCCGGACTGCGGGTCCTCCGGGGTCGGGGTTCGCAGCTGCCGGGCCTGTAGATGGAGGGGGCTCAGGAAACCCATTATGTTTGTGTTCTGGGCCCCATTTGATTGTGTCGGAGTGTCATGGGCTAGGGGTGGGGGGGGGCCTTGGTTCGGGCCCTCGGCGGGTCGGGGTGTTAAAGAGGCATGATGCTCTAGCTCGCCGGGGTGCCGGACTTGGGGCTCTCGAGGGTTGGCGATCGTGGCTGTGATGGGTGGTGAGGGAGGGTCTTGGGGTGTTAAATGCACAATATGTTTTATTTATTGTCTAGTCATTGTTGTGTTGAGTCAATGTTTTTGGTGTCTTTTTATGTATTATTATTGTTATTATGTTGTGAATTGTGTTGTTTAATTTTTGAAAATTAAAAAAATTTGATCACAAAAAAATATTAAGGCACACAATAGCATCTTGAAATGATTTATAGATGTTTTATGGATGTCTTAACAAATCATTTGTTGAACATGAACAAATAAATGGAGGTATAGTATAGTCGTTTTTCATATCCATTTTTCAAAGCATCTACAAATGTGTTACTACACATTAAACAACATTATTTAATGATGAACAAATCAAGTACAAACAATGTTGATAATGAGTTATAAATTGTCAGGATGGAGGTAGGTGAGTTCCAATTGTTGTAGGCAATCACAGAGACGGAGAATGCATACTCTTGAACAGGTTCGACTTTAATAGTAAAGAACACAAAGAGTAATACTAGGATACTATGCCAAGGGCAAAGGAACGAGAGAATAGATAATGGAGCTTAGTGGTGGTCCAGAACTGGAACCGGCCGCGTTATCTCCGAACGCCTATAGTCAAGACCTGACGAATGACAAGCAGAGGAAAGTAATGTTAAATAGCCACCAAATACCAACATTCCACACACCCCTGTGACAGCCAATCAGAAGCCAACCCCTAAGTGACAGCACTAAAGGACAGGGAAAAACAAGTGACAGCAGTCAGGTGACAGATGACAGAGAAGGTGGGTGGTTCCCGACCGTAGTCAGGAACCAGAATCGTAACAGTACCCTCCCCCGACGAACGGCACCAGACGTTCACCTGGGGGCCTCGGGATTCAGCCGCCGGAAATCAATGATCAGGCTGGGATCTAAAATATCCCTTTGAGGCACCCAAGAACGCTCTTCTATCCCGTACCCCTCCCAATCCACCAAGAACTGAAACCCCTTACCCCTCCGCCTACAACCCAGTATCCTCTGCACCGTGTAAATGGGATGACCACCAATAAACCGAGGCGGAGGAACCGTAGGCAGTGGCGGGGCCAAGGGCGATGAGAGGAACGGCTTCAACAGGGACACCTGAAACGTTGGATGAACCCTCATAGAGCTCGGAAGCCGTAGCCTGTAAGCCACAGGATTCACCCGACATACTACTTTAAAGGGCCCTATAAAGCGAGGAGCCAGCTTCCTGGATTCCACCCGGAGAGGGAGATCCCGGGGTGGAAAGCCAAACCCGCTGCCCAGGACGGTAAACCGGAGCCGGACGACGCTTGCGGTTAGCCTGCCGCTGGGTACTAACCGAAACCTTCTGCAGCACCGCCCGGACCCGCTTCCACGTCCTGCGGCAGCGAGCCACGTGTGCCTGGGCCTAGGGCACCTCCGCCTCCTGCTCCTGCTCGGGAAACAGAGGAGGTTGAAAACCATACTGACACTGAAAGGGAGACATACCGGTAGATGAGGAGAGGAGGGTATTATGCACGTACTCAGCCCATGCCAACCTCCTACTCCACGTTGCCGGGCAACCACCAAAATGGCGGTGAACCCGTCCGAAAGGGGAAGGCCAGAAATAAAGTCCAGGGATATGTGCGACCAGGGCCATTTAGGAATAGGAAGCGGCCGGAGGAGACCTGCTGGTGCACGGCGAGAGGTCTTACTGCACGCGCACATCGGGCAGGCCGCCACAAAGGAACGCGTATCCCCCGCCACTGTCGGCCACCAGAACCTCCTACGGATAAATTCCAGGGTCCTGGTGGCCCCAGGGTGGCTGGTGAGGGATGAGGCATGTGCCCACTGCAGCAAACGTTGGGCACATACGACCGCCTCGGAGGGCCCCCGCCAGGATCGGGCTCCCGCGTCTGCGCCGACCCTACCACCTTATCTATGCCCCAAGACACGGGTGCCAAAATCAAGGCCGGTGGAATAATGGGATGGGGCTGCTCCTCCCGACCAGGAAGATCAAATAACGCGTCGGGTTTGATATTCTTGGACCCGGGCCTATAGGAGATGGTAAATCGAAATCGTGTGAAGAATAACGCCCACCTGGCCTGGCGAGCGTTAAGGTGTTTGGCCCCTTGGATGTAAGCCAAGTTCTTATGATCGGTCCAAACAATGAAAGGATGTGCCGTTCCCTCCAACCAATGTCTCCATTCCTCCAGTGCCAATTTGATAGCCAACAACTCCCGATTACCCACGTCGTAGTTGCGCTCGGCTGGTGACAGACGGCGAGAAAAAAAAGCACACAGGTGCACTTTCCCATCCTTTAAGCACCTCTGAGAGAGCACCCCCCCCACCGCGATGTCAGAGGCATCCACCTCCACAATGAACGGAACCTCTGCATCGTGGCGGATCAATACAGGAACGGATGTAAACCGACGTTTGAGATTGCAGAAGGCCGACTCTGCCCTAGGCGACCATTCAAAGCCAGGGAGAGAGGCCTTAGTGAGAGCTGTTAACGGATTGGCTAAGGCGCTAAAGTTGCGAATAAAGCGCCTGTAAAAATTTGCAAAGCCCAAAAGCCGTTGTAACCCCTTGAACGACAAAGGCCGTGGCCAGTCGAAGACTGCACTCACCTTGGCCGAATCCATGCGTAGATCACCCTTCATCAACACAAAGCCCAGGAAGGAAACGGTATCAGTGTGAAACACACACTTCTCGGCCTTAACGAATAGTTGATGCTTGAGGAGACGGTCTAGCACCTCCGGAACATGCAGTTGGTGTTGCACCATATCGCGAGAAAAAATTTGGATATCATCTAGGTAAACAAACACTGACACCCCAATCAAGTCTTGCAGCACGTCGTTAACCAGGGCTTGGAAGACTGCCAGAGCATTAGCCAAACCAAAGGGCATGACCAAATACTCATAGTGACCATTAGGCGTATTAAATGCAGTCTTCCACTCGTCTCCTTCTCTAATCCTGACCAGATTGTATGCATTACATAAGTCAAGTTTAGAAAAGACCTGTGCCCCCTGTAAGCACTCAAAGGCCGTGTCCATGAGAGGTAAAGGATATCGGTTCTTGATGGAAACGTCATTCAATCCCCTATAATCAATGCACGGATGCTGATCCCCATCTTTTTTATCAACAAAGAAGAAACCAGCGCCGGCCGGGGATGTGGAAGGACGTATGTGCCCCGCAAGCAATGCCTCCTCAATGTAGGTGTTCATGGCCAAGGTCTCGGGGCGTGAGAGAGAGAACATTTGCCCGCGAGGCGGGGAGGTACCGGGTAGGAGATGAATGGGACAGTCGTATGATCTATGAGGCGGTAGTTCTTTAGCACGCGTCTTGCTAAAAACGTCCGCCAGGTCCCAATAGATCTCAGGAACCCCTATCAAATTGGGATTAGAGGGTGGAACAGAATCTGCGACGCTCCCCACCATCCTGGAGAGAGAAGAAGGAGAAAAAAGAGAAGAGGGGGAGGGAGACAAGGGAGTGGACAAACTCTCGCCGACGACCGACTTCACGTCGACCTCCGTTGAGAGCTTGCCCGTGCTCCAATTAATATTACGTATACATGAAGACAACCAGGGATGACCCAACACCATTACACAATAGGGGGAGACAATGACAAATAATTGAACGCACTCCCACCCCCCACCCGCCATCCGGATGTGTATAGGAACAGTGCATTGAGTGACGCTCCCACTGCCCAGGGGCTGACCGTCCAGGGCGTAGACCGGAATAGGAACCCCCAACTCTTCTACCGGGATTCCCCATTCTCTCACCAACCCCAAGTTAATGAAATTGCCCGCCTCCCCTGAGTCAATGAGAGCCTTTGTTCCCCTAACGTTACCCCCACAGTTAACCGCCACCTCCAGAAATGTACGTGTGTCTGATGGTAGTGCTGGGGTGAGCCCACCTGCTGGCGCCCTCTCGAGGCCCGGCGGAGCACCTCCTCTTCCCGACTGGCGCTGAGTTGAGCCAGCCTGTTCCCGACAGCTGCCGAAACGATGACCGGAGCGGCCGCACGGGAAGCAGCGCCGCTCCTCGATGAAGCGCCGCAAGCTGCATGGATTCATCACCCAGTGGCCCACTCGTGTAATGCGGGAAAGTATCAACAACGGGAGGAGAAGGGACACGTACCTGGGTAGTATCTTCACGCTCCCTCTCACTCTCCCGATGTCGGTTGTCCATCCGTATGGCGGTGTTGATGAGCGTTTCCAGCTGCTCAGGGATCTCACGCACGGCGAACTCGTCCCTCATCCGTGCGGAGAGTCCCTTGAGGAACAGGACCACACAAGGAATCTCCGGCCAAGCTGCCTCCCGAGCCACAATCCGAAATTCGATGGCGTAATCTGAGACCGTGCGGAGGCCCTGCCGGCAGGCGAGAAGCCGCCCACCGGCCTCGAAAATCGAGAGTACTCGGGAAGTGTTGAATACCCTTCTCAACTCCCCGGTGAAGTCGTCCACACAGTTGCAGATAGACGAACCGCTCTCCAATTCGGCCGTAGCCCAGGAGAGTGCTCGACCGGTGAGGAGGGTGATAATATATGCGAGGGAAATAAGCGTGGCTGCAGCTGGAACACGAGTGAGCACTGGGTGATGAACTCCCTGCATCCCTCCGGTGCTCCCGCGTAGCGGCCTGGTGCGGGTAGCCGTGGCTCCTGGGTCCGATCCTGGTGCCCAAGAGCTCCCCGACTCTCCTCGGTGTTGAACGTGGTGTTGAACGCCGCCTCTCCTGCCGCCGTCTCTCCCACCGTCGTCCTTACCCCAGCCACCTCGACTTGTGCCTGCTGGGCTGTGAGTAGCGCCGACTGCGCCGTCTCCTGCGACGAGCTGACGATCCCGCCCAGCCGAACCAACTCGGCGCTGACCAGATGTTGGTGTTCCTCCATGCGCTCCTGTGCACTCTTCTGTGCCCGGAGCATCTCCATGATTGCCTCCATGGAACTCTGATGGTCAGGTCTTCTGTCAGGATGGAGGTAGGTGAGTTCCAATTGTTGTAGGCAATCACAGAGACGGAGAATGTATACTCTTGAACAGGTTCGACTTTAATAGTAAAGAACACAAAGAGTAATACTAGGATACTATGCCAAGGGCAAAGGAACGAGAGAATAGATAATGGAGCTTAGTGGTGGTCCAGAACTGGAACCGGCCGCGTTATCTCCGAACGCTTATAGTGAAGACCTGACGAATGACAAGCAGAGGAAAGGAATGTTAATAGCCACCAAATACCAACATTCCACACACACCCCCGTGACAGCCAATCAGAAGCCAACCCCTAAGTGACAGCACTAAATGACAGAGAAAAACAAGTGACAGCAGTCAGGTGACAGATGACAGATAAGGTGGGTGGTTCCCGACCGTAGTCAGGAACCAGAATCGTAACAATAAATAATGTAGAACTAATTTGTAAATGTTATACAAATATAGTTATAAATGATTTAATAATCATCTATGAATGTATATAAATGATTTGTTCATGAGTAGTTCATTATCTACAAATACCTTATAAAGGTCTTAAAGGAGTGTTATTATAAAGTGTTACCCAATATTGTAGTTACAATTTCTTTACTTGAATTAACTTAAACTAGAAAAGTAAATACAAACTAAATTAACAATGTAACTTACAGTTTACAGAAGGACAGTTTCCTTCTGAAGCACAACTTAAGAAATGTCTCATCCTTCCAGTCAGGATAATTTGTCACAAACCCCCACCAATTGGTACAGGGCTTGTATTTTGGTTTGGCTTTTCTCGTTCTTTGTTATGCTATTGCTATGCTATTGTTATGCAAAGACAAGTAGCTATGTGAGTACCGGTACTTGGCGCACGGCACGACAAGTCGAGTGAAAGTTGTGAATGCATTTTTGTGTGCATGTGCGTGCGTGTGCTTCTGCTCAGAAAAGTGGTGGAACGGCGTGGTACCGCGTGGCATGAGCACTGCACCTCTGATTGTACCCATTCTGCAATCTGTTAACACTATGATCGCCGGGAACAAGTTTTCACGTCATTCCGAGCCATGCTCATTCTGCCGAAGACGCCGTAACTCGTCTTTGATGTCAATATTTCAAAAATCTGTCATCGAAATCATATTTCCTTTCCGGAGCCCTGAGACACAGTGCTGATCTCCTCTCAACTCTCTAGCGGTTCAAGAGCGCCATCTGGTGGCCGATCGGCAGATGACTAAATGTAAATGTAAATGTACATGCTGTCAGCCCTCAGGGGCCCCCTACTGTCAGGGGATCCAATCAGTTGCCTGGCTTGCCTGTTCACAGGCTTCACCTCTGTGTGTAAATCACTATAAACTACCACTGTAACCTAGTATAAATCACTATAAACTACCACCTACCACTGTAACCTACTGTATAAACCAATGTAAATTACTATCTACCACTGTAACCAACTGCATAAACCACTATAATATATATTCTGAGGAAACTGAGAATCAGTGAAGGTTGAACTACTGTTGTTCAGACTTCAGGATGTTTTTCTGAGTGGGTCGACTGACTTTGTGTGCTATGCTAATTAGCATACATACTGTTGAAAAGCAAAAGTACACACTGCCTCAGCACACACATGCACGTATATCATCTCACACACTGTCCCAGAACACACACCCACACAGTCTCAGCAAGAAAAGAACAGCTACAGCTGGTAGCTCAGAAACACACTGAAAATGTTACGTTCCCCCCGGCCCTGCCCTCTTCTTCCCCCCTCGTGTTCCAGGACTTATCCCTGCACCTCACCTCCCCTCACCTTCTCTTGGACAGCTCCCCTCACATCCTCCACCCATTCATGGTCCTCTTCCTCCACCTGCTGGACAAATACCCTCACTACTCCTCCTTCACTTGTGTCTGGTTAAAGTGTCCATGTTCCTCTGTGTTCTCCCCATTGTGTTGTCCCTCCATGTGTGCCTATTACCCTTTGTGTTCCCTTGTCTGTTTTAGGTATTATTTTTGGCTTTAGTATTTTGTGCCCAGTGTGTTTGGTCTTGTCTTGTGTTGTTATTTAGTCTTGTACCCCGATTTGTTCAGTCTGTTCCTATCCCAGGTGTGTCTTGTTTCCAATCAGCCCTCATGTGTCAATCAGTCTGTGTATATTAGTCCTGTCTGCCCCCTTCCCTGTGTCGGTTCATTATTCTGTTTTCCTGTCATATTCGTGGAGTTGGATGTTCCTGTACTTTGCTGTCGTTGCTGTTTTTTCCTGGTCCCCTTGTGTAGTATAGTGTTTTTGTTTTTGTGCCTCGTTCTTCTTCCAGCATTTTGCTGAGGTTTTAATTTGTGTTTTTGGAAGTATTTATGTGTGTTGTATTCAGTTTATGTAGTAAGTAAAGCTCTATTTTTGATCTACACCCCGCCATGTCCTGCCTGCTTCCTCCTCGTCCTGTCTGATATTGGGTCCTCCACAACACCAATCCATAACAGAAAACCCGGCATCTCCTAAAGGTCAACTTTTTAGGATTCATAAAAAAAACTTGATTATGAGGGTTCTAAATGGGTTCCATCGGTTCTACAATATGTTCTAAATGGGTTACATCGATCCTACAGTGTATTATGAATTGGTTCCATTGACTCAACTCTGTGTTCTAAATTACTTCCATTGTATGATGTGTTCTGAATGGGTTTCATTGGCTCAACAATGTGTTCTGAATGGGCTCCACTGGCTCTACAATCTGTTCTGAATGGGTTCCATTGGCTCTACAATGTGTTCCAAATGGGCTCCATTGGCTCTAGGCTCATGAAATTTGAACACATTAAAAACCATGTAAACCTTCAATTCAAGTAAAAACATCACGGTCAGTGGATTTGGAGTTACAAGGTTTTACAGCTGACAGCTTGAAAGGCTTGTCTCAGAGATTTAGTTACAGGCCCCACATGTGTATTAAAAGCAGAGAGAATAAAAATCTATGATTTGTAAATCCTTTGATTGCAGTTTGTGGGCCAAATCCATATTTATGTGCGGCAGTCAGCATTCCCTCCCTTCAGCCCTCTGCAGCCCAGAGAGGTGTAAATTCAGTGCTGTCAGGCTGCACAACTCCCCCTGAATGCTAAGGAAGGAAAGGCCCTACATTTCATTGGAGTGTCTGCTTGACTGCAGATCTGCATACTGTAAATATGAATGATATGTAGCCAATGAAATGCACACGTGACACCTGACATTTCAGTGGACGGGTGAGAGTGCATTTCATTTCATGTATGATTCTGAGAAGTAAGAGCTTTTCAGCTTTTTAAACGTGGGAAGTACTGTTGCTGTTGAGTACTGGAACATAATATACGGTAGATCAACATTTGACCTTCAGAATCTCTTCCATCTAAAACATTGCCCATCACAACTAGTTTAGGTTCACTTGTATCCACAAGCATTATCAAAGCCCCAATCCTGAATCTTTTGACCATGGGAATGTGGGGAACATACATTCTGTTTCTCAAGTGTTTGATTTGTAGGTGGAAAAGGAGCGGTTTTGCTTATTTTAAGCAAAGGGTTAAGCTGTGTTTAACCCTTTGTATGTTGGAATGCACTGTACAGTAGGTTTGTTTCACTCCAGTGTTTAAGATAAGATATTCCTTTATTGATTCCCTTCAGGTGTCATAGCAGCATAGGGAGGGGGGGGGGGTACTGGCATGGACAGGGTAATAGGAAGACAATAAATATAGGCAATACAATAATTTAATATGAATATAAAATATGAAATGTACAGTAGATACAAGGTTAATCAAACATTACCAACATAAAAATGTTACAGCCACCAACTACATCAGTATTAGTAGTGTGATTCGCCAGTATAGTAATGGCTTGACTTAAATATTCCAAGGTTATCAAGACCACTTATGGGAGTGACATCACAAATGAATTGCCACTCAGCATAGAAACTGAGTCCTGTACTGTGACTGATAAATTGGCCATTCTTAGTTATTTTAACAAACATTTTATTTCATCAGGATCCTTGTTTGAGTCACTACAGCCATCAGACTCTGAACATCAGGGGCCCCTTATGTCAACCCCCTCAAACTCAGAAACTGAACCCTTCAATTTATCTCCTTTTGAGGTGGAAGTCCATAGGGCCCTAAATAAGCTCAACTCCGACAAATCTGCAGGCCCGGATAAGTTGGAGCCTCATTTTCTCAAGGCAGCTGCTGATTTTATTGCAGAACCTTTAACCTAAATTTTTTTTCACCATCGCAAGCAATGAGATTCCACTAGTCTGGAAATCTACCCACATCCTCCCCCTGTTGAAAGGGGGTGATCCCTCATCTCTTAAAATAATTACAGACCAATCTCAAAGTTGTGTGTTTTAGCCAAAGTCCTTGAGAAACTAATAAGTGAGCAGCTTAAAGATTTCTTAGACTCACATGGCCTGCTTTCCAAGAACCAGTCAGGTTTCAGAAAGAAGCACAGCACGATCACTGCTACTCTTAAAGTAGTCAATGATGTCATTGAATCACTGGATTGCACTAAATACTGTGCAGCTCTGTTCCTAGACTTATCCAAAGCATTTGATACAGTTGACCATGCCATTTTATCGAAGTGGCTACATCAGGGGTCTCAAACTCAATTTACCTGGGGGCCGCTGGAGGTAGAGTCTGGGTGAGGCTCGGACGCATCAAATATTCCATAAAAAAAGGGTTTCAAGTATTCAAAAAAAAAGTACAACTGATCCAATCTTCTCAATCTTTAGCAATAACATTTCAGAACATGAACAGTTCTTCAGAACATGAACGGTTCTTCAGAACATAGGCTTCTCAGTGGTGTCAGTGGACTCATCCACAGCTATGGAAATGCACTGTGCATTTTTTTTATTCTATCATGTAGCTGTTTAATCAAATCACCAGCCAGTATTTCAGTTATTCTGGTTGCTGTGCGATCTGAGGGCGATTTGCTTTTGTTTGCCTTCAAACATGGTCTCCATCACTTCAGTCATACATTATTTTATTATGTATGCATCAGAGAGAGAGAATGGCGTATTGCCACTGAGTGAGGACTTGGTTGCTTTTTCTCGTTGTGACATAGATTTAACAATAATTCTGCTTGCAGCTTGATATGATGATTTCATTCCATTTATTTTTGTGGTTCTTAGCACTGCATTTTGAGGAAAGGTTGCATTAAAATAACTGTTTTGTTTCGTAGTGGCGTTTCAAATTGCCACCCTTCACAAGAGCTACCGTTTCTTGGCATATTAGTCACATAGGTTTGGTGCTGGGACTCAGGATGAACGCATATTTTTCAGTCCATTCACCTTTGAATTGCAGTCGACTTTTCTTTTACTGACCATCTTTGAACATGCCATATTTTTCTGCTGGCTGCCTCTGCCTGCCTGCGAAACTAGGCTAATAGCTACATTTATCTCACGGAGATAAAACTGGGAGCGAGGCTACTGTAGATGCGCTGTCAACTCTGCTTTGACTCTGACTGTTTAAGACCCGCCCTACTCTGCATCTGATTCGCAGACTGTGGGTGAGGGGGGAAAACGCTGACGGGACACTGAATGTGATTGGACCAGAGCAGAGTACACAGACACAGAGTGGCAGTGCAGCCGGACATGCAGAGCACTGCTCGCAGAGGAGATAGAGAGGATGCATTTGCCTTCCACTTTACTTGGTGTAGCACCCTGAAAATATGGCTATTATTCAGAAGTGCTGACTTGCCTTTTATCTCCCCTTGGTGCACCAAGACATAGTAACTAGTTTCCATTGATATTTCCTCGAACAATGACGCAGGTTTCTCCTTCTCCTACCGGCTGGAATATGGATTATAAACAGTAACACTAGATCATATTCTTCCACCCAGTGCTTCTTCTGTGGGGCTAGTTGGCGGTACCAGCAGGGGGCAGCGGTGGCAGGCGGAGCGTACGAGGGATACGGGGAAGGAAGCAAGTCAACTGAGACGGAAGTGGGAGGAACCAGCCTCTTCGACATTGGACTTGGATGTGATCGGTCGTGTCTCGACAGAGCCCCGTAGTGGACCACACGGGTGAACGTATTGAACTTGAGTATATTACGGGTTATCCTAGAAAAGTAAACGTAGTAGCGTGTTGCATGTTTCCCCAATGAATAACCCTAGTGATACAACGAGTTATCCTAGAGGAAATGCGGTATAGCCAAGTGTGGCTTATGTTAACGATGTTCCCTCAAGTGAGGTGCCCCGCCAGCGTGGCTTGAAGAGGACCGGTGTTTAGAGACACCCTGCATCATTATATATTGCGGCTAGCAGGAGGGCTGTTTGGGACCCAAAGAGTAGCTTCAGTAAAGGTAGGGCTAGAGTATTGCTGCGCGTCTACCCAGCACCGGCCTTCAACAACCAGTCTTCGCCGGCATTCGACGTCTGCTCTGCCCCGGCTGTCTTCAGCCCAGCACGGGAGTTCTTCCCGTCCAGCAGAGGTCGCCATCACCCAGCACGCGCTCTCAGCACGCTACTGCTTCCTCTGCTCCAGCCCCGCTTGCTAGCCCCCGTGACGAGAGCGTTCGATGCCATCTTGCTACCCGGACAGTGGTGGCACGGCGAGGACGCCATCTTGGTTGAGTACATTAGAGCGTCAGTGCTCCAGATCTTATTGCACAGTACACAGTGTGATGCGGCCTACGGGTGAAGCTAACGTTGCTAACTACAGTTCATAGGGGTACCCCATAAACATTATATGCTGGCATTAGTATAGGACTCTTGTTTTGGTAAAGTGGGCCCACCATTTTGATTTCCTTTGAGTGTGATAACGTGTTGGTTCTTTAATAATAATTTCCCATCTAATTAACCCTTTCCCTGTGGGGAGGTTACACCTGTGATCTCATAAGTAAAGCCTTAGAGAGGTATTGTTCCTACCATATAATTAAAGCCTGAGAGAGGTATTATCCATGGTACTAACCCAGACGTGGGTGATGAGTCAAGCACATTGAAGTATATTATCCCTGGTACTGACCCAGAGGTGGGTGCAGTGGCGGCTCGCCACCGGGGGCGCTAGGGCGCCGACCCACCTGTTAAATCAGAGAAGAAGAAAAAAAAACGTTTTTGTTTTTTGTTTTATAGCCCTATAAATAATATAAACATGTTTAAAATGAATAATATTTACTCATTTTAAGTATGTTTGTGTTTCCAATGCACAATATAACGTTAATATATAAAATAAAAAATACTCGTTTTCCTGAACAGGAAGTGACTCACTCCTGCTCATTTCTCCTGCCGCATTTCTCCTCTAGCCGTATTTCTCGGCCCGGGCTAGACGCAATAGCGCTCTGAGTGCGCGTCACTGTTTGATCGCTGTATCCGTCGCAGCCAATCAGTGCGTAACGCGTTGTGCGTTGAAATATGACTATTATGTTGGAAACCGGGCGCGATTTGAAGCGGTCTAGGCAGCAGCGTCAAGAATTTCCGTAGCCGCATTTCGTGGAGATGCTCTCTGATTGGCCGACGCCAGTATTTTTTTCCGTAGCAGCATTTCGCGGAGACGCTCTCTGATTGGCCGGCGCCACTTTTCTATGTTCCAATTTTAGGTTTTCTAGCTTGGTAGAGATAGTTGTGTTGTTGTGAGATGCAGCTATTTGTCTTAGAGCGTGACTGCAAGTTCTTTCGACGGTTAAGCTTAGGCACTCTTTCAAAGTTGGTTAAGGTTAGAGTTTGTCTTAGAGCATGGCGATAGAACGCCAGGTAGTTTGCAGTCTGTTCGACGCGGAAATGGACAAAGAAATCAAGTACTGTCTTGTTGTGTGGTGCTAACAGCTGAGCTAACACTTGGCTAACAAGCTATATGGCGGATGCAGTCTGGACAGTGGTCTGGATATACATCATCAACAGCGGATTATACACTTTATCAAGCCCACCACGTTTCAATTAAACAAAGTGAGTTTATGCTGTTGCTGTTGTGTTGTTGTTAGCTCACACAGTACTTGTTGGCTAACAAGAAGCTATATATGGATGCAGTGTGGAGGGACAATCGGACAATGGACATCAACAGTCTGGACAATGGACGGAGTGGATATACTTTATCAAGCCCTTCTGTCTGCTGTCAATTTAACAACAAGGTAGATTTGCTCTATCTCTCTCTCTCTCTCTCTCTCTCTCTCTCTCTCTCTCTCTCTCTCTCTCTCTCTCTCTCTCTCTCTCTAACATGATTCTCTCTCTCTCTCTCTCTCTAACGTGATTCTCTCTCTCTCTCTCAGCCACTCAGCTAACGCTTCTCTCTCTCTCTCTCTCTCTCTCTCTCTCTCTCTCTCTCTCTCTCTCTCTCTCTCTCTCTCTCTCTCTCTCTCTCTCTCTCTCTCTCTCTCTCTCTCTCTCTCTTTGAGTTTGAGACCCCTGGTCTACATAAAACTGGTTTATCTGGACAGGCTGTAGAGTGGTTTTCAAATAGCTCTTTAGTGGAATACACAAAACACGTTGAATCGTTTTCAAATAAACGCTCGATTATCTATAGTATATGTGTACTTATGCACGCTAGAGAAGCGGGCTGAAAAATCGATTATCTATTTCCTGGTCAGTGCTAACGTCATAAATGCACACACACACACACACAGACACGTTGAGATATATGTGAAAAATACATCTGATTACCCCAAGACTGGTAACATAGATTCCTTACCTCACATCAGATGTTCTGCAAAAAGATTATTCCAATTCCTGATCGCCATTCCAAATATCGATCACGTTTGATCCAACGTTAGGTACTCAAAACACATATTCCACGCTGTTCTGAGGGTCCACAATGAATCCGATCGGCTCGGGTTACATGCCTGAGAAGTAAAATGTGGAATCCGGATTTCTTTTTTTCATACATTTTCATTGAGTCCAATCCAATGGGTGCATTACCATCCGGGAGATGATAGGGGGCGGTATTTTCCCTGTTCGAGCTCATAGACAGTCCCAATGGTAACGTGAGGCTAGATTAATGAAAAATGAATGGATATCGCTAATAAAAGCAATAACGATTAAATAACGAGACTTCTCGTCATTGGCACTCAACGCATGGCATGAAATAACGAGATTTCTCAAACTGGATGTTCCCTATATGAGAACTGAATTGGGAAAAAGGGCTTTTAAATATGCTGCTCCTTCATCCCGGAACAAGCTGCAGGACGACCTAAAATTGCCAGGACTGGTCACCCTCTGAGAATTTAAAGCCATTCTAAAAACCTACAAATTCAGTTCCCTCGGACAGTGGAACGAAGGTTATCCTATAACCCTAGTTATATGAATTATGGCGAGTGTTCTGCCTACTAGAACTATCCCTTTAATCATATACTATCATGAAAACGTTCACCCACGTGTACGCACCCACCTGCCTGACCACGCCCACATCCATATATAAGCGGGGTCATGGCCATACTACCAGCTCCTCCCCCAGTCTTTCACCACCGAAACGGAAGACCGTGGGGTCCTCAGTGAGTCGAAGCAGAGCGCTCGCCATAATTCATATAACTAGGGTTATAGGATAACCTTCGTTATATTTCATTTATGGCTTTGCGCTCTGCCTACTGGAACACAAGAGTGGAGCAGAGCAGAAAGCTCGACAGATGTACCCGCTGAGGCCCCTACAACCATCAGAATACCGGGGAGGATCCGGGCCCCCCGGCCCCCTGTAGTGAGGGACGGGAGGGAGACCAGACCCAATTGTGCGAAGAGGGTTTAGCACCTCAAACGCACAGGGTGAGATGACCGTGGGACTTACCTTCGTATAGAAGGGCCCGCGACTACTCGGACGCACATCCCTCACACCACCTGGGAACGGACGTGAAGCAAAAAAAACCTGTCACAGCCCCCAACATTGCGGGGTCGGGGTCAGAAAGCCCCAACCCCGTGGCAAGGCCGTAGCAGCGGGGCGCGGAGGAGGTCCCAGCCCCAGGCCACATCCCGGGGGCTAGGACCACCTGAAAAAGGGGCCTGGTGAGGTCAACGAGGCCGCGGCATCGGGACCCCACCAGACGGTCACTGGTGACACCACCCCCCACATCGCCAGCGTATCGGACAGGGCCTAAAATAGGTGAAGGCCCTTCTCCCCCTGGCACGCCGCTCCGAAGCGCTCCCACGGAGACTTCCCCCCCACAATGTCGTGGGGCCAGCTGGCGCGCCGGGGAGACAACCCTCCAAGGAGGTTGATCCCTCAATCCAGGTCGACAGGTCTTAAGAGCAGAACTCAACCTGCGCCCGGAGCACTGCGCCTAAGGGGCCTACTGTAAGAACAGTATCCCGGCAGAAAGGGTGTTCAATATGCCGTGCACCATGTCACAATCTCATGGGGCCACGAACCTTGCGGAGTCGGAGTTAGCCAACTCCGCCAGCAAACAGGTTCCACCACGAAACCTGCCCCTGCCAATTTATTAATCCTGCAGGGTCGAGGTTCAGAGAAAGAATTTGACACAATTGGCAGACGTCATGAAAGATGCGGGGGCATACTCTCGGGCAGCCGAGACAGAGAGAGAGAGAGAGAGCAAGAGAGAGAGAGAAAGAGAGAGAGAGACAGAGCGAGAGAGAGAGAGAGAGAGAGAGAGAGAGATCCACGGAGGGAACAGAATAGATTGCATTAAAAACTCACCAAACGTCCAAGAGGAAGGAGACAACCGTGGAGTTGACAAAGTTCACCAGTCCATATTGTCCCCCCTGTTGGGATGAACTTTAGTTTATCTGCCACACGTTAGCACTCGATAACGTAGCTAACGCTAGTTAGCTGTCCCTGCCTTTAGCTAAGCCGACATGGCTAGCCTGACTGAACTTTCTAACACGCAACAACTTTCATCTTCAGTCCATCTGCTGAACGTCCTCTTCGTCTTGGCATAACCTAATCACTATACTTGATATTGATAAGCTTACGGCACGCAGCGTTATTTCTTCTGCTCCGATGCTGCACAGCGCTCCCGTGAAAATAGTCAGACCCCGGCCGTACCTGTAACCCCTCCCCTCGTTGAAACCAATAGTATATCTGCAGAGCCGCAGAGCTCCAATAGTGTATCTGCAGAGCCGCAGAGCTCCAATAGTATATCTGCAGAGCCGCGGAGCCCGGAACAAGTCAGACACATTCTACAAACGTGTCTAATGTGAAATATATAAGCATGTAAGCAAAACTAGATTTTAGGTCTGTGATGGAAAGTGATTGTTAACATTCTATTTTTAATTTTTTTTTTATAAAAAATTAAATCTTTAAAAAAAAAATGCGAGGCCCCCCTCCCCGCGAGGCCCTGTGCGACCGTACTGCTCGCACACCCCTTGAGGCGGCCCTGCTTATCTACACAAGTTTTTATAATATAAAACAAGATTTATTATATAAAACCATGTCTTCTCTTCATACTAACCTTATCTCCACTAGTCTTTACATTATACATTATAAAAACATTACCTCTTTTTACACTAACCTTATCTTCACTACATTATATATTATTTAAAGGACCACTTGAGATTTGTATCTGTGCTATGGGTTAGGGATAAATGTTGGGAATATATATAAAAAATGTCTAGGCAATATCCATTGCAATTTACTAAATACTATTCAGACATGTATGCATGCAGGATTTTACCGGAGTTCGATACCCGTAGGCCTATAAATCTGTCCCTATGGGCACACCGTAGATCAATACAGCTGGAAGCGAAAGTTTCTATCGCTTTGTATTTCTGTGCGACTTTTATCCTTTTGTATCCCCATGTGTTGACCGTGTTTCTAAACAGAAGAAAGGACCTTTTCGGATTATGTTTTGCATTCCTTGGTATGCTTTGTTGTTTATTGATTATGGTTGTAACTTTGTAAAGTGAAATTTGTAAATGAATGATTTTATGTCTGTGTAGTAATGTAATCCTTGTAGTTTGATACCAATGTTATTTAATTAGTGTTTGTACTGTATAGTGGAAACCATTATGTGAAATGTTTGTTTGTCTGTTTATGTACGTTTCCAATGTAGTTTTCATGGTGCTAAAATTACATCACGGATTGGAATTAAATAAAGAACATCTTATGCATCAGTCGAGACTCTGTCGTTTGGATCCAAGGACTGTAACACATTATAAAACCATGACCTCTCTTCACACTAACCTTATCTCCACCTGTTTTATGCCATGCAGAACAATGGCAGGGAAACATGTCCAGCTTGCATCAGTGATAAAAACCTCAAGTTTGTAAGTAGGTTTATACAACGGCATGCACATTTCTCAATTCTGATTGGCTGAAACAGTCAATTTACACGTATGTATCTGTCATAATTCCACGCTCTTGGTCCCAGGACCCGCCCACAACCGAATCACTATCACTCCGCGTGCAAGTTTAAAAAAATAACAAGATGGCGGACAATAATCTTTACAAATGGCTATGTTGATAGCGTCATAACGACTAAATAAAAACCGATTCTGTCATGGCGAATGTCTTAGTCTCTTACACAATGTTGGATTAGGTAATTGATGGGTCATGAGTCATTGTGGAACAAAATAAAAATCGTGCGGATTGATTGATTGATTAATTGCAATTTCTTTTCTTCCCCTTCCTTGCCCCTGACTGCAGAGCTCACTCTCTCACACTGTCTGGCACACTCACTCGGTCGCATACACACCCACACACACACACACACACACACACACACACACACACACACACACACACACACACACACACACACACTCCTGTCTGCAACGGCGGAGGAGAGTCAGACTGAGAGACATAGAAGCAGCTGGGTGCTGCGCTGTTTTAAGTGAGGGTGGACTGAATGGATATGTTGATAGCGTCATAACGACTAAATAAAAACCGATGCTTAAACAATGTTGGATTGATGGGTCATGAGTCATTGTGGAACAAAATAAAAATCGCGCGAATTGATTGATTGATTAATTGCAATTTTTTATTTATTTATTTTGTACCTACTTTCTATAGAAGCATCTAAGAATGAAGTTCTATAGAAAGTAGGTTAAAAACTAAAGAAAAGTTGGATGTGTTACTGTATTTGTAAATCTGGTATGTCATAAAGTCTTTCTCTGGTCTGCATCCCCTTAACAATTGTGTGTATTGTACCCATTCTGCATCTGGTAATAAAATGTTCAATCAATCAATCATTCCAATAACACACAGTTGGATGTGTTAGTTTGTTGGATGTCTAGGTGAAAGATAGTTGGATATGTTGGATGTGTTAGTTCGTTGGATGTCTTAGTTGAGAGACAGTTGGATGTGTTAGTTTGCTGGATGTTGCTGGATGTCTTACTGAGAACAGTTGGATGCACTTCCGAGCTGCTTCCACATGGAGGCAACTTCTCTTTTTTGTTGTTGTGGGAACTACTTTTTGTGGTGGATGGTTTTTTCAATAAATCTTCGATTAATGTGTGTTTATTGTATAGCAATAAGGTTGGATGAATGTGGCAGTTGTATAAAAGCATTACACCACTTGTAGTCGTGATTTGTGAAAAAGAAACCATGCCTAGGGGGGTCTAACGACCACCCCTAGGCATGGTTTATTTTTCACAAACCACTCCTGCGCGTGATGTAATGCTTAAGTATATGGTGTATGTTTTAGCTGATATCAGCGTACATTACTACAGTAAATACCATTCAAACTGCAATGTGGAAAAAGTGTGGAAAATACTCCATAAGACTTGAAAGTTGTCTGGAGATTCCTAGGCTTCTGAAAACCACTGTACCATTTTTATTTTTGCTACACTCTATTAGAAGCATCACCCATCAAACTTTAGTCAAAATTCAGTTGGGTGCGCTTGTTATTAACTCCTGGGTGTTCCCAGTTGCTGCGTGAATTTGAATAGCTTGTAGTAGTACAGTAGTAGTACTAGAGTAACATAAGCAGAAATAAATAATACAGTGATTTCTAAAAGGGTAATTACATATGCCTAGCGACTTTCAAGTTTCATGGATTTAAATCTGGAAACATTTAAATCTTTAAATTTGGGAACAAAACCGACATGTGTAACTATCGCCCAATCAGTATCCTCCTCATTATATCCAAAATAGCTGAGAAATTGGTTGCTAAGTTACTGCTTGACCATCTGAGCCAGGGTTCCACCCCCTTGCACCCCATTTAGTTTGGGTTTCGTGCCCATCATTCCACTGAAATGGCCATAAGCGTGTTCTTGGAAAAGGTCAAGGGTCTGCTGGAAAGAAATGCGTGTGTTCGTGCCGTATTTTTAGACCTTAAAAGTACATTCGACACCGTTAACCACCAGTTATATTATCATACTGTCATCCCGTCTCGCTCTTGCCATTATGAGATAACTCTTATCTCCTAGCACCTACTGTGCTCATGAACAAACAATTTGCACCCATGCACGTGACCAGGCCACGCCCTGTCATCCTCCTATAAGATGCCGGACATGGTCACACTCTACCTTCCTCTTTTTTTGTTTCCAACATGGACGCTGCAGTGCACTCCATGAACTAGTTGTTGGGTTTTCGCCGGAGATTCGCCAGCCCCTGGAATCTTCTCGGCACATCCTAACAGCGCATCGGGCCTGGCCTGGGGTTTCCTCGTCTCGTGACAGCGGATCGAGGGACGTCTCGCGGCGGCTAGCTGTCGGGCTAGGTTGCGCACAGGTAGGGTCTGCGCTGCCAGGCATCAATGCTAGCGTTTGTGATACTGCTTGTTGTCCCGTGAGACAATCGAGTTGTGTATTGGCGCAAGGGGCAGGATGTCTGGGTAAACATGGTCGTCATGACTCTGAGTTGGATGTTTTCCCGGCTATCCTGGAGCGCGCGGCTAATGCGAATGCTACGATGCTGGGTCACTGTTCCTTTGTTCCCCGCCGTGGGCTGTCACCTCTCTTCCCTCCTCTTAACCGGTTCATTGCTGAAGGTCAATCGGTGTCTAATGTGGGGGGTTTTGCTGAGGCTTATTTACCCCTTTTATGCGTGAATGGGCTGACAACAGGGCGCGAGGCAGGTGTGCCCTGGCTTGAGAGCCAGGTAGCATCGATCCTTTGCCCTGGCATGGTTGAACGGTGTCCCACCCGGAAGCCAACGCCTGAGGGCGAGTCGGCCCGGCAGGTGGCTGTATGGGCTGATGAAGTTTATACCGCCACAGGACGGAATTTAGCGGCGACCAGTGTCATTGCTCAGTTGACTGTTTTTCTGTCCACATTGCTGTCGGGTAGTGGGGCTGTAGGGCCAGCCGACGCCAAAAACATTGCACGTGTTTTTGGGGTTTTAACTCAGTCGCAGGCTATAACCGCAGGGAGGATCAGGATGCTGTCAACTCTTATTCACAGGCATCTCTGGTTGGAGCAGTCTTCCCTTGAGGAGGAGAAAAGGTTTCTTCTCCTTAGGGCTCCCCTCTCCGCAGAGGGACTCTTTGGTCTTTCCACAGGAGTGCGGGCGGTATTTGACCTGGGCCCCACACCGCCTCGCACCACGCAGCCAGAGGTAAGAGCGCGGCCTCGTCAACAACTGTGGCGAGGCCCTCAACCAGCAGCCATGTTTCCCCCGTCGGAGGTACCCTGGACACAACGAAAACAGGTGATCGCAAGGCCGACAGCCTTGGTGGCCGAGGGATCGGCTACATTAGATGAGCACGCCCTAAAAAACCGTCGCCGTCTAGCTGTGTCTAGCTCGCTCTCCGGTCACTCCCCCCCCCCCAACAGCAGCGGGATAATGGCTCTGATTTGTTTCCTTTGGCTGCAGGCCGCGTGCCTTCAATGAAGCGCAAGCGGCCCCACGTTTCGCTTCTCATGGGGACAGGGGCTGACACCCAGTTGATGGCTAGGCCTGGGTCTGTCCGTGAGAATGTTGTGCTGTCAAGCGGCTCCCACGCCACACGTTCTGCATCTGTGTTTGGTGAGCCTGGTGTTGTGTCTGTCAACAACAAGGTTTGTCAGCGGGGGAGCTCGAGGCCTTTTGGGGCGCAGCGCGGGTTCCCCCAACCTCGCCCTTGCCAGGCCGGGTATCATGTTAGTGCCTCCCACGGCCGGAAGACCGGCAGTGGTCAGGCAGGCGCGCGTGATTTGGGTGGTAGTAATATCACTGCAGGGCTACGGTGTGTAGGAACCCACCCTATCGGGCAGTGTGGGGACCTCGCACCTTTCATGTCCAGCTGTAGAACAGTTCCTCAGCAATCCATGCTGGGGAGGTGTTCAGTGGGGGAGCTTTTGTCACCCAGTGTGATGTCAGCTTCCCCCGTATCAAACCAGCCCTTTCTGTCGGGGTCACCCCTTGGGTGCGATTGCCTCGTTGGTAGTGTCAGGGTCCGATATCCTGACTCCACGAGACACCCTGCTCGCGCGGTTGGCGGGTCCAGGGTTGGCAACGTACAGCGGGTGGGACCGGGCCGCCTATCTACGGTTCCTGGCGGACCAGCGCCAAGTGGCGGCGGGTGCGCTTTGGGATTATCATCACATATGGCTACAGCAGTGCCATATGTCAAGGTGGATGGAGAGAACACTGAGGCGGGGGCTTGTGTTGCAGTTTGCGCTACCCCACCCTCCGTTTTCAGGTTTGGTGCAGACCTTGTTGTCAGGGTCAGCAGCAGTGACAGCTCTGGCCGACGAGATCCAATCTCTGTTAGCGAAGCAAGCCATCGTCGTGGTCCCAAGGGAGGACGCGATGTGTGGCGTTTACTCCCGGTATTTTCTAGTGCCCAAGAAATCCGGGGGTGTCAGACCTATTCTGGATCTGTCTGCGTTCAATCGGCTGATTGTGACGAGGCGGTTCAGGATGTTGACGTCAAACACCTGATAAGCTCCGTCAGAGTGGGAGACCTCCATAGACCTGAAGGATGCGTACTTTCACATCCCGATCTTCCCTCCTCACAGGAAATTCCTTCGCTTCTTTTTTCAGGGTGTAGCGTACGAATACCAGAGGCTGCCGTTCGGCTATTCTCTAGCCCCCCGCACATTCACCAAGTGCGTAGAGACCGCGCTGGAGCCTCTACGTCAGGGGTCGGCAAGGCCTGCCAGCAATCATTTCTGGCCCGTCAGTTTATTTTGAGAATATGATATTTATTTTACGCACGGGAAATATTCACTTGTGACGCCAGAGTGTCTTTGTGAAGCTGTATCTATCTATTCATCATATCTATGTCTGTCACTATAGCCAATTGAAATGCTAGAAATGGTCACGTGGACTGGGAGAACCAATGGAATAGTCCCACCGGGCCGTGTGTATATTTTCCCTAACGCACTTTCACTTCAGCGTTCGGGATGCAAGCGATTAACGTTAAAAATGTGTGCAAAAACAAAACAAACGTCTTTGGATAGTGTCAAAGGTCACAGCCAGCCTGACCAAAGAATGTTGACCTCTCGGACACCTGAGGGAACACGCTCCTTCTCACCCCCTACTAGATTTTGGTCGGAATACCAGAATCCCAGACGGCCAAGCCACGCGTCAAGACGGAGAGGGTCGCAACACCATGTAAAGCCCTACTCCAGAAACACTGAAAATTAAACATATATCTGTTTGAATCAATGTATTAGATTAGCTTGTTAAAAGAATGAGTATGGCCCTGATTTAAAAGTCAGTGATTATGAAGAATGTGTTTTTTTATTATTATATATTTCTTCCCCCTACTTGTGTGAACCTGTATACTGCTATATCTAAGTACACATTATAGTGTGAAAGAGAAACCCTCTGTTACTGTTGGAATGTGACTTTTGTACAGACAAAACCTTGGAGATTCCCCTCAGAAGAGGCGAGGGGGAGAAGTGCATGTTTAACCCTTTCCTGTCATAAAGGCAGAGGGAGAGTATTCATACAGTTTTGAACTATAAAAACTACATTTTGGAGTTACATGTATGATGTATGAAACATAGTAACCAAGATTTAAAGTATATGAGTACTGTATTGCTATATATTTCTTTATTTCTTGATTACAAAACATACAGTGTGGTGTGAGGGACTTTCCCAACACAAATTAATCTTTTTTTAGTTACAGTAACGAAAGAATGGAAGAGGAGTGGTCTTATTACGTATTGTACACTGATTGGGACTGTACTGTCAAGAGGGGTGTAATCTTATGACGTATTTCTGTATTATATAAACATCCCGTGAAACGAGGAGAACTTCACTTTTTCATTTTTACTTGAGGCCTTTTTTATGCTGTGATAGATCCTATGATAATTGTGCCTATGATAATTGTGCATTCTTTTGTAAACTCTTGTATTTTTTTATTAAAACTTTTTGAAACTAAATCTTTTTCTTCGTGTTACTTCTTCTAAAAATACTGGTAAGCTATAATATCATTCTATTTTTTAGCATCTATATTCCAGAGCCTTGCGGTGTAATTGAAGCCTGGAAATAGACCGGGGTAATAAGGATGGCCTCCCTATGATTGACCTCCTACTTAGGATTCTATTTTTTAGCGTCTATATTCCAGAGCCTTGCGGTGTAAATTAAGCCTGGAATTAGACCGGTTGTTTAAGGCAGTGATTCCCAACCTGGGGTCCGCGGACCCCCTGGGGGTCCGCCAGGAGGCGCAGGGGGTCCGCCAGACCACAGATGATTTGAGTTTTTTTTTATTTTTATTTTTTTCAGAGAAATATTTAATTAGCATATTTTTATCATCAGAAGCATGAATAGTCTCTCCACTACAATAAAAAATTAAGATAAATAAATAAACATCTAGACATGATTTTTGAACGTTAACAGTAGGCTACCGGGTAGCCGCTAAAACGCGAATCAGTTGACTGTATCACTTTCCGTAGCTAGCCTAGCACGCTAGTTAACTTTCTCGGCTCGTCTGCAGTCAGCCGCCAGAGGCGAAAATGTGTGACAAACGAAAAGGAGATGACGGCAGCTCATCTGCAAAAAAAGTTAGGACCTACAGCAATCGCGAAAATTACATCACCATGGGCTTCACTGAGGGACCAGACAAACGACCTGAGTGTGTGATTTGTGGAGAAAAGTTGGCAAACCCGAGCCTGAAGCCCAGCAAGCTGAAGAGACATCAGGCGTCTAAGCACCCAGAAACAGTTGGGAAGGATCCAGACTTTTTTCGGAGGAAAGAACAGTCTCTCAAGGCGAACAAGCCCGTTGATGTTAGAGTAGCGTGGAGCAGGGGTGGCAGTGATTTACAGAAGGCTACCGAAGCCTCCTTTGAGTGTTCGCTTTTAATTGCAAAAGCAAAGAAACCGCACAATATTGGCGAGCAGCTCATCACACCAGCCTGCATCAAAATGGTTTAGAAACTGTGCGGCCCACAGGTGGCGGATAAACTAAAATCAGTACCACTCTCGAACAATGTAGTGAAAGACCGAATTGATAAGATGTCAAGTGATTGCGAGCAGCAGCTGTCAGAAAAGCTTAGAAAGGGTCCATTTGCCATATAACTTGATGAAACTACAACTGTCGCAGACGAGGCTGTGCTCATCGTTTATGTGCAGTATATCGAAAATGAGGATCTGAAGCAGGACATTCTCATGTCAGTCAACCTTACTACCACCACTCGAGGTGAGGATATTTTTACTGCAGTGGATTCTTACTTCATTCAACATAAATGCAAACCGTTCACCATTAGGGCCTGATTTGAGAGGATGAATACAGGATTTGAATATTGGCCAACATTTTGAAATACATATGGTGCAAGATGAGATTTGTTGATTGAAGGCACAAGTCAAAGAAGCATAGTGGGTCTAATTATGATGCATATGCCTGTGTATAAGCAGTTTGTTATTAAAATGACAAAAAAAAGTATTAAAATGACAAAAAAAACGTATTTTATGGTATTTTATTAGGAGGGGGGTCCAGGAATTTCATCAGAGATGTTTGGGGGTCCCTGGGGGAAAAAAGGTTGGGAACCCCTGGTTTAAGGAATGACTCCCTAGGACGGCATTCTATCTTTTTAACGTCTATTTTCAAAAAACTAAGCTATGCTTGGGGCTTGAAAATAAGACTAGTGGACAGAGGGCTGCCTCTTTAAAAAGTCATTCTAATTATTTTTCACAGGTTGAATTTACAACACTGTACCTGGCGTTCAGCTTATCTCTCAAAGAGAATAATATATACAATTATTGTCATTTGGGCAGACACATGACATAGATCTACTTAATTTCATTATGTATAGATCTTAGGTATAATATGTACAGATGTCTGTCTTTTCTCAAAAAATAGCAAAAGAAGGAAAGAAGAATTTGTAATCTATTGTATTCAATGTTAGAGGGGTTTCCAAACAGCAAGCATTAGAACAAATTACCTCATTCATTTAAGCTGTGAGATGTACACTCACCAGCCCCCTATGACATATGAGGGAAGGATTATCACTTGATTGATGATAGCCCTATTTGAACACTCAAGTAGATTTACTAAGGAAAGAATTATCAATAAATCTGGCTTGTTAAAATAAAATATAGATCTTGCAACTCTTATCAATGGTTAACACCTTGACGGGGGGGGGGGGGGGGGCAAGGCGAGCATACGGTACGACCGGTCTTTGATGAGATCATCAGATTCATAGGGGTTTGAAAGTTACGGCCTTGCAGGACGCTGTTTGAGGCCGGACAAGCAGATCACTGATTGATGGGCTTATCAAACTGAACGGGTATACTGGGGCTTAATACAGATAGCTTCTTTGCAACGGGGAAATACCAACTGAGGAGCCAGAAGAGGAGCCTACGACCTCCAAGACACATAAAGCTTATTTTAATAAAGAGGAGTCATACTGTACTTAAAATACGGGTTTATCGCAACAGGTGGTGATTCTTGCGTGCCGAGGTCCTCTCTGCATAATATGTGGCGACAAGATAGCAAACGAGGCAATGATGACAACTGTGTTCAAGTTGGCAGATAAAGTAGCTGCATGCAACGCCAATCTGGAATTGGAGGGCGGCGAGTGGATATTTGTAAGTAACTGTACTTACAGTAGATTTAATTTACGGTGTTTGCTGCCCTGTCAGGGGCGCCTGGTGGTACTAAATCCAGATTGAACTCTGCCATTGAAAAGGGGAGATTTGGGGGCGACTGGGTGGCGTAGCGGAGATTGCGCTCGTCACCAATGCAAGAGACTCCGGTCTCGACTCCCCGAGTCAGCGTTGCCTCCGGCTTGGGCCAGTCATCATACTATCTCAATTGGCAGAGGTAGCGGGTGGAAAGTCGATGGGTGGGGATTGGACGTTGTGGACAGCGACTCCTACAGGTCGGTTGGGTGACGCCTGTACAGCAGAGACAGGAAGTATCGGGGGCAGCGTGAGCCTCCCACACGTTACTCCTCGCCACTGAGAGTCCGCGCTATCTGGTGAAAAGATGTGACAGGCTGCCTCCTCGTGTACCGGAGGGGACACGTGATGCAAGGATTATATCCTCACTACAGCCGACCAGTGGGAGGCATAGTCTAGCAACGTTCAAGACAGGGGAGGGGAAAATTGGCAAATATGAAATTGGGATGGGAGAAAAATAGAAAAATAAGGAGAAAAATGGAATAAAAAAAAAGAAAACAGGAGATTTGACCCGATCCATAGATGTGTGACTTGGCCATAATAAGGTAATTTATATGCCTGATATTCAATATTATATATTCATTTTTCAAATTGCATGTGTCCGGCTTGCAAAATTATGTACTGTATCTACAATGAACACTTTTCTAGACACTCAAACCGCTCCCCACAATGTAGGGTGGAGATAGCCTCCTTCACCACCACTGGTAGCACCCAACCTTGGGCTACGCAGTCTCAATGGCTGCCATACACTGGCACCAGGCACACATCACTCTATGTGTTGATTCAGTTTGGCACCACATACTTATGTGCATCTGGGTTTTCTACTCTAGCATACCTGAAAAACAAATACAGAAACAGACTAAATGCTCAGCATGACCTCATAATAGCACTTTCAAAAACCAAGCCCAGAATAGATCTGCTGGCTGAAAACTTCAACCAGCCACATACCTCTCATTAGATTTCATTGTGCCATAGATGACATATTATGCCCCTTCTAGCATGTCAGGTCAGTAGAATTTGTAAATAAGTCAGTACAAATTAATCAGAATGTTGCTCAATGTTGGGGTTTAAGGTTGAGGGATGGAGTAAGAAATGGGTTGAAAAAGGGGTGAGAAATAGAAAGGAGTAGAACATGTTTGTTTTTAAAAGTGTTACAAAATTGTATGTACATATGTTATGAGGTGGTGAGCAACTTAACATTACACTCTGATTATTGCTGTGATGTACTTTTATAATTAAATAAATACATTTCATATACATTTGAAATTCATGGTTTGTTGTGTTCTTTATCAGTAGTTATAAATGTATGTTTTTTTTTTGGAATTATCTTTTCCCCCCTTCTTTTTCCATTTTTTCCCAATCCCCTTCCTGGTCGTTGCGCACTCTACCCCCTACCGTCGGTCCGGGAGGGCGGAGACTATCACATGCTTCCTCCGACACATGTGTAACCAGCCCACCGCTTCTTTTCACCTGGCAGTGCAGACTCTCACTGGGGGAGTGTAACATGTGGAAGGTCACACTACCTCTCCTAGATCCTTCCCTTGCTGTGCAGGCACCCCGACCGAACTGTAGGAGTCGCTGTTTACAACGACCAGGACCCACCCTCGCCGGGTTTCCCACTTGCTAACACTGCCAATTGTGTTAGTATGGACGGTCGGCCAACCCGGAAGCACCACAGCTGGATTCGATCCCACTGTCTCTGTGGTGGTAGACAGACACTTAGCCCGCTGCACTACCAGGCCGTCCTAGAAATGTATGTTATGGCAATTCATGATGTATTTTTGTAAGTTTGGGTCCCGGGGAAACACCAAATTTCTCTTTTGGGTCTCAAGCTGAAAAAGTTTGGGAACCCCTGCTCTACACAATGGCTGAAAGGCTCAGGAGACAGGGATTGATATCAGGCAATTAACACTTTGAGTGCCAGGGACGCGTTTTGTCATTAGTTCATGCCGCAAGTTGAGTGCCGGCAACGCTATAGCGTTTGTTTGTTTGTTTTATTAGCGATTTGAATTCATATTTCATCAATCGAGCCTCACGCTAGTGTTGCAGACTCTCTCTGAGCTCAATTGGGAAAATACCGCCCCCTATCGTCTCTCCCTGTGTAACTGCACCCCATTAGTTTAGACTAATGTTTGATCGCCGGCCCTCAGAACAGCGTGGATTATGTATTTCCAGCACCCAACGCTGAATCAATAAACGCGATCGATATTTGGAATGGCGATCAGGAATTGGAATAATCTTTTTGGATAACATCTGATCTGAGGTAAGGAATCTATTTGACCAGTCTTAGGGTAATTAGAGCTTTTTTCACAGATATATCAACGTGTGCCCTATGTGTGTGTGTGTGTGTGTGTGCTCGCTGATCAGCTGATCGCTGATGAAGGCCGGATGGCTGAAAACGTTTTGTGTCCTTTGAAAATAAAAAACAACGATATTCAGAGTGCGGTCCCTACCTCCCTTTTTTGCATAATTAATATTGGACTACGCACCTGTCTGAGCGCAGTGGTTACCCTTTTCTACCATAATTGCTTGCTGATCAGGAAATGAGAGAATCGATTTTTCAGATCGCCTCTATAGCGTGCATAAATACACATATACTATCGATAATCTAGCGTTTATTTGAAAGCTATTCATAAATAGGCCGAAAAATTACAACGTTTTTGTTTATGCCAGAATATTCCAGTAAAGGGCGATTATCACGGAATCTAATTTTCCTGAAAAACGAGGGCTTTTCAAAATGCTATAAAACGGAAATGAACCGATTATAAAACAATCCGTCTCGACAATGTTGACTGCAAACAAGTCATTGATAAACAACGGGCAGATTAGACACATAGCCATAATTTAAGACAGAGATTATGCGTTCACAACGCTATCATTGAAGTGGGTGGCGGCATTCAACCATGTTTTACCATCTTAACCAGTGGTAATCAAGGTGGCCTTGATGTCAGAGACCTGATTGGGAATTTGTCCAGGAACGTCGGGGGAACCCGCTACTCTTTGCGATAGGCATCCTGGGTTCTTTAACACTTTCAGCGGCAGGCGTTTTATCAATCCTTGTAGTCAATGGGCCACACTTTAAAATATAGGGATTTTCAGTGTGCGTCATGATGTTTGCAGGGCTATATCTATATTATAGTTATGGAGACAATACTATGGCTCATTTGACAGTCACTATCTATCGTCCAATATGTAAAAAATAATACATTTGTTCATGTATACTAGAGATGTTCCGATACCATTTTTCCCTTTCCGATCCGATTCCGATACCTAAGCTTTGGGTATCGGCCGATACCGATATTTATCCGATACCAGTGCATAAAAAAAAAATTATATAAATTATACTTTTTTTTTTTTTTTTTCAGATACTGTTATACTGTTTTTTAGTAATAACTAGAACGTATGGTATTTATTCAACAACAGGTGATTGTATAGATTTGTATTAGTATCATTAATCAATGAGTATGGGCTGCAGCACTGCAGATATACCCTACTCCAATGATCCACACGGACATTAAACGGTGTTGCACTCGCTACTCAGTGGCTCTGCAGATATACCCTATTCAGTCTGTAAGCTAGTGGCAGATAGAACGTTCATGTTGTGATTTTTGATGCAAAATAAATATTCAACATTCTCTTTTGAAACTCCGCCTCAGACTCTTATCCTTTGGCACTTGCTGTACTTTGCTTGCAGGTCTGCAGCCATTATTGCTGGATTATGTGAATAGCACCAACTTTAGACACGGTAACATTATCAAGCTAAGCTAACTGACCTAGCTCGCCTTCCCGCATCGACATTAAGATAACGTTAGTAATAGTCAGCTAACGCTAGTCCGTAGCTACTTAACTTAAATACAATTCACCGTGGGTGCATTATTGTTGATAGACGGTCACGGACAGTGTTAGGTCCTGGAGAAAGGACAGGCGATCATCTGATTTGATGTAACGTTAAAAGCGGATGTTGTTCCAACTAGCTATCTTTCCAGCTAATGCTATCATAACACCAGCCAAACACATCCCGATTCCCGTCCGAGCTCCCCGTCACACCGCACTGTCGGGGACAATGGAATTTAAGAAAGTGTATCTGCTGTTAAAATGACACAGCATCACACTTTAAAACATGTTCATTTTATAATCCTCACTCTCCGCAGGACTCGGCAGGAGATAAATTACATCATGGGATCGGAGGCTAGAATTTACGTGTACTCGCCGATACCGATACTAGCATTTTAGGCAGTATCGGCGGCATTTCCGATACTAGTATCGGTATCGGAACAACTCTAATGTAGTTACATTGCGCTCAGAATGTAACTCCTCAATGAAGGACTTCCGGTTGTGTGATGTCCGGGTAGCAGCTTGAATCTTGAGTTCCTCAGAACCCCAGAGATAAATGACCCAACAAACAGATATTGTCAGCAACATTTAACGAGTGAGACGGTAAGAAGTCTAAAGATGAGCCCGAAGATACAAAAGGCTAAAAGAAATACCAAAACCGACTCTGGAAACGAGAAAGATGTCACAGATGAACAGGCTCGTCAAACCAGCTCTTCCGACACTGACGAGGAAACAGAGGGAGAGGAATCCGCGATTCTAAAAGAATTAAAAGATCTAAGGAGAGAGAATAAAGAAGCACACAATGCCACTCAGTCTTCAGTGAGCAAACTTGAAACATCTATGTCGCAAGTAACTGAATGGATTGACAAAACAGAAGGTAGAATTACGGTAATTGAAAAAGAAATTACGAAACTGGATGATAGTGGAATGAGACACCAGAGGGCGCTCAAATACCTTGTAAAAAGAGATGCAGAAATTACTGCAACCTGTGAAGACTTGCAAAATAGACTCAGACGCAACAATATCCGGATCTACCAAGTCCCTGAAGGTAGCGAGGACAAGGATATTAAAGAGTTTGTGAAGCAGCTATTGACAACATCCCTGAAAATAACACCTGAACTTGAGTCTGAGATTAAGATAGAAAGAGCGCACAGATCACTGACGGCCAAACCGAGAGATTCTAGCGCCCCCCCGCGCTCTATCATTGTGCGCTTTCTAGATTTCAATATCAAAGAACAGGTGTTACAGCTCGCATGGGGACAATCCGTCACACTTCAAGGGAAAAGGATCTATTTTGATCACGATTACTCCCCAGACCTGCAAAAGAAGAGGGGTCAGGTGCGTCACGTCATCAAACAGCTGAAGGAAAAAGAGATACGCGCTAATTGCCCATACCCGGCACGACTCAGGATGACAACAGAATCGGGAACGAAGGTGTTTGACTCGCTGGTGGATGCAATTCCCACACTAAAAGAACTGGGAATTCATGTCCAAATCGACGAAAGAGAGCAACTACAAAGAGAACTGACAAGGGACAGGTGGCGAACACAAAGAAGAGGGCGAGAGCAGCGAACGAAAGGAGCCATGACGTCACTATCTGCCGCAGACCTAAGATCATTCATGGACGATAAAGATGAGTAAACCAGTTAGATATAGTAATAGTAGACTAACGAAATGTTTACAATAAGTGTAAAACACAAGAAATAATGGACATGCTGCTGACTAATATGATTATCATTTACCCTGAGTATACCTGTTGGGAAAATTTAAATATATCAAATCTACTTTAATTTATATGTGGTTCTGAGGCCAGAGACTGAGCCATAGACGGATCACACTTAGCCTGTGTTATCAGGCAAAGGTTAACCCTATACGCTCGTGGTTAACTTCTCTGCACTTAGTGCAATATGCTCCCTGAGAGAGAAAGCTACACCTCTCTAGAACATCGGGAGATTATTTCATTTGTGATTTATGTAAGACAGCTTACTGGAAAATTGGAAGCCCTAGGTTTTCCCTTACAAGTGAATAGGGGACCATTTTGTTTTGTTTTTTATGTTGTATACTCTTTGACAAATGCCTCAAGCTCATATACTATGGAAGATAGATCTATGTTGTACATACGAAATACAATGACATTATGACAAGCCTTAAATGTATTAGTTATAATATAAATGGTCTTAACAACCCAATAAAGAGGAAAAAACGTTCAACAACTTAAGAAAATGCAGTGCTCTATAGCATTCATTCAAGAAACGCACTTATCAATGAACGAACACCAGAAACTGAAGAGAGAATGGGTGGGCCAGGTGTATAGTGCGTCCTGTCAAACAGGGAAAAAGAGAGGAGTGGCTATTCTATTTAACAAATCAGTATACTTCACCAAAGAAAAGGAAATTGCAGATGACCAGGGCAGATATGTTATGGTCCTGGGGTCAATAGGAGGATCAATCATAACCTTTCTAAATATATATGCACCAAATGAAGACTGTCCCAATTTCTTTAAAGGTATAGCCTCACTTTTGGCTGGTAACGCCAAAGGAATTATCCTTATGGCCGGTGATTTCAACTGTGTACTAAATCCAAAAGTAGACAAACTGCCTGTAGATTGTGGACCCATTTCAAAAAAATCTAGATCACTGAATGCAATGATAAAAGAATTTGGACTTATAGATGCATGGCGTTTCCACCATCCTAGGCAGAAAGACTTTACCTTTAGGTCTGGGGTCCATGGTAGCTACTCTCGGATAGATTACTTCTGTATTTCCAAGCAAGATATTGACAAAGTTGAATCATGTATCATTGAAACAGCGACCATCTCAGATCATGGACCTCTAACTCTTCAAATTAACCTCAGTACCAATAAAATCTTTAAATATTGGAGGCTCAATGTATCCATGCTGTCTGACTCTCACACACGGGAGAGGATAAATGAAGAACTGAAGAGTTATTTTGATCTCAACAATAAGGGGGATGTCTCACCATCAATTTTATGGGACGCGGCAAAGGCTGTAATGAGAGGTAAAATTATCTCAATTTCAAGTGCACTAAAGAAACAGCGAAATGAAAAACAACAGAACCTAGAAAATGAGTTAAAAATACTAGAAAGGAAACATAAACTGAACAGAGATGAGGAAGATTTAAAAGCTCTACTAACCTGCAAACAAAAACTAGATGACCTGTTGACATACAAAGCGGAAGGAGCCCTTAGATTTGCTGGTAGGAATTACTATGAGATGGGAAATAGGGCAAGCAAGCTACTGTCATTCCAGCTCCACAAAATACAGTCAAGTCGGATAGTTCCAAAGATTAAACACCCCAGCACACACATGGAAGTAATGCAAACGCAAGAAATTGCTAATGCATTTGCAGATTACTATACCGACCTCTACAAAGCACAGCAATTGGAAAACAAGAAAGAAAAAATCAACAACTTCTTAGATAACCTTAAACTTTCTAAACTATCCCCAGATGAGGCGGATGAGCTAACCTCCCCTATTACGGAGAAGGAGATAGGGGAAACTATTCAGATGCTTAAGAACAATAAATCACCAGGTACAGATGGGTTTTCAAATGAATTTTATAAACATTTCACTGAACAATTAACACCAGTATTAAGTGTAGTTTATAACTATGCCCTATCTGAGAGAGATCCACCAGGAAGCTGGTCAGAAGCTATTGTCTCGGTAATACATAAAGAAGGTAAAGACCCCACAAGATGTAGTTCCTATAGGCCCATAAGTCTCCTTTGCAACGATTTCAAGATATTGACATCTATACTTAAAAAAAGAATACAGAAACATATAATAAAACTGATACACCCAGACCAGACTGGCTTTATCACTGGTCGACAGGGTGCTAACAACATCAGAAGAACTTTAAATCTGCAAACAGTGGCTGGATCTCGAAAATAACCATCAATGCTTCTCGGCTTAGATGCCGAGAAGGCATTTGATAGAGTTGATTGGCTGTACCTTGAACTAACATTGAAAGGTATGGGATTCAATAACACATTTATAGATTGGATAAAATGTTTATATAAAAATCCTAAGTCTAGAGTAAGGGTGAATGGTCACTGCTCTCACTTCTTTGAGATACAGAGAGGGACACGCCAAGGAGACGTTTTGTCTCCATTACTATTCGCGATTGGCATAGAGCCACTAGCGGAGATGATTAGATCAAACCCTCAGATACAGGGAATAGATGACCAAAAAGGCATTACACACAAGATCTCGCTATTTGCTGATGACATTTTACTTTATATCAAAAACCCTTTAGAATCAATTCCAAACATAATGATGGATTTAAGAAATTACGGCGAACTGTCGGGTTATAAGATAAACGAGACCAAATCAGAAGCCATGATGATAGTGGGAACATGGCCAACACATCTGAACAGTATAGCACCCTTCCATTGGGCTAGAGACGGATTCAGGTATTTAGGAATCATTTTGACTCCCAACAGCAATCAGTTATATCAAGCAAACTACGAAAAGTTGATTGTACAAATCAAATCAGACATGGCCAGATGGGACATTTTACCTCTCTCCCTAGTGGGAAGAATAGAATCAATTCGAATGAATGTGCTACCTAGACTTATTTTTCTCTTCCAGTCTCTACCTATACCAATACCTGCCACTACCTTTAAAATGTTAGATAAACTCCTATCCAAATTTATCTGGCAGAGGAAAAAACCTAGAGTAAGGCTTAAAACACTATGTTTGCCAAAGAACAAGGGTGGTCTTGGTCTACCAAACCTAAGAAACTACTACTGGGCAGCTCAATTACGCATACTTGTGCATTGGATACAAAAGGACCTAGATTCAGGATGGGTACAGATTGAGCAAAACTCAATTCCAAAGACCCCTCTCAGATCCATAATATTCCTGGGGAAAGCATACTGGAAAAAAATTAAGATTGGTAACAAATGGATTACAAATACATTAAAGGTATGGGAAAGTGTAAGGAAAAAGGGGGGAGGTCCACGATCAATATCTAGGGCCATGCCAATAGCAGACAATACAGAATTCCGGCCAGCTATGGAGGATGGGGGTTTTAAAAAATGGGCGGATCTGGGCCTGGTTACTATCAATCAATTAATGGAAGGAGACTGTTTTAAATCGTTTGCACAGCTACAGCAATGTTTTGATCTACCTTCGAAAGACATGTTTAGATACTTTCAAATAAGACACTATGTAATGACTCACAGTGAGTGGGAAGCAATTAAGAGACCACCAACAAATGTGGAGCTGTACTTTATTAACACAATAGAAAAAAACTTGATGGAAAGAAAGCAGATATCCAATATTTACAACATGTTACAACTAGACGATCCAGGAGACACCACCTATATTAAAGAAAAATGGGAGTTGGAAGCTAATGTGATCATAGAAAATGAAGAATGGGAGGACAGCCATTCAAGCAATCATAAAATCACAAATAGTCCAATGTGGAAGGAGTTTGACTGGAAGGTCAAGGTCAGGTACTTTAGGACTCCTCAAGTTCTCTCCGGATTTGCTGGTGGGTCCTCACCACTATGTTGGAGAGGATGTGGATTGATCGGAGATCATACACATATTTTCTGGGACTGTCCAAGGGTGCAGACATTTTGGGTGAATATCAAAAATGAGATTAAAACCATTCTAGATCTTCACTTACCTCTGAATCCATCGTACTATATCTTGGGATGTATACCGAAAGGCACATACTATGGAGATACGTTATACATCTTGAGAGTGATACTGTTAATAGCAAGGAAAATGATAACTATGGCATGGCTACAAAATCAACCACCGTCAATCAAACAATGGACCAAGAGACTGAGACAGATGTATACAATGGAAGAAATGACTGCACAATTGCAACTGAAAAAAGATATGTTTATGCAGAGATGGTCACTTGTAACCTTGTACCTGGAGATACACTAGCATGAGTCTGACGCCCTCTCTCTCTTTTTTTTTTTTTGTTGTTCTTTTTCTTTTTTTTTCTTCTTTTTGCTAAATTTATTTTTCTATTTATTTTTTCGTTTCTTATCCTACAAAAAATCCCAAAAAAAAGAAAAATATTGTAAAAATCCCTCCCCACTGGGTTGTTTAAGAGGCGTACTCGGATTATATAGCTTATTTTGATTACGCTGAATACTTTGAAAACAAATTGAATAAGAGGGAAGAGCCTGAGTAACAAATGTCATTGAATATGTGAATCAAGTATATTATACTGTATGATTATTGCAATGTGATGTTCATTATGACACAAAATAAAAGAAAGTTCAAAAAAAAAAAAAACTCTAATGTATACGTTTGCGTGTTATCCCGTGGTGAATATTGTATAGTTTCAGAGTGATCCTGGCTAATTCCTGGAAGCTGAGTTATGGAGCGCTATGTGAATTTAGCTAAAGTCGTTCGCGTTTCTCGCCTGGACACGCTACTGTTTCCAAATCAATTATCATAATCATCATCATAATCATCATCATCATCATCATCATCATCATCATCATCATCATCACCATCACCATCATCATCATCATCATCATCATCATGACAAGCATCATTACCATTAGCATCACCATTACCATCACCACTACGTCAGTAGAGCACAAAACTCCACCAGGTTGTTACTTTTCAAATAAGTAGGGGGAAAATACCTGCAAAGATTTTGTTAACATAAAACAGCTATTTACTAATACTTTGTGTATAGTACTTATCAGTGGATACCTTTCAGGCGTTTAAACCATCTTTTGGCCAACTGTCAAGTCATTATTTAGGCAAAACCTACTCTTTATATCAAGGAAGACACTTTGATGAGCATGAAGCTGAGCATTGCGTAAATATACCCAAAGTATTAAATAACTGTTTTATCTCAACACAACATTTGCAAGCATGGATTTTCTTGAGAAGCAACATTCAAACATTACATTACTAACAAATCCCAAGTGAAACCACAAGCAAATCACTGGCAAGGTTGGCTTTCCATCTAGTTGTCCAGTCAATGAGCAACAATCTATGACATGACAAACTTCTGGATTGATTGATTGATTGATTGATTGAAAATGTTATTAACAGATTGCCAAATGGGTACAATACAGTACAGCTCAATACCCACAATTGTTAAGGGGATGCAGACCAGAGAAAGACTTTCGTGTTGTTTACATCAGGGTCCTCCATTTTCAATTTATCATAAATCCATGGAGGTGCGTCACATTGAAGAAAAGCGTTGAGAAACCCTTTTCTTTCTGTCAAAATGCATAATTTATGTGAAGCAATGTTTGTCAAAGTTATGAAGCAATAGGCTTGAATCATTATCATTAATACTCTTAAGGCCTTACTATAAACTCATTCTAAGATAAGATAAGATGATCCTTTATTAATCCCCTTCGGGAAATTCGGGTGTCAAAGCATCATGGGCGGGAGGGGGATAAAGAGCATCACAGTACTATACAGTCCAGTATCTATATACACTATAGATGCAATATAAAATAAAATATAAATACAAATACAATATAATATAAAAAAGTACAAAATACAAGATAGTCCAGTGATAAGAGTCCAGTGATATGAGTTTCTAGTGCAAAATACAAGATAGTCAGTATGGTGATGTGAGTCTCTAGTTCTCAAGTCCCGAGTTCTGACAGTGATAGTTCTGGCAGCAGAGCCGGCCGTCCGAGCCCTTTGTTGTAGAGCCTGATGGCTGTCGGCCCAGGCGGTTTGTAGTGTGTCCGGGGGGGATGAGTCTTTGCCTGAACGTGCTCTTCATTCTGGCTAGCTCCTCAACCACCGTTTTGTGGGTGTAAGGGGGGAGGATTGTGGAATTATTCATTTATTTCATGTATTATTATTATTATGTTTATCTTTGACTGTCTGTACTGACCCAGGAGATAATATATATATATATATTTTTATCAATTGGGATTCTTTGTAATGCAAGATAAAGATGCATGCTTTTTCTCTCTGTAAATCTAATATTGCTGTTTGACTGTTTTGTTGTAAAGTGAATAGGCTTCACTTTAGATTAGGGCACACAATAGCATCTTCAAATGATTTATAGATGTTTTATGAATGTCTTAACAAATCATTTGTTGAACATGAACAAATAAATGGAGGTACAGTATAGTAGTTCTTTCATATCCATTTTTCAAAGCATCTACAAATGTGTTAATACACATTAAACAACATTGTTTAATGATGAACAAATCAAGTACAAACAATGTTGATAATGAGTTATAAATAATGTAGGACTCATTTGTAAATGTTACACAAATATAGTTATAAATGATTCAATAATAATTTACGAATGTATATAAATAGTTTGTTCATGATTAGTTCATTATCTACAAATACCTTATAAAGGTATTATAACTGAGTGTTATTATAACGTGTTTGCTCTACAGAAAGTATGCATGCTAAAAAAGAAAGCACACAGATAGGACAGAGCAAAGACACTTATGGAAAATGTATTAAAAACACAGAGACAGTAACGCTTTCAGCCAGCAGCAGGTCCAGTCCATACTAACCTGATTTATTTCATTCCAACAGGAAGAAGAAGTCAAACCAGGACAATATCTGATGTCCTTCTATCAGTCATCTAGTTCTAGTACAAATACTGATAACTGGCCTGAGACTCTTGAGAGACAGAGGGGGATAGAGAGAGAGAGAGAGAGAGAGAGAGAGAGAGAGAGAGAGAGAGAGAGAGAGAGAGAGAGAGAGAGAGAGAGAGAGAGAGAGACCCTTGAGAGAGAGGGAGAGAGATAGATAGTGAGATCATTAATTCGGCAAGAGACGACACCTGGGCCATGACCTCCAGACCATTCAACAATTTGCTTTGAGAGCAACACTGCTTGTAGCCAATGGGAAGCAAGATCTTGGATCTTGGTAACCTATGAACAGTGACTTGGGGCGGGCTTACAGGTGAATGCAACTTATGAATGAGTTCAGCTGGTGGAGCTCAGTGTGCTGCAAGAGTCTGGAGTACACCCTGCCGACAGCAAATTGGAGAGACAAGCGACCCACGTGGAGCACACTCGCCGGTGAATCAACACACGTCCTGGGCGGTAGATGAGTCTACCCATGGGCGGATTGTGAGTAACGTGTGTGAGGACCAGTGTGTCCTTTGATGCAAGTGTTGTTCATTGTATGGTATAGATTTCCACAGCTATGCGATGAAAACACAATTGTGCATATCCGCTGAACCAAATTATGCAACAGCAATAAACTCCATTACCAACTGCCTGTCAGCAATAAACAAATGGATGAACGATAACTTTCTCAAATTGAACGAGGACAAAACTGAATTCCTACTTGTTGGCCCCAAATCAAAAAGAGAGATGCTAACAAATAATCTAGGAATCTTAACCACTTGGATTACACCGGAGGTGACAAGTCTCTGTGTCATCCTGGACTCAGATTTGAACTTCAACGCCCATTTAAACAAAGTGACCAAAATAGCCTTCTTTCATCTCAGAAACAGCGAAGGTACGACCATTCATAAATCAAAATGATGCAGAGAAGCTAATTCATGTGTTTATATCTAGCCGACTAGACTACTGCAATGCACTATTCACTGGTCTCCCCAAGAAAACGACTGAAAGACTCCAGCTCCTTCAAAACTCTGCAGCTAGACTACTAACTAATACCAAAAGCCATACCAATACCTCCATAGCCATGACGTGATTTGAGAAGCTAGTGAAGGGCTACATCTGTTCCTCCCTCCCCATCAACCTGGACCCCCTGCAATTTGCATACCGCCCCAACAGGTCCACGGAGGACGCCATAGCCCATGTGCTGCACACAGCAGCATCACACCTGGACAAGAGGCAGGGGAACTATGTGAGAATGCTATTCATCGACTACAACTCAGCATTCAATACCATAGTCCCCTCCAAACTCATAGCCAAGCTCAGGGACCTGGGCTTGAACTATGACCTCTGCTAGTGGGTCTTGGACTTCCTGACGGCAGACACCAGGTGGTGAGAGCAGGCAACTGCACCTCCTCATCCATCACCCTCAACATAGGGGCCCCACAGGGCTGTGTTCTGAGTCCCCTCCTCTACTCCCTGTACACACATGACTGTGTGGCTCAGCGGAGCAACAACACAATCATCAAATTTGCTGACGACACAGTAGTGATGGGCCTGATCTCTGCAAACGACGAGAGGGCCTACCTGGAAGAGGTCAAGGTCCTGGCGGGATGGTGCCAGGAGAACAGACTCTCCCTGAACGTCAGCAAAACAAAGGAGATGATTGTGGACTTTAGGAGGTCGGGGGTCAAGGACTACAGCCCCCTCAGCATCGACGGGGCACCGGTTGAGAGAGTGAACAGTTTTAAGTACCTCGGAGCCCACATATCCGAGGACTTGACATGGACCACACACATTGACAGTGTTGTGAAGAAGGCACGACAACGCCTCTACTTCCTCAGGCGCCTAAGGAAGTTCCAAGTCAGTCAGAAGATCCTTAAGAACTTCTACTCATGTACAATAGAGAGCATCCTGACTGGCAACATCACCTCCTGGTTTGGGAATAGCACCGCACAAGACCGAAGCAGACTACAAAGAGTGACACGTTCAGCGGAACGCACAATTGGAGGGGGGCTTCCCACCCTCCAGAACATTTACAACAAGCGGTGCAGGGGTAAGGCTAAGATAATCATCAAGGACTCCAGCCACCCGAACAACTGCCTATTTGAACTGCTGCGGTCAGGCAAGCGATACCGGAGTCTCAAGGCGAGCACAGAAAGACTCAGAAGAAGCTTCTATCCCCAGGCCATCAGGCTGCTCAACGAACAATAAACACTATGCAACAACCATCAAATGCACACAGCACACACATCCACACGCACACACTCACTTTAAACAAACAACACACTGCAGCACCCACTCTCCACACTTTAGATCACCTAAACACACTTTATATTTATTGATAAAGGATTTGCACTACAACTCGTACACCTTACTGTAAATTGTACCTAAATTGTACCTCATCCCATTTCTGCTTTGCACTATATAGTATTGTATATTAGTATATTGCATAGTATATTGTATATTGTATGGTAACTCAGTTACTTCTAGTCTGCATCGAACATTGTACATATGTCTATACTGAACACTGGGACCTCTATTTTTACTTCTTTTACATGCTACTTTATTTTATTTCATACTTATCTTGTTTAGCACAGTCTCTGGAGCGTAACAATAAGAAGCATTTTGTATAAAAGTATTCTGTACTTCTGTATGACAACTATTAAAGAAACTTGAAACTTGAACTTGAAAGGAGGGAACACATTAGTCCTGTTTTATCTACTCTACACTGGCTTCATGTAACTTTTAGAATAGATTTTAAGGTGCTTCTCCTCACATACAAAGCTCTAAATGGACATGGACCCAGCTACATTGCTGACTCTCTAATAAACTACACACCCGCCAGAACACTGCGATCATCAGATGCAGGTCTATTAGAGGTCACCAGAAAGAGTCAGAAGATCATTGATGCAGCCTTTGTAAACACGTTACCCAACAATATTAGGGAAGCCAATTCATTAGAAATTTTTAAAAGTCATTTGACTGACTTTACACTATTATACTGTACTATTTCTCTGTGATTGACATTGCACTATTTATCTGTTTTATTCCCCATGTTTTTATGTTTTTATCCTCTTTTATTTTATATATCCGAGGCTGGACATCCGTATTAGTCAATTACTGTTTTCCCACATATAGGTGGGACGTTTAGGGACCGTGAGCAGGAAAAGACTACTTTGAACTGTACAGTAACAGTAATCCAGAATTATTTTTGCGCTGTGTGGTATATTAAGTCAATACCTAAGGTTAATCACAGTGCATTGAGGTCTCTAACTGGAGGGGAAAAAGGATAGAATGATAGGATGGTCCTCATCTGACTCCAAAATAGCCAGTAGAGAATAACGGTGTAGTCAGGACAAACAGAACTATAGTTCAACTCAAATGATTTATTGCCGCGGGGCTCAAAGAGGTGGAGAAAAGGTTGTTTACATACAGGGATTATTTCATCATAGTACATCAAACATGCTGTACAAAAGGATTGTTGAGGTTTACACATCAAACAAGTCTGTACACAAAACAGTATTCATGTTATGTCAATAAAGAGAGAATATACTTTTGCCATCACATGGTTAAACCTGGTCTAAGATACATTTACACTATATCACAACAAAACAGTGATTCCATGGTCTACTTACATAATGGCACCCGCATAGTCTCTGGGTGGATCAGTGGATCAGTAGTGGAGGCGCATCCCCAGGGGGTCTGGCTTACCTTCTAACAAATGGGTTCTGGTTTATATACCATGGCATCAACCAATCAGTTACATTCTATATCTGGAGTTGTTCCAATCAGCTGTCTTCTGTGGGGGGGGCTGTCTGCCCCAAGATCTCCTGTCGTGTGGGCTCCTGCAGCACCAGAGGGGGGGGTCTGCCTTTAGGATGTAGCAACGTTCTACTTTTTCATTCACATATTCATACTAAAATACGGTCTAAAGTATAAATATGTTTTTATTGTTTTCTGCAGCATTCTGCAGAACGTGAGTTATAGCCCTAAATACATAAATTAGATCATCAAATGTAGTTTGATACCGATTGACGTCAGATACAAAATTTCAATTGTACAAGGTCCTACACGTCATGCCTCATCATCTGCTGGTGACCGGAGGGGGGGGGTTTATAAGTCCGTGGCCGACGTTAAATCATTTATTTAGTATGGGTGATATGTTGATCGGAGCAGTGTGTATGTATAATAATAATCAAACACGCTGAAACTCACCGCAGCTTCCTCGTAGCGTTGGGCGATCAGCGTGGGGCAGAAAGTTCGCTATTATGGGATGTTGATATATGCGATCCATTTCCAGGTTGTATAATACTATATACATCCAAATCATGTTGTTTATCGAGTTATTGGCAACGGATCGCTATCCAGTGTATCAAGCTGGAGTCCCGATAGCGATAGCGAGTGGCCGGACGAAATATGGGTGAGCACCACTTCCGGCGCGTCACTTACGGTTTTGGCGATTCGCCGATCGGCCACGAGATGGCGGTCTTGAACCGTTGGAGAGTTGAGAGGAGATCAACAGCAAGTCTCAAGTCTCTGTGGGTGAAATATGATTGCGATGACAGATTTTTGAAATATTGATCTCAAAGACGCTGTACGACGTCATTGGCAGATTACGCATGGCGAGGAATGACGTCTAAAGTCGTCCTTGGCGATTAAAGGGTTAATAGCAAATAGTCCATAGGAGTTAGCACCAATCCTGGATTTGCCAGCCTGAATTAATGGTTCTAAGATTTACATAATAATAAAGTTTTACACCAAGAGTGAAATTACACTCTATTACTTTCATAACCAGTTAACATACTAAATTACATTCAACTATCCTTTTATCTAATAAGTCAGATAGATTACTGTGATCTTGTTTGAATTAGTTCCAGTCTAACATACTGTAAGTACATTCTTCTTTTAGCAAGTCTGGGCTGGTCTGCCTTCTATTCAGACCAGCTGTCCTCTGCTCCCAGTGGGGTGTGATCACCACATTAACATACAATCAACTAGAGGTTTCCCCACTGAGCGTGGGAAGATCTAATCTTCTCATATCATATATGTACTTAAGGCATTATTTGAATTAGCCATTTTAACAGATATTTGCAGTTTCAGCGATGATGTAACAGTCTGATTTTCTCTTATTCTGTAATTGTATGGATTCAAACAGTTCTCCAGTGGGGGATTTTCCCCTACAGTTACCCAACGGTCTTCAAGACTCCCCTTGAAGGTGTCACAAACAGTTTAGCATAATGGGGCTTTTATGACTTGCCCCTGTCCTCCAACTGTCTTCTAGTATGGTTCCTTATTTAGCACTGAAAACTGAGACTCAGTTTGTTCCAAAAGGCACACAAGGCTTTTGCATATATTTCCTATATACAGACATATTGATTATGAAATTCCAGTCAATGGTACCACAGCTGTAAATAAACTGTGATTTTATAGTGTCTGCACTTTATGTGCGCATTTCATCATTCATGTATTTTACATAAACAAGGTGGCCTCTTGGGATGTTAGATCCTAATGTGAAAAACTGTGATTTTATATGTCTGCTCATTTTACCCTTGCTATTATTTTACTTATTTTTACTTTTATCTTTACGCCCCACTATCCGCTGGGTGCATACTATAACCGTTATCATGTTTTGTAATAGATTACAGAAGCCTATTGGAACGTGAGGTTCTGATATGATTTGATTAATATATCTGCATTATTTTATCCCACTTTATGCTTTGCTCTTGCTGCTTGTTTTACACTGATTTTATGTCTTATTTCTTACTGATGTAAAGCACTTTGAACTGCAATCCCCTGTATGAAAGGGGATTATGTAGCATGCCAGAGTGCTTGGCTACAGTTTTGTAGGCTTGCTGCCTGCTTGCCTGTCTTTACAGAGATCACGGGGGACGTGCCGGCGGAGAACGGGGAGCTAGACGAACAAAACGGGTGGACTAACCCTGAGGCTGTTGCTCTACATCCCGCAAGGCGATCAACACACTTCGTGGGCTGTGGATGCATCCATGCTCTGGCTGACTGTGAGTAGCCTACCGGTTGCTGACAGTGATGTGTTCACGGATGTAGGAGCGCCACCTAGTGTCACCAAAAATAACTGCAGAAATGTTTTATTCATTCTTAAAGATTTGCCTGGGTGGCACAGTGGACTAAGCGGTCGTCACCAACGCGTGATACACTGGTATCGAATCCAGCTGTCAGCGTTGCCTCCGGCTTGGCCGGCCGTCATACTGGGGACATGCAATAGTATCTATCAACCCTCCCTAGACCGACCAGTGGGGGGCACATGCGAGAAACAACCAGGAAGGGGAGGGGGGAATTGGCACAACTAAATTGGGATGGGAGAAAAGACCACAGAAAAACAGGAGGAGAAAAAGTGGATAAAAAAAAAATTGCCTATTATTTGCTCAAATGTATTATGTATCAATGTTACTAAATTGCATATACATTTTATTAGTATTTTAGTTCATGTCATCTCTCTGCCTTGCTGTTTCAGATTGCGTTATTCTGCCGATCGTTAGGTCTCAAATAGCACGAATGGGGCTAGCCCCTCTCTATCAATGCAGTGTGTACAGTACATGGGAAAATCCAAGTGCACATGCTCAGGGTGTTTTATCATTCACATCAATTTGATGGCAAGTGGGCCTCCTTCGTGAAACGTCATTTCAAAGTTGATTGGCTGGCGACGCTTTTCATTACTAATGGCAGCTACTGTGAACTACCTAGCTAGTGACATTATGTGAAAACGAATAAAGTGGATTATTTACTCGAGCACAGGTTTGAAACCCTCAATTTGGAGAACATTTTAATCAAACGTCTGGGTCCACAACAAGCCACTGGATATCGTTATAACGCAAACAGCTTGCAAAGGTAACATCCATCCATGAGAACAACCTAGAAGAGGCTTTTACTGAGACCGTCATTCTGCTGAAAATCATCATAACAACTCCTATGATGACATCTGAGTCAGAGAGGAACTTTTCGATGTTAAAAAGAGGATACAAACATTTACTCGACAGCCGCAACTTAACGCATTGGCCAGCATCGGAAGCCAGTGCTGTCTTTCTCTTCAAGTGACAGCTTTGGTGAGTGATATTTTATCATCTTGATGTTATGGTTCTGGTCTGTGCTTTGGCAATGCTGTTGTGTTGAATCGCTTGATGTTTAAAGACAAGGTTGTTGTCATAAAGAGTTGTGTATGTGTGCTTTGGTGTGGCCTTCAGTGGTGTTGAGCTCTATAATAACAGTTAATTTAATCCATCAAAGTGCAAAAGAAATCACCAAAATGCAATAAATACTTTTTTTTACACTAAAAACATCCATGAGGTAGAATATAATGCATCATACCTTCAAAGACCTCATAATTTTCTTCATTTGGTATATGACACTGTAGCATTATGCTGTAAGATTTGGGGGTTGAAAAGTAAGCAGAAAATGTCTCTTGTGTGCACGCAGGCTCTTCCCATTTGCTTGCACCCCACAGTTTGGGAATCACTGGTTTAGCCAGTGGTGTGTGTTAGAGAGAGAGGGAGAAAGAGAGAGAGACCCTTGAGAGAGAGGGAGAGAGATAGAGTGAGATTATTAATTTGGCAAGATAATTACACCTGTGCCACAACCTCCACGACGAGAGAAAATAAGGGCCCCATATTTGATCTTGAAGCGGGCCCCCTGAACCTAAAGTGAGTAGTGACTGAGTGAGTCTGTGCATGTTTGTTTGTGAGAGAACAAGACAGGCAGATAATTAAATGTCTCGCTCCAAAGCAACAGATACCAAAAGCACTCTAAAGCACTTGATATCTCTCACACACACGCACACACACACACACACACACACACACACACACACACACACACACACACACACACACACACACACACACACACACACACACACACACACACACACACACACACACACACACACACACACACACACACACACACACACACACACACACACACACACACACACATTACACAACCCATATGTAAGGGTTGGCCACTTGCACTTTAGCTGTTTACGAACATCTTTTCACACATTCAGGAATCATGAGGTCCATTATTCCCATTGACAAATAATACTGTTGACCAAGACATGATTCCTTCATCCATACTAACATATAAATAACAAACATTGTTAACGGTACTTTAAAATCCTCTTTCCTTTAACCCTTAGAGGTCGCCAGGTGAACCTAAAATATCACAAAATAGCTGCAACCTCTCAGTTGTCAGGATCCGCTTCTCTAGCCTGGTCCCATTCCCCCCTCTGTTGCCCAGGCTGGCCACGCTCCCCCTCCACTTCAGAAAGCCTGCCCTGCAGCCCCCTCTAGTGGACTCCTTACGTTACTCCCTCTGTTAGTCGGTATTCATATGTATAGTCTCCTTATGTCCTTAATGTTTACATTAAAGGGGAACTATCTTATAAATGGCCTTTTTGAGTGTTTAGCATTGTTTCCTAGCTATGTGAACTTATATTAATATGATCTATGTCTCAAAATTCTCATATTGGCGCATTCTTCCAATTCTCCTCTCACAATATTCACCCTCACTGAACTGAGTCATTTGAAAATGTGCCTATATGTGATGTCATAAAGACACCGCTGCATGTTAATGTTCAGGCGAACACGACGCTGCGCAGTGGTTTAGGAGCCCAGGCTCAAAACAGCTCGAGATCTTGAGGTAGAAAAATGCTGTTTTTGAGGACTTGATTAGAAATACAAAACAATGAATAAAAAAAATATATATATTACAGAGGTGTTCCATAGACTCACAGGAATTGTGTAAAATTGCCCAAATAGTGAAAGAAATAGTAAAATAGTTCCCCTTTATTGTTCAATGTGTTCGCTGTGGTGTTGTCTTTGTTACCCACTCTGTTCCCTGGTCTGGTCTAGTGTCTTGTCTTTTGTATTTGTATATATTGTTATATATAAAACTATGGAACAAACTACCCCAAAACATCAGGGAAGCCAACTCGCTAGACATCTTTAAAAGACAGCTTAAAACCTATATCTGTGCTCAGGCATTTCACTGATAGATATCTGCTACCACCTAGTGGCAAGAGGAAACATCAGGGATATCCTGACATAACTTGTATTTACCTGCACTATTCTTACCCTGCCTACTCTTATACACTGCCTATCAAATTCATGTGTCGGTTATTGCACTTTTTACTTCTTACTGATGACTATTTTTAAACTGAATCATTTTAAACAATTTTTATTATTTACTAGATCCAAATGTGAAACACTGTGATTATTTGTATTACTGAATAGAGAGCCTATTAGGATGCTAGATCCTAATGTGAAACACTGTGATTTGCCATACCTTGCTATGCTCGCTCATGCCTGTATTTTTTATGTCCGTTCTATTTTATAATTTTTTGACTATTTTTAAACTGAATCATTTTAAACTATTTTTACTATTTGTGTTACTGAAAACTGTAAGCGGAGAGCCTATTGGGATGCTAGATCCTAATGTGAAACACTGTGATTTGCCAAACCTTGCTACCTGTCTATCTTTTTATGCCCGCTTATGCCTGTATTTTTTACTGTTGTGAAGCACTTTGAACTGCAACCTCTGTATGAAAAGTGCTATACAAATAAAGTTATTATTATTATTATTATTATTATTATTATTATTATTATTATTATTATTATTATTATTATTATTATTATTATTATTATTATTATTATTATTATTATTATTATTATTATTATATTGTTGTCATTGTTTGTCAGCCTATGTGTCTGTCCAGGTGTGTCTTGTTAGTAATTAGTCTCCCTTTATATTCTGTCTGTTCCTGTCACTCCCCTGTCGGTTCGTTAACCTTTCTTGTCACATTCATTGTAATCTGCCAGCTTATGCTGAGGTACTGATTATTGTTTTGGTGTTGTAGTTAAAGCCTTGTGAAGAAAAGTAAAGCCTTTTTCAACTACACCCCGTTTGTCCTGCCTGTCTCTCTCCCTCGTTCCTGTTATTGCTATTGGGTCCACACCAACAACGAATCCTTACAGAACCAACCGACCAGAATTGGACCCAGCAAGCAGGACGAGGGAGACCTGGCACAGCCTCTACCACCAGCCTCACTGCCAGCACGACCGCCGCGGCCAGCACCGCCTCCTCCGCGGACATGAAGCTCCAGAGAGCGTTTTCCAGAGACCAGGCGTCGCCATGCCCGCTGAAGGGTCGTGCCCTCCGAGGAGCCCCCAGGACGAGGCGCGGCTCTCCCATGATTCACCCGACGCACCACTTTAAAGGGGCCTATAAAGCGAGGAGCCAGCTTCCTGGATTCCACCCGGAGAGGGAGATCCCGGGTGGAAAGCCAAACCCGCTGCCCAGGACGGTAAACCGGAGCCGGACGACGCTTGCGGTTAGCCTGCCGCTGGGTACTAACCGAAACCTTCTGCAGCGCCGCCCGGACCCGCTTCCACGTCCTGCGGCAGCGAGCCACATGTGCCTGGGCCGAGGGCACCTCCGCCTCCTGCTCCTGCTCGGGAAACAGAGGAGGTTGAAAACCATACTGACACTGAAAGGGAGACATACCGGTAGAGGAGGAGAGGAGGGTATTATGCGCATACTCAGCCCAGGCCAACCTCCTACTCCACGTTGCCGGGCAACCGGCAACGTAACACCTCAAGACCCCTCCAGGTCCTGGTTGACGTGCTCCGTCTGCCCGTTCGACTGCGGATGAAACCCAGACGAAAGGCTGACGGCGGCAAACACCTTCCAGAACCTGGAGGCGAACTGAGGACCCCGGTCCGACACGATATCCACCGGAAGCCCGTGGACCCGAAAGACATGCTGTATCACCAGATCAGCAGTCTCTCGGGCCGATGGAAGCTTGGGGAGAGGAACAAAGTGAGCCGCCTTAGAGAACCGGTCCACCACCACCAAAATGGCAGTAAACCTGTCCGAAAGGGGGAGGCCAGAAATAAAGTCCAGGGATATGTGCGACCAGGGCCGTTTAGGAATAGGAAGTGGCCGGAGGAGACCTGCTGGTGCACGGCGAGAGGTATTACTGCGCGTGCACACCGGGCAGGCCGCCACAAAGGAACGCGTATCCCCCTCCACTGTCGGCCACCAGAACCTCCTACGGATAAATTCCAGGGTCCTGGTGGCCCCAGGGTGGCTGGTGAGGGATGAGGCATGTGCCCACAGCAGCAAACGTGAGCGTGCCGCCTCGGGTACATACGACCGCCCCGGAGGGCCCCCACCAGGATCGGGCTCCCGCATCAGCGCCGACCTTACCACCTTATCTATGCCCCAAGAAACGGGTGCCAAAATCAAGGCCGGTGGAATAATGGGATGGGGCTGCCCCTCCCGACCAGGAAGATCAAACTGGCGCGATAACATGTCGGGTTTGATATTCTTGGAACTATGCCTATAGGAGATGATAAATCTAAATCTTGTGAAGAATAACGCCCACCTGGCCTGGCGAGCGTTAAGGCGTTTAGCCCCTTGGATGTAAGCCAAGTTCTTATGATCGGTCCAAACAATGAAAGGATGTGCCGCACCCTCCAACCAATGTCTCCATTCCTCCAGTGCCAACTTGATAGCCAATAACTCCCGATTACCCACGTCGTAGTTACGCTCGGCTGGTGACAGACGGCGAGAAAAAAAAGCACACAGGTGCACTTTCCCATCCTTTAAGCATCTCTGAGAGAGCACCCCCCCCCCACCGCGATGTCAGAGGCATTCACCTCCACAATGAACGGAACCTCCGCATCGTGGCGGATCAATACAGGAGCGGAGGTAAACCGACGTTTGAGGTCGCAGAAAGCCGACTCTGCCCTAGGCGACCATTCAAAGCCAGGGAGAGAGGACTTAGTGAGAGCTGTTAAAGGATAACTCCAACATTTTGGGAAATTAGCTTATTTAACATCTTCCCTGGAGTTAGACAAGAAGATACATACCTTTTTTGTCTCTGTGCATGCATTTAGCTTTGGGAACAGACGCTCCTTTAGCATAGCTTAGCTTCATCACTGGAAGTGAGGCAGGACAGTACCCTGACGTTCCCTACAGGTTTGTTGATATTCTCATTCCTTCAAAGGATCTGAACCGATTGAAGTTTATGGATACCATGACTTAAAATCCTCTTACCTTGACGATTAAAAGCCTCCCCAATTTAGAAAACAGTAATCCAATGGCTGGTATTGATAATATACTACTAACTACTGGACGCTCGGAGCTAACCGGAGCTAACGCAGAACAGGATGTGTAAAGCAAATATAATGACTTCCTTTCTGGGGTTTTCAAAATAAAAGTGCAACGTTTATAGCAGCGGAAAACGTTTATTTTGTACATTATCTAACGTTAACACGAACCTAAACTAACTTTAGGTTAGTTGTAACGTTAGTTTGGGTTCGTGTTAACGTTAGATAATGTACAAAATAAACGTTTTCCGCTGCTATAGACGTCGCTCTTTTATTTTGAAACCCCCCAGAAAGGAAGTCATTGCTCTCGTTATCTGCTTGAGTGTCCGGTTGCTGGTTAGCTCTGTTAGCGTGCAGTAGAGCAATACCAGCCATTGGATTACTGTTTTCTAAATTGGGGAGGCTTTTAATCGTCAAGGTAAGAGGATTTTAAGTCATGGTATCCATAAACTTCAATCGGTTCAGATCCTTTGAAGGAATGAGAATATCAACAAACCTGTAGGGAACGTCAGGGTACTGTCCTGCCTCACTTCCAGTGATGAAGCTAAGCTATGCTAACGGAGCGTCTGTTCCCAAAGCTAAATGCACGCACAGAGACAAAAAAGGTATGTATCTTCTTGTCTAACTCCAGGGAAGATGTTAAATAAGCTAATTTCCCAAAATGTTGGAGTTATCCTTTAACGGATTGGCTAAGGCGCTAAAGTTGCCTGTAAAAATTTGCAAAGCCCAAAAACAGTTGTAACCCCTTGAGCGACGAAGGCCGTGGCCAGTCCAAGACTGCACTCACCTTGGCCGAATCCATGCGCAGATCACCCTTCGTCAACACAAAGCCCAGGAAGGAAACGGTATCAGTGTGAAACACACACTTCTCAGCCTTAACGAATAGTTGATGCTTGAGGAGACGGTCTAGCACCTCTCGAACGTGCAGTTGGTGTTGCACCATATCGCGAGAAAAAATGTGGATATCATCTAGGTAAATAAACACCGACAAGCCAATCAAATCTTGCAGCACGTCGTTAACCAGGGCTTGGAAGACTGCCGGAGCATTAGCCAAACCAAATGGCATGACCAAATACTCATAGTGACCATTAGGCGTATTAAATGCAGTCTTCCACTCGTCTCCTTCTCTAATCCTGACCAGATTGTATGCATTACGTAAGTCAAGTTTATAAAAGACCTGCGCCCCCTGTAAGCACTCAAAGGCAGTGTCCATGAGAGGTAAAGGATATCGGTTCTTGATGGAAACGTCATTCAATCCCCTATAATCAATGCACAGACGCTGATCCCCATCTTTCTTATCAACATAGAAGAAGCCAGCGCTGGCAGGGGATGTGGAAGGACGTATGTGCCCCGCAAGCAATGCCTCCTCAATGTAGGTGTTCATGGCCAAGGTCTCGGGGCGTGAGAGAGAGAACATTCGCCCACAAGGTGGGGAGGTACTGGGTAGGAGATTAATGGGACAGTCGTATGATCTATGAGGCGGTAGTGCTTTAGCACGCGTTTTGCTAAAAACGTCCGCTAGGTCCCAATAGATCTCAGGAACCCATATCAAATCGGGATTAGAGGGTAGAACACCCTCCCATCCTGGAGAGAGAAGAAGGAGACAAAAGAGAAGAGTGGGGGGAGGACAAGGGAATGGACAAACTCTCGCCGACGACCGACTTCACGTCGACCTCCGTTGAGAGCTTGCCCGTGCTCCAATTAATATGACGTATACATGAAGACAACCAGGGATGACCCAACACCATAACAGAATAGGGGGAGACAATGACAAATAATTGAACCCACTCCCACCCCCCACCTGCTACCCGGATGTGTATAGGAACAGTGCGCTGAGTGACGCTCCCACTGCCCAGGGGCTGACCGTCCAGGGCGTAGATAGGAATAGGAACCCCCAACTCCTCTACCGGGATTCCCCATTCCCTCACCAACACCAAGTGAATGAAATTGCCCGCCGCCCCTAAGTCAATGAGAGCCTTAGTTCCCCTAACGTCACCCCCACAGTTAACCGCCACCTCCAGAAATGTACGTGTGTCTGATGGTAGTGCTGGAATGAGCCCACCTGCCGGCGCCCCCTCGAGGCCCGGCGGAGCACCTCCTCTTCCCGACTGGCGCAGAGTTGAGCCAGCCTGATCCCGACAGCTGCCGAAACGATGACCGGTGCGGCCACACCGGAAGCAGCGTCGCTCCTCGATGAAGCGCCGCCGCTCCTCGTCTGAGAGCGACAGCGCCCCAAGCTGCATGGATTCATCACCCAGTGGCCCACTCATGTAATGCAGGAAAGTATCAACACCGGGAGGACAAGGGACACGTACCTGGGTAGTATTTCCACGCTCCCTCTCTCTCTCCCGATGTCGGCTGTCCATCCGTATGACGGTGTTGATGAGCACTTCCAGCTGCTCAGGGATCTCACGCACGGCGAGCTCGTCCCTCATCCGTGCGGAGAGTCCCTTGACGAACAAGACCACACAGGGAATTTCCGGCCAAGCTGCCTCCCGAGCCACGATCCGAAATTCGATGGCGTAATCTGAGACCGTGCGGAGGCCCTGCCGGCAGGCGAGAAGCCCACCGGCCTCGAAGAGTACTCGGGAAGTATCGAATACTCTATTCAACTCCCCGGTAAAGGCGTCCACACTGTCGCAGATTGACGCCCCGCTCTCCAATTCGGCCGTAGCCCAGCAGAGTGCTCGACCGGTGAGGAGGGTGATAATATATGCGACCTGTGATCTGGAAGAGGGAAATGAATGTGGCTGCAGCTGGAAAACGAGTGAGCACTGGGTGATGAACTCTCGGCCTGGTGGGGGTAGCCGTGGCTCCTGGGTCCGCTCCTGGTGCCCAAAAGCTCCCCGACTTTCCTCGGTGTTGAACGCCGCCTCTCCTGCCGCCGTCTCTCCCACCGTCGTCCTTACCCCAGCCACCTTGACTTGTGCCTGCTGGGCTGTGAGTAGATCCGAATGTGCCGTCTCCTGCGACGCGCTGACGATCCCGCCCAGCCGAACCAACTCGGTGCTGACCAGCTGCTGGTATCCCTCCATGCGCTCCTGTGCACTCTTCTGTGCCCGGAGCATCTCCATGATCGCCTCCATGGAACTCTGATGGTCAGGTCTTCTGTCAGGATGGAGGTAGGTGAGTTCCAATTGTTGTAGGCAATCACAGAGACGGAGATGGTATACTCTTGAACAGGTTCGACTTTAATAGTAAAAAACACAAAGAGTAATACTAGGATACTATGCCGAGGGGCAGAGGTGAGAGGGAATAAGATAATGGAGCTTAGTGGTGGTCCAGAGCTGGAACCACCCGCGCTATCTCCGAACGCCTATAGTGAAGACCTGACGAATAACAAGCAGAAGGAAGGAATGTTAAATAAACACCAAATACCAACATTCCACACACACCCCTGTGACAGCCAATCAGAAGCCAACCCCTAAGTGACAGCACTAAATGATAGGGAAAAACAGTGACAGTTGACAGAAATGGTGGGTGGTTCCCGACCGTAGTCAGTAACCAGAACGTAACAGCCCTAGGTTGTGGAGCCTGATGGCTACTGGCACAAGGGACTGACAGAGGCAATTTGTGGTGTGTCGGGTTGTGGAGCTTGGAGCTTGATGGCTACTGGCACAAAGGACTGACCAAGGCGGTTTGTGGTGTGTCGTAGGTGGGAGAGTTTATTTCCAGATTGTCCAATTTGAATCCCACTACAGAGTTAGCCTTCAACACCAGTGTTGTACTGTACTGTACTGGAATAACACCAAACATTTCCTCTCATGTTTCATGATGATGCCTCCACCCAGCAGAACAAAGCTGTGTGTGGTGGTGGTGGTGGTGGGGGGGTTCTACTGAGGAGCATTATAAAATGCTGAATGTATAATATGCTTATTGGGAGAATGAGAGGTAGCAGTTTGATATTTGGACTGACATGTAAGTACATGTAACAGTAAAGGACTCTAAAGATCTAATTTCACTGGTGCATGGAGTAGCTATTTTTACAGTTTACACTACAGTATTACTGGAACACTTTACAGTACAGTAGGTATTACTGGAACACGTTACAGTATATATAAGGTTGACTCCTTATTGTTGGGATTGAGCGCTGAACAGAATTTGGACATGTATTGTCTTGCCTGGATGAATGAATGAATTTGATTTGTATAGCGCTTTTCCAACAAAGTTACAAAGTGCTTTACAGACATGTTAAAAACAGCAAACACCAAACAACAGGAAAGGCGAAAAAATTAAATAGAAAATAAAACAAGAGAAAAACAGACAAAAAACATTTAGATGCCATTTAGGCATTGTGATGATGCCTCCACCCAGCAGAACGTTAGGTTATGACTATAACCAAGTTCTGTTAGTTAGGGGCGATGCTTGGCATCACTACTGCACTATCTCGCGTACGTGCACGCGTACTGAATAAACCACAAATGTACCTCTAATACCAGTATTAGTCTGACCACACCCCTCATCAGCTTACCTTCATAAGCAGGTGTGTGGTCACCTGCTCTCCTCCTTCCCAAGCTTTCACCACAAGGTGAGGACAAGGGCTGCAGCGGCCGTCTGATGCCAAGCATCGCCCCTAACTAACAGAACTTGGTTATAGTCATAACCTAACGTTCTGTATCGTTAGTGGCTTAGCTTGGCATCACTACTGCACAAGGGAGGCCAAGCGGAGCCACTTGGCTGACAAATACACCCCGCTGACAGCCCCCCAAAACCATCAGAACAGGGAGGGCCGAGCCCCCCCGACCCCCCCTAATGGAGGGTATCCCCCCTATTAGAGGCTTCACGGGAAGGCGACGGACCCGACCGTGCGAAGAGGCACTCAAGCAACTTAACGCACAGGGTGAGCAGACCGTGGCTTGACCCCACGACTACACACACGCACAACCCGCATGCCACCCGGGAACGAACGGAGGAACAACCTCGTTACTGCCCCCAGAATCACGGGGCCAAGGGCAAACCCAACCCCGTGGCAAGGCCGTAGCAGCGGAGCGCGAAGGAAGACCCAGACCCACCAAAAGGACTGGACTCCCTGGAATGGGGGCCCGGAGAAGTCCATGATGCCAGCATCAAGACCCCACCAGGTGGGCACGCAGTGCCCCGCCCCCCACATCGCCAGCGTATTCGGACAAAGGCCCCTCAGTTACTGCACCTGGTATTCCCAGGCGGAATCCCATCCAAGTACTAACCAGGCCAGAACCTGCTTAGCTTCCGAGATCGGACGAGATCGGGCGCGTTCAGGTTGGTATGGCCGTAAGCCGAGCGGGCCCCGTCCCCCCAATAGTACACCGCCTGGCACACTGACCCTGCAGAACAGGCAGTCAGCATGGCCGTAAGCACACAAAAAGGTTAAACAACGGAAGCAGGCAGCGCACCGGGGAAAAACCAGGCAACAGGCTGTTAACCCTAGCCTGGAGACTGCGGACGAGACAGGCGCCAGAGGGGACAGCTGAACACAGCCGCCCCGGCGGAAGGAGCGTAAGCTGGCGGTGTTGCATGACCAAGCCTCCATTTAAAAACCCCCACCCAGAGGGGTCGAGGCAGAGAAGGCTGACACGATTGGCAGACGTCATGAACGTGCAGGGGCACCCTCAAACGGTGAACCCGGGAGTTGACACTGCTCCAACACACCAGGGAATCAACCACCTCGGTGTTACCCAATGCGGTGGTTGTTCCTATAACCCCCCAAGAAAAAACTCCAAAACACACCTGCGGGCATACACCGGCTATACCGCAGTACAAGTGTTTCAGTTTCCAAAAAGGGTTAACCCAGGCCTACGGGTCGCAAACATCACTTCGGACCGGGCCTGGCGGTACGGGAAGCACAGGGTCACCAGAGGAGGTCAAAAAACCACCCCCACAGGCCCCTCTTCGCCATGCGTGAGAGAGGAGCGAAAAATAATGGAGAACCAGCCCCTAAGCACACCGTACCTGGTATTCCCCGGCGGTCTCCCAACCAAGTACTAACCAGGACCAACCTGTGTAGCGGCCGAGATCCGACGAGATCGAGCGCGTACAGAATGGCATGGCTGTAAGCCATGACGACAGTGCTGAGTAAAAACATACCCAACCAGGGTCTCCATAGCGCTTAACCCTGTGACACCCAGACCGACCTGGCATTTTTCCCCCTGAAAAAAGCCCAAGTCCCTCAGGGTACCAGAACAGCAGATCTGCATCCCCGGCGGACAACGGGTTCAACTGATCTGGACCAGCGTGACCAGAACCAGTCCCGTGCCCTAACCACGCCGACATGCCTACTCCAGGAGAAGGGCAGATATGCGTGTTGATCTTAACATGAAAAGAAGGCGCCACCCAGACGTTCGGACGAACCGCGCCTGGTGGCCCACCCCAAGGGCGTGAGACCCCACTACATATGTTCAGATCCATCCCGTCATCATCCCCCAGACATGAACGAGAATCCGTCGACAACCCACCCAGGTCATGGGATGTGGTCGTCGGAAGAGGAAAAACCCCCATCTCAGTTGCTTTATAAAAACGCTGTTTCAACCACAAGCAACCAAGGCGTGCCAGTCAATCGCCTGTTTACAGCGAGCTAGCACTATACGTGCGTCGGGACACACCCCCATCAATGAACAGGCTATTTAGACCTGTCATTGAATCCCCAAGGCGCCCAGGGGAACGACAAGAGGGGTGTGACACTCCCTAACTCCAACACTTCTGGAATAGAAAGAAGGAAGCATCAACAGTATGTATCCCAGTCTACACAGCCGGGGTAAAAAATGTTCACATTTTTACATCCCACCACCCTCCCATAGGAAAGAGACGGGGATCCCCAGAGAGACTTCCCACGCGAGCTGTACAGATTGAAAAGAATATATTGCACCTTGAGCCATGTAAAAAACTGGTTTTAGGGCCTCCGGGGAAGAGGCACTGAACCCATACACACTCAACAAACGAATTGAATCGAATATACATACAATAGAAAAGGACCCTTCTAGAGGGTCCACTCACTTTGACAATCTGAGGAGGAAGGCTCTGTACTCTGATGGAGGCTTCCTCACATGGAAGAAGGAGTCCGAACTCACAGAAGGCCTGAATAGGCGCTTGGTGAGGAGGAGCCCTGACCACCCCCCCTGAAAACAGATCCATCACATGGACCTGAACAGCACACGGAAGTCCTGCCAACAGAGACGCGCACGGTGACGTACTCTATGGCGGGGGAATTCCTGCGGTGCACACGCCCAATATACCAGGCCGTGGGACCAGGAACTCCCTCCCCCCCCCCGTAACGTGCCGAACCGCCACGTGACGGGAACCTTGAAGGACAGGGGGTGTACCCCTGACCGACAGAACAATGGGGAGAGGAAAGGTTACCAGTTCACCCCTTTACGACCCCACACCCATGATACGACGTAACGACAAAAAGAGAACATGACACAGTCATAGTCAGCTCTATGAAGCGTTTCACAGCTCCACACAGCGCATGAGCTAACCTGCTATCTGATTTTTACTAAGGAAAAACACAGAATAGAGAGGGCTCTAAGAACCCCGGTCCAACATACACATGTGCTTCTGTGGCCAGTACAACCCAGTTGTAGGTCACATGACACACACAACCCATCATCACCTACAAAAAATGGCAAAAACACTCAACAGAGGAACGCCGTTTTTTTCACAATGAGAGAATACATCATTCTTGATTAGTATCGACCACAGGCCTTGCTAAGCACACATGACAGCAACCAAACCAATTTCCCTTTAGGAAATAAGTTTCTCCAGCAGATTTAGCACAACCTCAGCAATCAAGCTAAGAGTTACATCGTATCCCTACCACACAAAAGACACAATTAATGCACAACATGTCTGATAGGAGGTGATAAAGTCCCCAGGGAACCGGGGGGGAAAAACACAATCCTCCCATTTTACCCTCAATACGGCCAGTTAAAACAGGAAAACCTGTTAATGTGTGAACACACTGTTCATTGTCATTACAGTCTGAGAAAGAACATTCTTTTACTCACTTGTCACCAAGCATAGCTTCATAGGTTAGTTGCCTTAGTAGTGAGTACACGGTACACATAAACACCATGATGTTTCTCACACAACAACCAGATCAATACATCACGATCTGCACGGAGAAGCTAACTGCCAGTGACAAAAACAGCTCACACATAACCCGCAACGTATCCTAAATGCATTGCGACAACACACGTTTTGGGAAAAAACACCGTTATTCACAATACATTTAGCAAAGTAAAACCAGAAGACGTGTTATGAGGTCTGGCCAACCCCGTACCTACCCGGAACGCAGATCAGCGAAGTGCAGTCACAAGACACCGTAGAACACAGCCGACCTGTGTTGTTCGATCCGGGCAGCGTCGCCGCTCCAACCAGTCGCTACAGTCCTCTTTGTTGACGCAATCCCCGTCCAGGTTCAGGGCAGGGTCGACGAAACATCCCCTGTCAAGGATGACGTCGCGGTCAAGAGTGTAAAACATGTTAAAATCAAAGCACGTTCAACAGAATAGCATCAAGCCAACGGCGATCAGAAGCGAGCTCCGGCGGCGCGCGAGAAGCTAAGCTACCCCGCGCCAGCCATGGCCCTAGCAGCAAGCTAACGTTTACCCAGCGACCACGACATGCTAGCCCCGCAGCTAACAGCTGACTGGCTAACAGCAGGCTTTAAGCAGGCCATGCAGCGATCCAGCAGGCTAACGCAGCAGTTAACAGCTGACTGGCTAACCGTAAGCTATGAACATGTAAACAATGACATAACACTCACCCAGACAGGCCGCCGTTCTGAACCTCTCCCGACTTTTTAAGAGAAAAGAGAAAACAAGACGTCAACACCGCTTCACAACGGTGAACATCCGGCGGAATCAGCACAGTACCAACTGGCCTGTGTAGCTGACTTCGAACATGAATCTGCCGCTATCGCACATTACATGCACATATCCCCTCGTGAAGGAATACTCTCATTTGGATATGAAAGATGGGGTCTTAACACGGTGACAGAGAGAATCCACTCGTCCAGAACACACAGGGATCACCAGTGTCAATGGTCGCGGCCCACTAGTTAAAACTATAATGGTCGCCAGACCAAGGCCTTCTGTCGCCTAGGCGGCTAAACAAAGGACCCTAGCCTGGGGCCGGTTTCCATAAACTTTGTCAAGTAGCCCCCATAGCACTAACAGACAAGTGGAGCCCGCCAGCAAACACTACTCCAACCTGGAACGCACCGCTCCTCACAACAGCGGCATGTCCGACAGTTCAGCTGTGGCCTGACAGGTTTCACCCCAACAAACACAGCAAGGAACTGCAGTTGAGAAGCATGCAGCGGCGTGCTCCCAATACGAAAACCGGTGGAGGGTTTTTAGAATGATCATCATCTTCTAGACACTCCAGTACGAAGACAATATCGCCGTATTTTCTCGAAAATAGTGAGAGAGAAAATAAAGATATGATGTCAACGTATCCTTGTTTCCCAAGCTGTTCCTAATCCAATTTCTTCCATCATGGTGTCAAGTGTGGGGATCTACCGAGGCACCTCTTCCTTGTGGTGAAAGCGAGAAGGAGGAGAGCAGGTGACCACACACCTGCTTATGAAGGTAAGCTGATGAGGGGTGTGGTCAGACTAATACTGGTATTAGAGGTACATTTGTGGTTTATTCAGTACGCGTGCACGTACGCGAGATAGTGCAGTAGTGATGCCAAGCTAAGCCACTAACGATACAGAACAAAGCCTTGCATGGTGGTGGTGGTGGTGGTGGTGGTGGTGGTATGTGTGTGCGTGCGTGCGTGTGTGTGTGTGTGTGTGTGCGTGTGTGTGTGTGTGTGTGTGTGTGTGTGTGTGTGTGTGTGCGCGTGCGTGCGTGTGTGTGTGTAGGGTGGGGGTCTGTTTTAGCCTTGCTATTTGCACAGGAAAACTGTAAAGAACATAGTTTGACCTATTTCACAATGTTCTTTTTATTATAATGTAATGCTACTAACTTAGTTATAACACACAGGAAAACCTTGAGCAAATTGTCACATATACCTCTGGTTATTATGAGCTATCCTCCAGACACACACACACACACACACACACACACACACACACACACACACACACACACACACACACACAGACACACACACACACACACACACACACACACACACACACACACACACACACACACACACACACACACACACACACACACACACACGCGCGCACGCACACACACTTATGCAGAATGTGAGGAACATAGATCTCAAATCGATAGAGTGGGCAATCCCATTCAAAAGTATGTTATTGAATGGTCCATTGGCTATTACACAGTAGCTGGATGACTCCATTCTAACCATGCTAGTTCTGTATAGAGGAGTACAAAGCTGGATGACTCCATGCTAATACTTCTAGCTCTGTGTAGAGTAGGAGAAAACTGGGTGAATCCATTCTAACCATTCTAGCTCTATGTAAATACTAGGAATAGGAAGTTGGGTGACTCCATTATAACCATTCTAGTTCTGCGTAGGAAGCTGGGTGACTCAGAACATCCAGTCCCAGTTCCAGGCCCTTCTGTCAAAATGCACTGGAAAATAGCATTTAGAATTAATATTCACAGAATCTCTTCCTGGAGGAGCATTCCCTCTAGGAGCATCCCCTCTAGCACTAACGACATGTCCAAATGAATCCACCTGCAAATCTTTAAATATCTGCAGCAGCATAACTACAGCAGGTGATGTCACCTTACACATTAAGTCAATGCAGTCCTGGAAAGTGAAGTCCTGCTGTTCCATTCTCTTTTTTTATCCACTTTTTCTCCTCTTTTTCTATTTTTCTCCTATCCCAATTTCGCTGTGTCAATTCTCCCCTCCCCTGTCTTGAACGTTGCTTGCATATATGCCCCCCACTGGCCGGTTGTAGGGAGGATAGAAGCCTTGCATCACATGTCCCCTCCGATACACGAGGAGGCAGCCTGTTACATCTTTTCACCTGCCAACGCGGACTCTCATTGGCGAGGTGTAACGTGTGGGAGGCTCACACTACCCCCGCCATTTCCTGTCTCTGCTGTGCAGGCGTCCCCCAACCGACCTGTAGGATTCGCTGTCCACAACGTCCAGATTACCACCCATCGACTTCCACCCGCTAACTCTGCCAATTGAGTTAGTATGATGGCCGGCCCAAGCCGGAGGCAACGCCGACAGCCGGATTCGAACCCGGTGTCCCTTGCGTTGGTAACAAGCGCAATGTCTGCTGCGCCACGCAGCCGCCCTGCTGTTCCATTCTCATAGTGGCTTCCATCTCAGAATACATTATTATGATTCACCACACAGTCTCCCACCCTTCTTTCCTCTCCTCTCAGAGGGTCAGTAGTGACTCTATCCTGGTGCTTCTCTTCTCTTCCCCTCCCCTCATCTCTTCCCCTCCGCTCATCTAATCAAATCAAATCAAATCAAATTTATTTATAGGGCCCGACAACACACGTTAATGTCCCCATGGGCCGTACAGGTCTTCTTTAAACAAGTCAAGAAGACAACATAACAATAAGTCAAGAACAGAACAAGAACACCATAGGGTCCAAACATTTTTTAGATGAATGCAAATAAATGAAAGAATGCAAGCACTCCCAGACATACCCCATATCCCAGACATCTCTTCCCCTATCCTTTCCTCCCCTCTTCTCTCCACTTAGAGGGTCAGTGACTACCATGGTGCGCATTGAGAATATGTTAATCCTTCCTACAGCAGAACATGTATTATTGATGACACTTTCACACAGTCAGGAATGCATTGAATGGTGTCACTAATGTAGAAACAGCAGAGTTGAATGACATTCTTCACCAAACACATTACTGGAAGAAGGTCTCAGAGGATTGGCCCTTCAAATGTCAGTCTGTCAGACAGTTCCCCTACAGGGTAGAGACCCAGAGCTAACAGAGATATGGAGTACAGAACCGATATGTCAAGTATCTGGGTTTAACAATCACACTCCATGTTTGGATTCACAGTAATAACTGCTGAGCGGGAGTCTTTTTCAGTCCACTGGATTTGATTTGTTTAGCTGGCAATTTTTTCTCCAGCTTCAGTTTAGTGAAAATGCCAGGATGTTTGACTGTTTTCCAGATTAGACTGTTGACATCAGAAAAATACTAGCCAAGAAATAGAAGAAAAAAACTACATGTTCAACATAAAACAATAATGAGACACTACAACATTATATTACATTACAAAAACACTGTTTCCAGTGCTGCCATACATTTATTACATACACAATGTTTCTGGTATAACCTGATGAAGACCTTGTTATTAAATACACAATGTTTCTGGTATAACCTGATGAAGACCTTGTTATTAAATAAACAATGTTTCTGTTATAACCTGATGAAGACATTGTTATTAAATACACAACATTATGTTATAACCTGATGAAGACCTTGTTATATTACATCTGGCAATCGCGTCTCGATCTGCCATTATGAGATATCATCTCTCCAGCACCTACTGTGCCCTGTGGAACATTTTACATGCACCTCACTTGCACGTGACCACGCCTACTCCCGTGCGTGCCTCTACAAGACACAGGAAATGGTCACGTCCACGCCCTTCCTTATTATTTTCCATCCGTGGAGCTGCTATATGCACTTCAAACCAGGTGGAACGTTGTTATGAAGCAAAGGGAGGAATTCCGCAATGTTGGACTTTCGCCAGAAGTCCGCCAGCCCCCGGACCCTTCTCGGCGCGTCCGGACGGAACGTCGGTCCTATTCTGAACTTTCCTCGTCTCTTGGCAGTGGACCGATGGACTACGCGCTGCGTTTGGCAGTCGAGCCATGCCGCGCTCAGGTAGGACCGACGCCGACAGGCGTTGGTACTAGCATATTCAATACTTCTCGTTGTCTCGTGAGACGACCGGGCGATGTATTGGCGCAGGGGGCTGGGTATTTGGATAAATGTGGTCATCATGACTCGTTGTTGAATGTTTTTCCAATTATCCTGGCGCGCGCAGCTGCTGCTAATGCTAAAGTGTTTGGGTCGCCTTTCCCATGTGTCTCGCCGGGACTGTCTCCATATAGCTAATATAGCACTTAATATAGCTACTCCCCTCCACAGAACTTGAGGAGGGGAGTAGCTATATTAATTAAGAACTCAGTGAAATTCGAAATGACCAAAGAAATAAGGGACAAGAAGGGGAGATATGTTGTGGTGAAGGGAAAAATGGAAGGACAAATGGTAACGTTAATCAATGTATATGCACCTCCGGATAGTGAAAGATATCTATTCGAATTTTTCTTTTATATCATAGCAATGGAAATGGAAGGGATTCTAATATGTACGGGTGATTTTAATGTAATACTGAACTATGACATGGACACCAGAAGTACAAAGAAATGGAGGACACACATCAGCAAATATGAATATACAAATGACAGAAATGGAAATTACGGATGTGTGGAGAGAAATGCATGCATTAGACAGGGAATACACTAGGGCTGACCCCTATTAGTCGACTAATCTGTTGAAAGGAGCCGTAGTCGACTGCCAACCTCTTAGTCGAATACAAAAAAAAAGAAAAAAAATATCTATAAAAAAATATATTTTTTATTATAATTTTTTGTATCATTCGTTCCAAAAGAAAAGAGGCCTAGAAGCGTGCCTAACGCTAATGGCACGCATACCATAGGCTAACTGCCTAAGAAAACAGGCACAGAGGCACTGAAAGAGGATTTCACCCATCTAATGAACACACTAGACTAGACAAATATCAATTGCATGCTTTTGCAGAGGACAAGAAGCCTTCCGTCGACTCCTTCAGACATTAAGTACCCCCCACAGTCCAAATGGAATGATTAAACAAAAAATAAATACTATACATTTTTCAATCATAGTCGACTATCCAAATCCTTAGTCGGGGACAGCCCTAGAATACACACACTACTCGCACCCACACACAACGTATTCAAGGATAGACTATTTTCTCATGACAACGGGGGACAGATACAGGGTGAAGGACTGCAGGATAGGGGTAGCGGACATATCTGACAGTAGATCTCAAAAGTAGACAGAGAAAAACAGTCTGGAGGCTGAACGTAGGACTATTAAATAACAAGGGTTTAGTAAATGAAATAAAAGAGGACGTAGCCAGATACAAAGAAGAAAATGACAATGGGGAGGTAGATCCCAATATTTTATGGGATGCACTGAAGGTAGTAATACGAGGCAAATTGATAGCGAAGACAGCACTACTTAAGAAAGCCAGAATGGAGACGTATCAAAATCTAATAGGAAAACTGAAAGAACTAGAGAAGAAACACTAAAATTCAAAGGACCAGGAGACACTTAGGGAAATAAAGGATGTGAGGGGAAGAATAAACAGGGAGCTACTGACAGAAATAGAAAAGAAAGCAAGATATATGAAACAGACATACTATGAGGGAGGACCGAAAGCGACTAGACTTTTGGCTAGAAGGATTAAGACACAACAAAAACTAAACACGATACAATAAGGGATACAAAGACTAACAAGATATTGAGAGAGCCAGCTGAAATAGAGAAGACATTTGAAGAATACTACAAGACACTATACACGCAAGCGATAGCAGCAGAAGAAGAGGAAATCGATTTTTTTTAGGAAAGCTAGATTTGCCATCGATAGGGAAAGGACAGAACGAAATATTAAATGCAGGAATCACAGAACAAGAAGTAGAGGATGCAATTAGTAGAGCAAATAATAGCAAATCGCCGGGTAGTGACGGATTCCCATCAGAATTCTACAAGACATTTAGACAGGAACTAACTCCCATAGAAGTATTTAGACACACGATGAAAGAGGGCATTATGCCACCCTCATGGAAAGAAGCCATAATTACCACAATAGCAAAAGAAGGAAAGGATAAAGAGCTATGTAGCAGTTTCAGACCTGTGTCCATATTTAACGTGGATTACAAGATGTATACATCGATAATATCGAAAATATTTTAGACGTTTATGCCAGACATCATAGATGAAGATCAGACCGGATTCATTAAAGGAAGACAGACGCAGGATAACATAAGGAAGACATTGCAGATAGTGGAGGAGATACAGAGGGAAGGAGGTAGTCCAGTACTGGTTAGTCTAGATGCAGAAAAGGCATTCGACAGTGTGGGCTGGGTATTTCTATACAAGGTACTAGAGAAGTTTGGTTTAGGCAAAGATGCTATGAGAACAATTAAAGCACTATATCAGGAACCGACAGCAAGAATTAAGGTAAATGGCAGCCTGACGGACCGAATCAAACTAGCGAGGGCTACCAGACAGGGCTGTTGTATTTCGCCGACGCTCTTCGATGTATTTATCGAACCACTGGCACAATTAATTAGACAGACTAAAGATATCAAAGGGGTAGAGATAAAGGGGACAGAACACAAACTAGGTTTATTCGCAGACGACGTGATAGTATATATTAGGGGTGTAACGGTACGCGGATACGTACTGTACCGCGTCAATGTGGTCCTCCGGTACAGTACGGGCTGTGCACCGTACGATTGCAACGGTGCAGAACCTTTTTTTGCAGAACTTAAATCCCCCCGGCCCCACGTAATTTATCAACAACACTGCGGTCTGCTGTGAGCATTATAAAACAAACGTGTGTTTAACCGACCGTGAATTAAAGTGTCAATGCTGTTTGTCATTTTAACAGCAGATACTTTCTTAAATGCCATCGTCCCAACAGAGCAGTGTGACGGGGAGCTCTGATGGGTTCGCTTGCTGGTGTTAGCATTAGCTGAAGAGCTAGTTTTAGCTTAACGTTACCTTGGCTAAAGTTGGGACTATTCATAATCCAGCAATAATGGCTGCAGACCTGCAAGCAAAGTACAGCAAGTTGGCAAAGGAGTATTCCAACGTAAATCACATTTTCACCAGTAAAGTTACAGTCTTTCCATCATGCTAGCTAACCTAGCTCACGTTAGCGTCGTCACTGAACCACCTCGCGTACACAATTAATGACATGTTGCGGACAGCCATATTGGTGACAATGTTTAGCTTTTAGTGCCAAATGATAAGAGTCTGAGGCGGAGTCTCAAAATAGAATGTTGAATATTTATTGTGCAAAAATCACAACAGATCCTCTCCAACGGTAGACTGAGTAGGGTATATCTGCAGAGCCACTTGGTAACGAGTGCAACACTGTGTAATGTCCGTGTGGATCGTTGGAGTAGGGTATATCTGCAGTGCTGCAGCCCCATACTCAGTGTATAGATTTGTATTAGTATCATAATCAATCACCTGTTGTTGAATAAATACCATTACTTTCTAGTTATTACTAAAAAACAGTATATATAAAACAGTAGCTGTATAAAAAAAATATATAATTTATATAATTTAATAAAAAAAGAAAATTAATGTATGCACTGGTATGAACCGTGACTTCAAAACCGAGGTATGTACCGAACCGTGGATTTTGTGTACCGTTACACCCCTAGTATATATTATATTATATATTATATCAAATTTGTTCTGAGCTAGGGAAGTCAGCCTTTTCCTTTGATGCCTCTAACTCATGGAATGTCCTTCAACTCACGCTGAAATTGTGAGGATTGGTTCATTCCCCGCCACAGGCTTCTTAAGGTACTGTGATGATTGGTCCATTCCCCGCCACACGCTCCGCTCCTTTAAGGTACTGTGTTGATTGGTGCATTCCCCGCCACACGCTCCGCTCCTTTAAGGTGCTGTGTTGATTGGTGCATTCCCCGCCACACGCTTTTGGAGCAAGTATCAATTCCAGCGCGCACCTGTCATAGTTTTTGATTAGCGCCCCAGCGGCTTTTTATACTGGGACTTCCCTTCAATCGATGTCGGGTCGTTTTGAATACTTCTGTTTCTGCCTGTTGTTCCCCGTTGCTGTGCCTCATCTACTCTCCCTCCAGGACATCTGTGGATTGCCGCTGGTGAAGACCTTGTCCCCCGTTTTTGAGCTGCGCCTCGTTTACCCGCTTTACTCTTGCGCTTTGGTGAGTTTGAACCAAACCCTTTTTTGGACGATTCTGTTTTGTGTGTTTTGAAGAACACTGAAGAGTTCTATTTTTGCTTACACTTGACTCAGCTAAGTTGTGTGTTAAAGGAGACACTGAAGATTATCATTTGCTTGCACTGGACTCAGCTGGGGTGTGTGTTTAGAAGAGACACAGAAGTTTATCGTTTTTGTTTTGCACTGACCCTCAGCTAAATTGTGTGTTGTGGTGAACACTGAAGATATCGTTTTGTTTGTTCTGACTCAGCTAAGGGAGGAGGAGACCGCACTGCCTCTGTGTGATGTGGACTGTTATTTACCTCTCTCTCTCTCTCTCTCTCTCTTTTCCACCTCGAGTTGAAGCTGGGAGTATCTGCAGAGCCGCTTCAGCGTCAATACCGTTTCCCCACGAACACCAAGAGGATCTGCAGAGCCGCAGATAACTCTGCTGAAGGCAGTCTCCCTTTGTTTCAAGATTGTTACTTGCTCCTTTTTGACTCTGAAAATAAATACGCACTAGTATTTGGCTAACTCTGAACTACCTGTCTGTGCCGTGCGTTTGAACCCTAACAGAAATTGGAGGTTCTCCCTTCCCTTGGAATGTTTAAATGTATAATTTCAGACCATTGTGTGACTACCTGTAACTGTTTTAGTTGATCTTTTTTAATTATTTTGAAACGTTTTAAATTTTTTACTCTGGTGTTTAAATTTATGTGAATATTGTTTTTATTATGTACTGTACAATCGTCGTTTCTGTAAATGAGGGAAACCTCAGATGCTTACGATTTTAAATAAAGGTTGAAATGAAAATGAAAATATATGAGACAGCCAGACACAAGCTTCCCGGTACTGATGGAATAGGAGAGACAATAAACGAAATAATAGGATACAAAATACCCCAGACAGGCTTAGTGCTGTATCTAGGAAATATGACGCAGGGAGATATACAGGGGGAAGACAAATATCTGTTAAAGATACTATTAGTGGCAACCAGGAAAGCAATAACCAGACTGTGGTACAAGGAAGATCCACCGACTAAGGACCAATGGGTAGGGATAGTAGAGGAGATACAAGAAATGGAGAGAATAACACATATGCTGAGGTTACAGGAGGAGAAATTCATATTCATATCAAGATGGGAGAAATGGGAAGACTATAGGGCAATTAGGAACGACACCACAGAAGAAGGACAGGAACTAAGAGAAGAGACTGAAATGTAAATACTCAATGTACCGATGACCCCATGCCACAATAGGTTTACTTTTATTTATTATTTATGTCCTTTTTTACTTTATTTAGAGGTTATTTTCTTATAATTTTGTCTAATTGTAATGTCGTAATGTTGTTGATGTAGATGTTTGTAAAATATTTTGCAATTCAAATTTAAGTTTAAAAAAAAGAAATGCGGGTGGTCATGCCCGCAGCGATTGTGCAATAATACAAGTAATAAGAATAAGACATAACAGGTATAATGTACATAAAGTTAAAAAAATGCATGGTAAAAACATGCTAAGGTCCTGCGATAGTGCAATACAGTGTTAAGCTGCGGATGAGGCACTGTGCCTTATGTACACTACTATACAATATTATACAATCTACAGTTATACTATATATCCTTATACTATCTTGCTATATCCATATATTACTATACAAGAACCACTCCCGTTTTTTTCTATTTCTTTGTGACCTTTTCATCGTGTAAAGTGACCGTTTAGTGTGAGCGTGTACAGCATGTGTGTGTGTGTGTGTGTGTTCGTGCTAAAGTGACTGTTAGTGTGTGAGCGTATACAGTATGTGTGTTGGGTGTGTGCTCATGTGTGCTTGTGTGTGGAGAGTTCAGTGTTCAAGGCTCTGATCGCCTGGGGGAAGAAGCTGAGCTGAAGTGTCTCTGTCCTAGTTGCTGGTGTGCACAGGCGTTTGCCTGACCCCAGCAGCTTGAACAGGCTGTTGTTGGGGTGGTGAGGGTCTTTCATTATTCTGCAGGCTCTGGATTTGCACCTCTTGTTATATAAGTCCTGCAGGGGTGATAGTGAAATACCCGTAGTACGCTCAGCTGAGCGCACCACTCTCGCTAGGGCTTTCTTGTCCTGTGCCTTGCTGTTTCCATACCAGGCAGTGATGTTTCCAGTCAAGATGCTCTCTACAGCTCCAGAGTAGAAGGACTGGCGTATCTTCCCCGATATTCTGAACTTCCTTAATTGTCTCAGGTGGTAGAGTCGCTGCTTCGCCTTTTTTACGACTGAGTCTATGTGTGTTGTCCATGTCAGGTCCTCTGAGATGTGGACCCCCAGGTACTTAAAGCTGCTCACCCTGTCCACGGTAGCCCCGTTTATCCACAGTGGTGTGTGTGTCCTTTGCTGTGTTCTCCTAAAATCCAGGATCAGCTCCATGGTTTTACCAATGTTCAGGAGCAGGCTGTTGTCCTGACACCAGCGTGCCAGTACATAAACCTCCTCCCGGTAGGCCTTCTCGTCGTTGTCAGAGATCAGCCCCACCACCACTGTGTCGTCCGCAAACTTCATTATGGAGTTGGAGCTGAACCTGGCCACACTTCACTATGGAGTTGGAGCTGAACCTGGCCACACAGTCATGTGTGTAGAGTGAATACAGCAGGGGGCTCAGAACACAGCCCTGGGGGGACCCGATACTCAGGGTGATGGTGTTGGAGGTCTGACCCCCCACCCTGACCGCCTGAGGCCTTTCACTCAGAAAGTCCAGTATCCAGGTGCTCAGAGCGGAGCTCAGACCCAGCTCAATCAGCTTGAATGAACAGAGCAGGCGCGTCGGGCCGTTGTCACCAACTGTATTCGAGCGCCCCTACTGGTCATCGTTACCGTTAACACATTCAGAGCCACGCCCCTTTGACCAAAATAGGGCTACCATGTCAATAAGGAAGTCAATGGGAGGTCGGGGAAATTTGCGAAGGCTTAAACTATATCTTAAATTATGGGTATATGGGTCTAAAACACCCCTTGCTTATCAATGACCTGCTTGCAGTCAACATGTATGAAACGGATTGTTTTTTCATTGGTACATTTCCGTTTTATACCGTTTTGAATACGAGTATAGTTTTGGAGAGTTCTAGTAATTCCAGAAAAATTCCGCGATAATAGCTCTTTAGTGGAATACACAAAACACGTTGTCATTTTTCGGCTGATTTATGAATAGTTTTCAAATAAATGCTAGATTATCGATAGTATATGTGTACTTATGCACGCTAGAGAAGCTGGCTGAAAAATCTATTATCTATGCCGTGCTTAGCGCTAACGTTACGCACACACACACACACACGTTGTGATCGCTGTGAAAAAAACATCTGATTAACCCAAAACTGGTAAAATAGAGTCCTTACCTCACATCAGATGTTCTGCAAAAAGATAAATCCAATTCCTGATCGCCATTCCAAATATTGATTGCCTTTATTGATCCAACGTTATAGTCCAACACACATAATCGAAAGCTGCTCCCAGCCTCCCCAGTGAATGTGGTAACAGATACTGCTTGCCAGAGAAGGGAAAACCCTGGACTGGACTTTTTTTATAATGCACATGCCCACCCAATCCAATCCAATGATGTGCAATACCATCCGGGAGACGATAGGCGGCGGTGTTTGCCCTTTTCGAGCTCAGACCCATTCCCAATGATAACGTCAGGCTGGATGGATAAAAAATAAATGGATATTGCTAATAAAATAAATAACGATTAAAAAACGAGTTTTCTCGTTCCTTGGCACTCAACGCATGGCGAGTTAAGCCGACTAATCTCGTTGTTGGCACTCAATGTGTTAATATGGTGCCCAAACGTCGGTCGACAGATAATTCATGGCTGCATCTGTAGACACCAACAACAGCTAGACACCAACAACAACTAGAAACCACCAACAAAACAACAACTAGACACCACCAACAAAACAACAACTAGAAGCCAGCGAACAAAGACATCAATTGCACAATACACAAGCAAGAACAATACCTGTTCATGTGTATGTGCATATCTGTGCATATACATATGTTTATGCATGTATGTCTGTGTATAATAATGCATGTGCATGTCTATGTGTGTGTGTGTGTGTGTGTGTGTGTGTGTGTGTGTGTGTGTGTGTGTGTGTGTGTGTGTGTGTGTGTGTGTGTGTGTGTGTGTGTGTGTGTGTGTGCAAGTGCAAGTGCATGTCTGTGTGTGCATGACATGCACTTGCATAATATCTGGTTAATTTGCATGTACATGTGTGTGTGTGCGTCTAGCGTGTGTGTGTTTGTGTGTGCATGCATGTGTGTGTCTAGTGTGTGTGCGTGCATGTCTAGTGTGTGTGTGTGTGTGTGTGCGTGCATGCATGTGTGTGTAAGTGTGTGTGTGTGTGTGTGCGTGCGTGCGTGCGTGTACTGATTTATATGTAAATGAGGCCCATCTCTTATTTTGGGAGGCTGGTTCTTATTGAGGCTCCATTATGCATTAGTGATTAATTTGATATCAGCTCAGCTCCTGAAACCACATCAGGCTAGAATTTAATCAATCTAACTCATACCTGAAACCCTCATTACATCTAATCAAGCAATAACCTTAACCCTATAATCCTCAATACATCTAATCAATCAATAACCCTAACCCTCATTACATCTAATCAATAACTCAAATCATCATTACATCTTAATCAATCAATAACGTACCCCTCGTTATATCATATTCAATTATCCCTAAGCTTTTTTACATACTAATCAATCAGTTAGGGATGCTCGATATTGGCTTTTTTACCGATACGATATACCGATATTGTCCAACTCTTAATTTCCGATACCGATATCAACCTATATCAACCGATACTGATATATGCAGGTTTCTCCCCCCCAAAAAACTGAATAATTTCAGGTAATTAACATTACATATCTCTTGTTGTGTAATTAACACAACATTATGCATACTTTGACAATAAATAAAATTATAATTTGTTCTTACTTGCTTGCCTGGGTAAATAAAGGTTAAATAAATGTAAAAAAAAAAAAAATAAAGATTAATTTGAAAACCGATACCGATATTTTCCGATATCACATTTTTATGCCAATACCGGCCGATAATATCGGTAGGCCGATAATATCGGACATCCCTAGTTATGATACAGTGTGACATTAAAGCCCCAATATGGATATCAATATGGAGTATATTTACATCCATTCATGATGGATTTTATTTGTAGACTGCGAATAGATCTGTTTTAGTATTTAAAACTCATTACCAAACCTTTTACAGCCACAAAATACAGCAAATACAATAAAAAACCTGAAAGTACCTGCTGTGTAAGACCTTATATCAATAGTTTAGTCTATTAACTAGAATTCACTAAGAATTGCTTTTACAAAGTCAACATGTAATGAAGGTTATTCATGACACCTTAACACATTGGCGGCCACTGGGATGCGTCTAATATCACGACCAGCATATGTAAACAGACTTGGGGCTGTTTGTAGAGCTAAATCTATACTTTATAGTATTGCTATCTGTCCATTCTCATTGTCAATTGAGACCATAAACCGTCCCTTCAAAATGTCTTAAAGAAAAAAAAAAATCATCTATACGTTCTCATTTTATAACGCCGTGAATATAAGCGTTATACGGGATTTGGTCTAGTATATTTCCTGTAAGGCGAGATAAAGGGCTAATAGCTACTAACGTTATATCCAATGGCATTTCCGTTATACATAAGCTACAGTTAAAACTCAAACTGCATATGATCGGCACGATCCTCAAGCATGTATGCATGAAAGGGGGGGGGCGGGGGACGTCGTTTCTTAGTATTGATTACCAATAACCGTGTTCGTCTAAGTAGCCACATACGCTGATCGCCTGGTTGAGTATCATAACAAGGCCCGATCGGGCTGTAATTAACGTGAAAAAGATCTTACCATGAGCCGGTTGGATCCGCCAGACCATTTCCCAGTTATCGATCGCCATCTGGTAGATCGATATGTCCATTGGCTGATGATAATTTCCTTTACTGCACACTGAAATCCGCGATCCAAAACTTATTCCAAGCTACAGGCTGCACATCCAGAATCCAGCAAACTGGAAACTCCATTGTAAGTCAAAACAAAAATAATGCACCGTTCAGCCACAGGGCACACTGCAGTGGCGCGATGGCGCCCCTGGGAGGATCTGGTCGGTATTGCACCTTGTCAAATTCATAGAGTAGGGAAAATCTGCAGTGCCGCTCGGCGACCTTGAATAGGTTATTAAAATGGAATAAAAGCAATAACTACTTCCCACGGATATGTCCGTGACTCTGTCCACAACGCATGGATTCGAAACACAGATTTCTCCGTGGCCCGTCCCCAATGTGTTAAGCATGGAATCGAAACACGGATATATCCGTTCTTGGGCGGGATTGTGTTAAAGGTGTTATTGATAATATCTTTATGTTGACAAATAATTGAAAACAGAACTTTTAGAAAGGTGTTGAATAAAATGATTTGCTTTTCCCCAAAAAATAATATGATTGTGAATGAATCATTTAAAAAAATGTGGTGGGTCTGAAATTAATGGTTTGTTTATTTCTAACAGGCAACCACATGGGGGGGCATGTGCGTCGAGCAACAGATGTGTTGTGACATCTAGTGGCTGAATGTCATCTTTTAGCTGACCATATCACAAAATTATTCAATCTGTCCATTCAACTCTCTGTCTTCCCCTTTGACTGGAAATCAGCTCTAATCTTCCCCCTCTTCAAGGGCGGCTCTAGCTCTGACCCCAACTGCTACCGGCATGGTGCGAATCATGGGGGAGCTGTGGGAGCCATGGCTGCCCTTAATGAGACATCAGCTCCCCTGAAAACATGATTTGTGAATTTTTGCAGGGTCTCTAAATTACTGACAATAAATGCTATTTTTGCCATGCATTTCAAATTTTTCTGTAATTTTCTGTATCATCGTGTATAATAATAAAATTAGGCTATTTTGATGTATGATTAATGATTTGCGCACTAATTCACACCGTAATATGGCAACATGCATGCTATTCTTGCAATTACCCTTCGGAGCGTGGCGGCGCTGTAGCCTGCAGGCACGCACAAATCAAACTTCACCCACGTTGTAACCTGTGACAGTGACAGTGATAGTTTGACAGATAATCACTCAGGATAATGTCAAAACGAAAAATCCAACAAGTAAGCCTTTTAACCAATTTTGGTTTCACGAAGAAGGCGAAGCAGCCAATCGACTTGACAGAGCAGGAGGCGGGATCATCTACGTCTTTGATCGTAGACAAATTGACAGCTGGCGACGACGCTGTTACACCTGCTGCTGCTGCTGCTGCTGCGGTGGGGACTATTTCTCTGACAACGCCCGGTGGTGCCGGCGGTCGTATCAGAACACAGGATCTATCTAACTAAATGGATACTTTTTTTATCATGGAATGTGCTGTGCAAGCCCAGACCGTCCAGACGGCCGGACCACAAAACAACAATAAGTGAGTCTATTACAATATGTGTTCTGTAGTTACTGAAACTGATTGAATATATGACAAGATTCAAGAGGTTTATTTGTCACATACATAAATACACAAGGCATACAGGCTACAGTATGTCGAGTACTGAAAGCGTCACAGTAAAGTCCTCCCTGCGATATAATAGGTATATAATAGGTATTACGTTTTTTTATGCTTTGATGGCCAGTAACGGCATTCGTCTTGAACACCACACACGCTGATCAGCTGGATCGATATGAAAACATTGTACGATCAAGCTGGAATTGACGTGAGATACCTTCAGTTCAGTTCAGTTCAGGGGAGCTGTGGGAGCCATGGCTACCCTTAATGAGACATCAGCTCCCCTGAAAACATGATTTGTGCATTTTTGGGGGGTCTCTAAATTACTGACAATAAATGCTATTTTTGCCATGCATTTCTAATTTTTCTGTAATTTTCTGTATCATCGTGTATAATAATAAAATTAGGCTATTTTGATGTATGATTAATGATTTGCGCACTAATTCACACCGTAATATGGCAACATGCATGCTATTAATGATTTGCGGACTAATTCACACCGTAATATGGCAACATGCATGCTATTCTTGCAATTACCCTTCGGAGCGTGGCGGCGCTGCAGCCTGCAGGCACACACAAATCAAACTTCACCCACGTTGTAACCTGTGACAGTGACAGTGATAGTTTGACAGGTAATCACTCTGGATAATGTCAAAACGAAAAATCCAACAAGTAAGCCTTTTAACCAATTTTGGTTTCACGAAGAAGGCGAAGCAGCCAATCGACTTGACAGAGCAGGAGGCGGGATCATCTACGTCTTCGATCGTAGACAAATTGACAGCTGGCGACGACGCTGTTACACCTGCTGCTGCTGCGGTGGGGACTATTTCTCTGACAACGCCCGGTGGTGCCGGCGGTCGTATCAGAACACAGGATCTATCTAACTAAATGGATACTTTTTTTATCATGGAATGTGCTGTGCAAGCCCAGACCGTCCAGACGGCCGGACCACAAAACAACAATAAGTGAGTCTATTACAATATGTGTTCTGTAGTTACTGAAACTGATTGAATATATGACAAGATTCAAGAGGTTTATTTGTCACATACATAAATACACAAGGCATACAGGCTACAGTATGTAGAGTACAGAAAGCGTCACAGTAAAGTCCTCCTTTGACAGTGTTGTGAAGAAGGCACGGCAACGCCTCTACTTCCTCAGGCGCCTAAGGAAGTTCCAAGTCAGTCAGAAGATCCTTAGGAACTTCTACTCATGTACAATAGAGAGCATCCTGACTGGCAACATCACCTCCTGGTTTGGGAATAGCACTGCACAAGACCGTAGCAGACTACAAAGAGTGACACGTTCAGCCGAACGCACAATTGGAGGGGGGCTTCCCACCCTCCAGAACATTTACAACAAGCGGTGCAAGGGGAAGGCTAAGAGAATTATTAAGGACTCGAGCCACCCGAACAACTGCCTCTTTCAACTGCTGCGGTCAGGCAAGCGATACCGGAGTCTTAAAGTGGAGATGAAGCAGTGAACAATGTGATCCTAGTTTGTTTGTTGTGTACTTTGTGTAAGACAGGGTTCTATAATCAAATGTGAAATCTATCTTATTTGTCTGAAAAATCAAATATAATATCCCTGTTTTCAACATGGGCGCCGCCATTTTGTTGCTGACGTCATGGCTGACGTCATGGGGCTTGTTTGGTGTATACACTGCTGGTTAGCTGCCTATAGTGAATGGGTTAGTCAGTAAATAAAATGTTGCCTACAAAACAACGGGACCGCGGTGGTTCTGTTTGTATTGCTCCTGGCTGTTCAAACTAATTTTACCATGTGAGAGAGAGGAAATTTGGTTAATTTCCACAAACTACCAGTGAAAAAAACAGTGTTGTTGGCACGTTGGCTCAGGCTGGCTGCACTCAGGCGGCGCGACCAGCCTGTTGGACAGGGAAGGAGGATCTGCAGCTGAAGCCGGACGCGGTTCCCTCAGTCTTCGACAGACAGACCGGCCCAGGCAGTTCAGCGTCGCGGAGCATTCAGCCTGCTGGCTACCTAGATCCACTTCAACCAGCCGAGCGTCGGGAGCTCCAGCAGCTTGTCGATGTGCTAATAGCCTGGAGCCAGCTACCGTTAGCTTGCCGAGGCTCCAGCACACCGACAAGCTGTGTAGCCAGCTACCGTTAGCTTGCCGAGGCTCCAGCACACCGACAAGCTGTGTTGCCAGCTACCGTTAGCTTGCCGAGGCTCCAGTACACCGACAAGCTGTGTAGCCAGCTACCGTTAGCTTGCCGAGGCTCCAGCACACAGACAAGCTGTGTAGCCAGCTACCGTTAGCTTGCCGAGGCTCCAGCACACCGACAAGCTGTGTAGCCAGCTACCGTTAGCTTGCCGAGGCTATTAGCACACCGACAAGCTGTGTAGCCAGCTACCGTTAGCTTGCCGAGGCTATTAGCACACCGACAAGCTGTGTAGCCAGCTACCGTTAGCTTGCCGAGGCTATTAGCACACCGACAAGCTGTGTAGCCAGCTACCGTTAGCTTGCCGAGGCTATTAGCACACCAACAAGCTGTGTAGCCAGCAGGCTGAATGCTCCGCGACGCTGGTTGAAGTGGATCTAGGTAGCCAGCAGGCTGAATGCTCCGCGACGCTGAACTGCCTGGGCCGGTCTGTCTGTCGAAGACTGAGGGAACCGCGTCCGGCTTCAGCTGATTAGTGGTCTTCTGGACAAACATCCCACCCCAACAACATAATCCGAGGCAATGAAGTGTTCGCTGCAGATCCTCCTTCCCTGTCCAACAGGCTGGTCGCGCCGCCTGAGTGCAGCCAGCCTGAGCGAACGTGCCAACAACACTGTTTTTTTCACTGGTAGTTTGTGGAAATTAACCAACTTTCCTCTCTCTCACATGGTAAAATTAGTTTGAACAGCCAGGAGCAATACAAACAGAACCACCGCGGTTCCGTTGTTTTGTAGGCAACATTTTATTTACTGACTGACCCATTCACTATAGGCAGCTAACCAGCAGTGTATACACCAAACAAGCCCCATGACGTCGGCAACAAAATGGCCGCGCCCATAATGATAAATGCTTCAGAAATGCACACAACAAATCGTTTTTTCTTAGAAACTGCTTATTTTTATAACGTGATTTCTTCTGTGGCTTATCTAAATACTAATGTGATGCTATGAATATGTATTTATCGCACTGCTTCATCTCCACTTTAAGGCGAGCACAGAAAGACTCAGAAGAAGCTTCTATCCCCAGGCCATCAGGCTGCTAAACGAACAATAAACACTATGCAACAACCATCAAATGCACACAGCACACACACCCACACGCACACACTCACTTAAACAAACAACACACTGCAGCACCCACTCTCCACACTTTAGATCACACAAACACACTTTATATTTATTGATAAAGGATTTGCACTACAACTCGTACACCTACTGTAAATTGTACCTAAATTGCACCTCATCCTATTTCTGCCTTGCACTATATAGTATTGTATATTAGTACACTACACAGTATTGTATATTATATGGTAACTCAGTTACGTCTACTCTGCATCGAACATTGTACATATGTCTATACTGAACACTGTGACCTCATTTTTTTTACTTCTAATTTACATGCTATACTATGTTATTTTATTTCATACTTATCTTGTCTTGCACAGTCTCTGGAGCGTAACAGTAAGAAGCATTTTGTATAAAAGTATTCTGTACTTCTGTATGACAACTATTAAACTATTAACTTGAAACTCCCTGCGATATAATAGGTATATAATAGGTATTACGTTTTTTTATGCTTTGATGGCCAGTAACGGCATTCGTCTTGAACACCACACACGCTGATCAGCTGGATCGATATGAAAACATTGTACGATCAAGCTGAAATTGACGTCAGATACCTTCAGTTCAGTTCAGTTCAGTTCAGTTATTTTTAATTTCGGGCTTTGGACACATACAGTAACAACGGTCATTCCATAAATCACCAACGTTTTACCAGCTGCTATTGCAGCATTGTCCAATTGTCCGAAAAGGGCCAGGGAGAAGCACTAGGCTTGTCGGGCCCTACCCCTGAAGACTTTATTTAAAAAAAATGTATTTACATACATACATAGTACATACATATAGTACACATTACAGTACACACATATAGTACACATTACAGTATAGTATACCTGCAGTATATAATAGTATATATAATTAGTGCTGTCAGGCGATTAAAATTTTTAATCTAATTAATTACAGGTTTTGTAATTAATTAATCTAATTAATCGCATTTTAATCGCATATTTATATTTCATATTCATATAAATATTTAAAATTCAAGGACATTACATTATTGTAGCAGGTGACTGATCAATTAAATACACCAAGAAGAATGCTTTAGAAATCAATTTTATTAAATAAATAAAATAAATAAAATGAAAACATACCTCTCAATAAGGTAACATTTGTTGCTGATACAGCTAACAGTTTACACTAAGCTACAGTATCCTCAAATCAGGGTCTACTGCAGGGTCTACTGCAGGATCTAGTGCAGGGTCTACTACAGGGTCTACTGTATGCATGACATCTATTCCTCAGCTTGTTTACATTGTCTGAGTGTAAGGCTGCCCTCTTCTTTTGGACTATGTGACCTGCAAGTGAAGAATGCTTTAGAAATCAATTCTATTAAATTGAATAAATAAATAAATAAAATGAATGAAAACATACCTCTCAATAAGGTAACATTTGTTGCCGATACAGCCAATAACAGTTTACACTAAGCTACAGTATCCTCAAAAATCAGGGTCTAGTGCAGGGTTTACTACAGGGTCTACTGTATGCATGACATCTATTCCTTGAGCCAATTGCTAAGACAAACAAGCTTCAGCTTGTTTACATTGTCTGTGTGTAAGGCTGCCCTCTTCTTTTGGACTATGTGACCTGCAAGTGAAGAATGCTTTAGAAATCAATTTTATTAAATTGAATAAAATAAAATGAATGAAAACATACCTCTCAATAAGGTAACATTTGTTGCTGATACAGCCAATAACAGTTTACACTAAGCTACAGTATCCTCAAAAATCAAAACAGCCCACAGCAAGCTAGTGTCTGGGGGCATGACTACAGGGTCTAGTACAGTGTCTACTACAGTGTCTGGGGGCATGACTACAGGGTCTAGTACAGTGTCTACTACAGTGTCTGGGGGCATGACTACAGGGTCTAGTACAGTGTCTACTACAGTGTCTGGGGGCATGACTACAGTGTCGGGGGTCTTTATCCATGGAATAATCAAAGTATACAAAGCATAATCCGTGCCTGGGAAGGCGGGCTGTCGTCGGCAGAATAATCCGGTATACAGGTCCACTCGCTCGTCGGCTCTGGGGCTCCTCGGGTGCAGCTTCACGTGGGGTCAACCACCCTGGATAAGCAGCCAGTTCTCTGCCCGAAACGATGGGGTACTGACTACGGTAGTATTCTCACCGCACGAAGCACTATATATTAACAGACTATTATTAGCTTAATAGACTACGTCCAACTCGACGATATAGTGCCAAATATGACTATTCAAATATTAATATACTGACTACAGGGTCTAGTACAGTGTCTACTACAGTGTCTGGGGGCATGACTACAGGGTCTACTACAGTGTCTGGGGGCATGACTACAGGGTCTAGTACAGTGTCTGGGGGCATGACTACAGGGTCTAGTACAGTGTCTGGGGGCATGACTACAGGGTCTAGGGGCATGACTACAGGGTCTAGTACAGTGTCTACTACAGTGTCTGGGGGCATGACTACAGGGTCTAGTACAGTGTCTACTACAGTGTCTGGGGGCATGACTACAGGGTCTAGTACAGTGTCTACTACAGTGTCTGGGGGCATGACTACAGGGTCTAGTACAGTGTCTACTACAGTGTCTGGGGGCATGACTACAGGGTCTAGTACAGTGTCTGGGGGCATGACTACAGGGTCTACTACAGTGTCTGGGGGCATGACTACAGGGTCTAGTACAGTGTCTGGGGGCATGACTACAGGGTCTAGTACAGTGTCTGGGGGCATGACTACAGGGTCTAGTACAGTGTCTGGGGGCATGACTACAGGGTCTAGTACAGTGTCTGGGGGCATGACTACAGGGTCTAGTACAGTGTCTGGGGGCATGACTACAGGGTCTACTACAGTGTCTGGGGGCATGACTACAGTGTCTACTACAGTGTCTGGGGGCATGACTACAGTGTCTACTACAGTGTCTGGGGGCATGACTACAGTGTCTACTACAGTGTCTGGGGGCATGACTACAGGGTCTAGTACAGTGTCTGGGGGCATGGTCTACTACAGTGTCTGGGGGCATGACTACAGGGTCTGGGGGCATGACTACAGGGTCTAGTACAGTGTCTGGGGGCATGGTCTACTACAGTGTCTGGGGGCATGACTACAGGGTCTACTACAGTGTCTGGGGGCATGACTACAGGGTCTAGTACAGTGTCTGGGGGCATGGTCTACTACAGTGTCTGGGGGCATGACTACAGGGTCTGGGGGCATGACTACAGGGTCTAGTACAGTGTCTGGGGGCATGACTACAGGGTCTAGTACAGTGTCTGGGGGCATGGTCTACTACAGTGTCTGGGGGCATGACTACAGGGTCTACTACAGTGTCTGGGGGCATGACTACAGGGTCTACTACAGTGTCTGGGGGCATGACTACAGGGTCTACTACAGTTTCTGGGGGCATGACTACAGGGTCTACTACAGGGTCTGGGGCATGACTGCAGGGTCTAGTGCAGGGTCTAGTGCAGGGTCTACTGTATGCATGACAAATCTATTCCTTGAGCCAATTGCTAAGACAAACAAGCTTGTTTACATTGTCTGAGAGTAAGGCTGCCCTCTTCTTTTGGACTATGTGACCTGCAAGTGAAAATAGCCTCTCACATGGCACAGAGGTAGCAGGAGTAGCCAGATATTTGCGAGCAAGAGGAGACAGCTGTCCATAGGCTTTTGCGTGAGCTGCCCACCACTCCAGTGGACAGTCATTCATTCCGATGCTGGGCTCAGCTTTGTAGAGGTCTAATTGTCCTGACAGTACCCTGACTTCATCTGAATCAGAGTCTGAAGACAGCAGGAGGAGGGTCCTCTTCGCTGGTGGCTCGTCCTCTGTGGCTTGTGGAGCAGCTTTGTCTGCTTCTGGTCCTGGCAGCATCTCTTTAAGCCAGGTCCACACCTAATAAGAGGGACAATTAATTAGTTGCATAGGACTTTTCATGACAGCCTAAGGACTTAACACTGGTCTTCTCATTCACACACACACCTCATCCCTCTCGTCCTTTGGTACGCTCTTCAAGTCCTTGAATCGCGGGTCGAGGGCTGTAGCCAGCTTCAGCCATCTGTTGTTGAGGGTCGCTTTGCGTGCGTCCAGGTCCTTCGTGAAGCTGGCCTTGAACTTTACCATGTAGCCCGGATCCTCCTCGTTGAGGTCCATGATGCGGTTTAGGTGGCAGAGTGCGGGGAGCACCACAGAGCATGAGACGTAGGTTTCCCCTCCAAGGAGCTCAGTCACATACCTGCAGTGAAACAAGAGAGCGAGAGAGAAAGAGGTGAAGGTGTGTGTATGAGAGGGAGATAGGTGTGTGTATGGGGGAGAGAGGGGGGGTGAGGTGTGTGTATGGGAGAGAGATAGGTGTGTGTATGGGGGAGAGAGGGGGGGGGGTGAGGTGTGTGTATGGGAGAGAGAGGGGTGAGGTGTGTGTATGGGGGAGAGAGGGGGGGGGTGAGGTGTGTGTATGGGAGAGAGATATGTGTGTGTATGGGGGAGAGAGGGGGGGGTGAGGTGTGTGTATGGGAGAGATAGGTGTGTGTATGGGGGAGAGAGGGGGGGGGTGAGGTGTGTGTATGGGAGAGAGATAGGTGTGTGTATGGGGGAGAGAGGGGGGGTGAGGTGTGTGTATGGGAGAGATAGGTGTGTGTATGGGGGAGAGAGGGGGGGGTGAGGTGTGTGTATGGGAGAGAGATAGGTGTGTGTATGGGGGAGATTGGGGGGTGAGGTGTGTGTATGGGAGAGAGAGAGTGGGGTGTGAGGTGTGTGTATGGGGGAGAGAGAGAGAGGAGGGGGGTGTATGGGGGGAGAGAGAGAGGGAGAGACACTTACCTGCAGGGCTCAAGTACAAGCTCCAGCTTCTTCAGTTTGTCACACTCTGTGGGGGTCAGCATGGACAGCTTGTGGTTCTGTTGGGCCAAAGTGGCAGTCACAGCCTCCTGGTTCCTCAGGTACCGTGAGATCATGGCCAGTGTCGAATTCCACCTTCCAATTCAATAAAATAACTATTAGTCCCACTGGGGGTTGTTAATGCAGCATGATGCAATTGTACAGAATACAAAGAAAGAAATAAACACACACACACACTAAATTTACCCTAAGCATACAACAGGTAGTTAAACAGTCTCACCTTGTGGATACATCTTGTATCATGGGCTCTTTTGCTTGTCCGAGGGCAGTCTGCTGCTGCTGCAGTTCTTCTGTACTGGCAGGGCTGTGCTTGAAGTGGCCTACAATCTTGCGGCACTTTGCCAGGGTGGTGTCAAGGCTTCTGTCCTCAAGGGAGACTGTGATGGTTCTTTGCAGCACGTGTGCAGCACATGGCATGTGCTGGAACGGCATATAGCGCGCTGCTGCTATCATATTACGGGCGGAATCAGTCCCAATAGATGTGACTTTATCTTTTATATTCCACTCCTCTATTACGGTGTTGAACTGTTCAGCACACGCATCGGCGAAATGGCGGCCCACAGTTTTGGTCACCGTTAATGCAAATGATTGCAGTTTCCACTCAGTATCGATCAAGTGCACTGTGACACCCAAATAATTATGATTGCCCACCGACGTCCAGTGATCACCCGTTAGGGCCATTGGGCCAGCCCGTGCCAACACTTCTTCCCTCGCCTCCCTCTCTGTGTCATACATGTTGTGGATCCTTTTCATCACTGTAGCTCTCGAGGGTAGCTTGTAATTTGGGTCAGACGACGCTATTCGAAATGACTCCGCTAAACCCTTATCTTCCACTATAGCTATTGGCCTACAATATTTTGCTATCCACTTCGCGACGCTGTTGGTTAGTTTGTCTGTGGTGGATTTACTCAACCGTTTGCCTAACGGTAATTCTCCAAGAGTGGTTTGACGAAGCGTGCGAGTTGCTCTGGAGCTAACGTTAGCTACACTGGAGCTGCTCGAACAACTTGCCTGGACATGTTTAGCGTTCATGTGATACGTTAGACTAGAGCAGCTTCGGTGATACGCAAATTCTTTTTGACATAAGCTACATATTACAATTGTCTTGTTTACTGTCCCATCTATATTCTTTTTGAAATTGAACTTGCCGTTCATAGGTCCCAGGAGTATCGCCTCGGGTGATGCTGACATCTTGTTCCAGCTGAGCTAATTCCTTTGTGTGTTTGTTTTGTTTGATAGACGACGCATGTGTGAAGTGACGATCAAGTAGGCTACGGGTCATTCAATGGGCCAAGTTTAATACGCCCAACTCAAGCGTGGATTTCAAAATAAAAGCGCACCGATTTGCCACTTGTCTAAAGTAAATATAGGTCGGCTGTAATTAATTTTGCGTCAATTTTCATAACGCGATAATTTGCTGTGTAATTAATTAATCTAATTAACGCGATAAACTGACAGCCCTAGTTATTACACATTCTTACACATACATGTATGTTGAACATCTGAGGTATTGATGAAGTAACAAAGGAAAAAAGCCAAAAGCACTTACTCCTCAGACATTCTTTGACAATTTTACAGCCCAAAATACAAAAAAGATCCAGGTGGAATAGGTAACAAAGGGTTGAAGAAATATTGTCTGAACTGTCAGATGCAAACTGGCTGTGTGACATAACCGAGCATCTCGCTCAATTGAATAAGAAGCTGTAGGGACGCAAACAAGTCCCACCCAAAACTTGACCAATATAGTTGTGAACTGAGACAACCCTTATTTTGTTATTTTTGAGTACAGTTACAGTTGTGTGTTCATGCAGACACATAATAGCAATTTCATTACGAATTGAAAATGGTGGACCCTGATGTAAACAAGTCGAAAGTCTTTCTCTGGTCTGCATCCCCTTAACAATTGTGTGTATTGAGCTGTACTGTACTGTACCCATTCTGCAATCTGTTAATTAAAGTTAATTAAATTATCTTCCATTAGTTGGATGTATGGCCTCTGCAAGGTTGTGTGCAGCCATTTGTTTTTGTAACATCTGCTACATCTGTCCCACGTGTTCTTTGCAGCTCAGTTGTTAGTTCTGCCCCTCTTGACTGTGACAAAAAGGTTTTGAACAAACTTAATGTCATAGCTTATATTTGATGATCTTCTTCTTTGTTATTTACTTGAATGGTTTGATCATTGATTAATGGAGTAATATGGGGTTCTGATAAACTAAAATTATTTGTTAAAATAACATAAGCTAACATATATTTTTACATCTATGCAAATGCATATGCAATATGTATAACTTGAATAAGTATTAAATACAGAAACAACATGTTTAACAATATGTAAATGAGTAGCTACATTTATTTTACATAACATTAACATGTATACGGTCTTTGGCCCTTTGAGAGCAACCATAATGCTGATGTGGCCCTCTGTGAAAATGAGTTTGACACCCCTGCCCATTCCACAGAGTGGCTCCGTAAGAGGAGATACACATTATTTTCAGGTTGGTTTTCATCACAGGTTTTTTGAAGTTCAATGGGTTGTATCCCCCCTCTTTATCCAGAAATTAGCTTCTTACATTTACCGGTAATTGATTATTTCTTGCTTTGTACATAACTTTTTTAATGTTTACCATATCAATAAAACTGAGCTCATGGTTGTGGCACCCAAGGCCCTGCTCCGGAAGGTTGGGGATCTCACCCTCGATAGACGGCTGCTCCATCTGCCCTTCCCCAAAGGTCCGCAACCTGGGCGTTATCCTGGACTCTACCCTTTCCTACCAAACCCATGTCAGTTCCATCACCAAATCCGCCTTCTTCCATCTCAGAAATATCTCCAGACTCCAACCATAATTTTCCGACTCCCCAGCTGAGACCCTCATCCATGCCTTCGTCACCTCCCGCCTGGACTACTGCAACGGGTTCTCGTCCGGGGTCCCAAGCAAAACCCTGGACAGGCTCCAGTATGTTCAAAATTCAGCTGTCAGGGTTCTAACCCGCACCAAACCCTGGCAGCACATCACCCCCACCCTCATCCACCTCCACTGGCTCCCCATCAAATCCTGCATCACCTACAAAACCCTCCTGCTCACCTACAAATCCCTCCATGCTCTGGCACCTCAGTACCTCACTGACCTCCTCCACCCCTACACTCAGTCACGGTCCCTGCGATCCATGGACACTGGTCAGCTCTCCATTCCCGAACCAGACTGCGGACCTTCGGGGACAGAGCTTTCAGTGTGGCAGCTCCCACCCTCTGGAACTCCCTCCCTGCATAACTCCGCAATGCCCCAACTCTGGACTCATTAAAAAAACTGCTCAAAACCCACCTCTTCAACTTGGCCTTTAACCTCTAATTTCTCACTTTTTATGTTGTGTCTGTCCACTATGTTTATTACTTTTGTTATTTACCCCCCTATGTAAAGCGACCTTGGGTCTTTTGAAAGGCGCTATATAAAATTAAGCTATTATTATTATAATGAACTTCAAAATGTTTGATTGTAAAAACAGTGTGTGTGTGGTCCTGATATCCTGCATTGTTTATTACTCGTATTGCTCTTTTTGGTAGGATTTATGGTTGATCAATGTATTTATGGTTGTTTTGTATGTGTTACCCCATACCTATGCAGTAATGCAGGTAAGGCAAGATCATTGCACAGTACAGAGTGTGCAATGAGTTGGGATTGAGTACATGTCTCACCTTATTAATAATTGAGATGCTATTTGCCATCTTAGCCCTCACATATTCTATATGGAGTTTCCAGCAGAGTTTATGGTCTAAAATCACTCCCAGGAATTTATTTTCATATACTCTATTCTCATATTTCTATTCTATTATGATCTATTATCAACTGAATGTCTGTTTTATCTGGCGGTTTCCAAACACCATACATTTTGTTTTATTTAGATTTAAAGATAATTTATTTATATCAAACCAGAGTTTGTATTTATTCATTTCTATTGTTAAGACCGTCATAAGCTGCTGGATGTCCTCCCCTGTACAGAACATGTTAGTATCATCAGCAAATAGTACACACTTCAATACACTTGACACCAAGCACAAATCATTAATATATAGATTAATAATAATAATAATAATAATAATAATAATAATAATAATAATAATAATAATAATAATAATAATAATAATAATAATAATAATAATACATTTTATTTGGAGGCGCCTTTCAAAACACCCAAGGTCACCTTACAGGGCATAAAACAGAACAATCAAGATTAAAACAATGATCTTGGCAAAAGTGTCAGTGGAGTTAAAAACAAGACAAACAATGTAAACGTATGAAATATAAAACAGTGGCACACAGGGTGCAGTTATAGTGAGTATGCCCAGTAAGCAAGGCAGTTAAAAGACAAGGTTAAGAAAAGAATAAGATAAACAACAAGAAGTGTAAAAAACAGTAAAGTTAAAATAACAGACAAACAAACAGCAGGGGGTATTGGGCAGTGATGGAGGTTATAGTGAATATGCGAGTTTGAACAGATGTGTTTTCAATTGTGATCTGAATGATGAGAGTGAGTCTGACTGTCGATGTGTGGGGGCAGGGAGTTCCAGAGTCTGGGAGCCGAGCAGCTGAATGCTCGGGCACCGATGGTACTGAGGCGTGAGCTGGGGATGGATAAGAGACCAGTAGAGGATGAGCGGAGGGTGCAGGAGGGGGTGTAATTTTGGTCCAAAGTTTGGGTCCCAGAACCGAACCTTGAGGGACTCCACACATTATTTTCATGCATCTAGATTTGCTATCTCCTAGTTGTACAATTTGTTCTCTGTTTTTTATGTAGCTTTCAAGCCAATCTGACACAACCCCTCTGAAGCCATATTTGACCATTTTCCTTATAAGGATTTTGTGATCTATTGTGTCAAATGCCTTCTTTAAGTCTACAAAGACTCCAACTGTGTACAACTTTGTATCTATGTTTGTTATTATTTCTTCAGTTAATTCAATCAATGCCATTGAGGGCGATCTATTGGCTCTAAAACCGTATTGGTTCTCAGTTAGTAAGTTATTATTTTCTATAAAGTGATCCAACCTGTCCACAAATAATTTCTCCAGTACTTTTGATAACTGTGAAAGCAAGGAAATTGGTCTGTAGTTTGTGAAGTGCTGTTTATTGCCAGAGCTCCCGTTCTACAGTCAATATACAGTGTACAGAGAGAGAGACACATTGGAAAGAAATTGAAATGCTATTTGGCCCTAAACAGAGAGTACACAGTGGCAGAATACCTGAGCACTGTGACTGAAGATCCTTGACTAGGTACAGACTCAGCGAGCACAGCCTAGCCATCGAGAAAGGCCGCCATAGGCAGACTGTGTGTGTTAGAAAGAGAGAGAGAGAGAGAGAGAGAGAGCATGTGTGTTAGAGAGAGAGCATGTATGAGAGAGATAAGCAAAGATGACCCCCTAAAGGATATTCAACTTTTAATGAAAGAACAAAACAGAAGGAAAAGATAACTTCACAAAGGCAACATGAATATACATAGATCCAAAAGGACAAAGATCAACACTTAAATCCAAAGAGAAGAGGGTCTATACCAGAGAAATCAAAGCAGCAAGGAGCCAATGGCCGACAGCTAAAGGCTAGCCAGGTAGGCTACTGACACCAGGCCACACACAGCTTTGGCCAACGGCCCAACGCTACCCAAGCTACACAAACGACCAAGACAATGAATTCACACACAGCACATGTCGTATCTCCAAATGTTGTGAACATATAACATAACTAGTGCTGTCAGGCGATTAACATTTTTAATCTAATTAATTACAGGTTTTGTAATTAATTAATCTAATTAATCGCATTTTAATCGCATATTTATATTTCATATTCATATAAATATTTAAAATTCAAGGACATTACATTATTGTAGCAGGTGACTGATCAATTAAATACACCAAGAAGAATGCTTTAGAAATCAATTTTATTAAATAAATAAAATAAATAAAATGAAAACATACCTCTCAATAAGGTAACATTTGTTGCTGATACAGCTAACAGTTTACACTAAGCTACAGTATCCTCAAATCAGGGTCTACTGCAGGGTCTACTGCAGGATCTAGTGCAGGGTCTACTACAGGGTCTACTGTATGCATGACATCTATTCCTCAGCTTGTTTACATTGTCTGAGTGTAAGGCTGCCCTCTTCTTTTGGACTATGTGACCTGCAAGTGAAGAATGCTTTAGAAATCAATTCTATTAAATTGAATAAATAAATAAATAAAATGAATGAAAACATACCTCTCAATAAGGTAACATTTGTTGCCGATACAGCCAATAACAGTTTACACTAAGCTACAGTATCCTCAAAAATCAGGGTCTAGTGCAGGGTTTACTACAGGGTCTACTGTATGCATGACATCTATTCCTTGAGCCAATTGCTAAGACAAACAAGCTTCAGCTTGTTTACATTGTCTGTGTGTAAGGCTGCCCTCTTCTTTTGGACTATGTGACCTGCAAGTGAAGAATGCTTTAGAAATCAATTTTATTAAATTGAATAAAATAAAATGAATGAAAACATACCTCTCAATAAGGTAACATTTGTTGCTGATACAGCCAATAACAGTTTACACTAAGCTACAGTATCCTCAAAAATCAAAACAGCCCACAGCAAGCTAGTGTCTGGGGGCATGACTACAGGGTCTAGTACAGTGTCTACTACAGTGTCTGGGGGCATGACTACAGGGTCTAGTACAGTGTCTACTACAGTGTCTGGGGGCATGACTACAGGGTCTAGTACAGTGTCTACTACAGTGTCTGGGGGCATGACTACAGTGTCGGGGGTCTTTATCCATGGAATAATCAAAGTATACAAAGCATAATCCGTGCCTGGGAAGGCGGGCTGTCGTCGGCAGAATAATCCGGTATACAGGTCCACTCGCTCGTCGGCTCTGGGGCTCCTCGGGTGCAGCTTCACGTGGGGTCAACCACCCTGGATAAGCAGCCAGTTCTCTGCCCGAAACGATGGGGTACTGACTACGGTAGTATTCTCACCGCACGAAGCACTATATATTAACAGACTATTATTAGCTTAATAGACTACGTCCAACTCGACGATATAGTGCCAAATATGACTATTCAAATATTAATATACTGACTACAGGGTCTAGTACAGTGTCTACTACAGTGTCTGGGGGCATGACTACAGGGTCTACTACAGTGTCTGGGGGCATGACTACAGGGTCTAGTACAGTGTCTGGGGGCATGACTACAGGGTCTAGTACAGTGTCTGGGGGCATGACTACAGGGTCTAGGGGCATGACTACAGGGTCTAGTACAGTGTCTACTACAGTGTCTGGGGGCATGACTACAGGGTCTAGTACAGTGTCTACTACAGTGTCTGGGGGCATGACTACAGGGTCTAGTACAGTGTCTACTACAGTGTCTGGGGGCATGACTACAGGGTCTAGTACAGTGTCTACTACAGTGTCTGGGGGCATGACTACAGGGTCTAGTACAGTGTCTGGGGGCATGACTACAGGGTCTACTACAGTGTCTGGGGGCATGACTACAGGGTCTAGTACAGTGTCTGGGGGCATGACTACAGGGTCTAGTACAGTGTCTGGGGGCATGACTACAGGGTCTAGTACAGTGTCTGGGGGCATGACTACAGGGTCTAGTACAGTGTCTGGGGGCATGACTACAGGGTCTAGTACAGTGTCTGGGGGCATGACTACAGGGTCTACTACAGTGTCTGGGGGCATGACTACAGTGTCTACTACAGTGTCTGGGGGCATGACTACAGTGTCTACTACAGTGTCTGGGGGCATGACTACAGTGTCTACTACAGTGTATGGGGGCATGACTACAGGGTCTAGTACAGTGTCTGGGGGCATGGTCTACTACAGTGTCTGGGGGCATGACTACAGGGTCTGGGGGCATGACTACAGGGTCTAGTACAGTGTCTGGGGGCATGGTCTACTACAGTGTCTGGGGGCATGACTACAGGGTCTACTACAGTGTCTGGGGGCATGACTACAGGGTCTAGTACAGTGTCTGGGGGCATGGTCTACTACAGTGTCTGGGGGCATGACTACAGGGTCTGGGGGCATGACTACAGGGTCTAGTACAGTGTCTGGGGGCATGACTACAGGGTCTAGTACAGTGTCTGGGGGCATGGTCTACTACAGTGTCTGGGGGCATGACTACAGGGTCTACTACAGTGTCTGGGGGCATGACTACAGGGTCTACTACAGTGTCTGGGGGCATGACTACAGGGTCTACTACAGTTTCTGGGGGCATGACTACAGGGTCTACTACAGGGTCTGGGGCATGACTGCAGGGTCTAGTGCAGGGTCTAGTGCAGGGTCTACTGTATGCATGACAAATCTATTCCTTGAGCCAATTGCTAAGACAAACAAGCTTGTTTACATTGTCTGAGAGTAAGGCTGCCCTCTTCTTTTGGACTATGTGACCTGCAAGTGAAAATAGCCTCTCACATGGCACAGAGGTAGCAGGAGTAGCCAGATATTTGCGAGCAAGAGGAGACAGCTGTCCATAGGCTTTTGCGTGAGCTGCCCACCACTCCAGTGGACAGTCATTCATTCCGATGCTGGGCTCAGCTTTGTAGAGGTCTAATTGTCCTGACAGTACCCTGACTTCATCTGAATCAGAGTCTGAAGACAGCAGGAGGAGGGTCCTCTTCGCTGGTGGCTCGTCCTCTGTGGCTTGTGGAGCAGCTTTGTCTGCTTCTGGTCCTGGCAGCATCTCTTTAAGCCAGGTCCACACCTAATAAGAGGGACAATTAATTAGTTGCATAGGACTTTTCATGACAGCCTAAGGACTTAACACTGGTCTTCTCATTCACACACACACCTCATCCCTCTCGTCCTTTGGTACGCTCTTCAAGTCCTTGAATCGCGGGTCGAGGGCTGTAGCCAGCTTCAGCCATCTGTTGTTGAGGGTCGCTTTGCGTGCGTCCAGGTCCTTCGTGAAGCTGGCCTTGAACTTTACCATGTAGCCCGGATCCTCCTCGTTGAGGTCCATGATGCGGTTTAGGTGGCAGAGTGCGGGGAGCACCACAGAGCATGAGACGTAGGTTTCCCCTCCAAGGAGCTCAGTCACATACCTGCAGTGAAACAAGAGAGCGAGAGAGAAAGAGGTGAAGGTGTGTGTATGAGAGGGAGATAGGTGTGTGTATGGGGGAGAGAGGGGGGGTGAGGTGTGTGTATGGGAGAGAGATAGGTGTGTGTATGGGGGAGAGAGGGGGGGGGTGAGGTGTGTGTATGGGAGAGAGAGGGGTGAGGTGTGTGTATGGGGGAGAGAGGGGGGGGGGTGAGGTGTGTGTATGGGAGAGAGATATGTGTGTGTATGGGGGAGAGAGGGGGGGGTGAGGTGTGTGTATGGGAGAGATAGGTGTGTGTATGGGGGAGAGAGGGGGGGGGTGAGGTGTGTGTATGGGAGAGAGATAGGTGTGTGTATGGGGGAGAGAGGGGGGGTGAGGTGTGTGTATGGGAGAGATAGGTGTGTGTATGGGGGAGAGAGGGGGGGGTGAGGTGTGTGTATGGGAGAGAGATAGGTGTGTGTATGGGGGAGATTGGGGGGTGAGGTGTGTGTATGGGAGAGAGAGAGTGGGGTGTGAGGTGTGTGTATGGGGGAGAGAGAGAGAGGAGGGGGGTGTATGGGGGGAGAGAGAGAGGGAGAGACACTTACCTGCAGGGCTCAAGTACAAGCTCCAGCTTCTTCAGTTTGTCACACTCTGTGGGGGTCAGCATGGACAGCTTGTGGTTCTGTTGGGCCAAAGTGGCAGTCACAGCCTCCTGGTTCCTCAGGTACCGTGAGATCATGGCCAGTGTCGAATTCCACCTTCCAATTCAATAAAATAACTATTAGTCCCACTGGGGGTTGTTAATGCAGCATGATGCAATTGTACAGAATACAAAGAAAGAAATAAACACACACACACACTAAATTTACCCTAAGCATACAACAGGTAGTTAAACAGTCTCACCTTGTGGATACATCTTGTATCATGGGCTCTTTTGCTTGTCCGAGGGCAGTCTGCTGCTGCTGCAGTTCTTCTGTACTGGCAGGGCTGTGCTTGAAGTGGCCTACAATCTTGCGGCACTTTGCCAGGGTGGTGTCAAGGCTTCTGTCCTCAAGGGAGACTGTGATGGTTCTTTGCAGCACGTGTGCAGCACATGGCATGTGCTGGAACGGCATATAGCGCGCTGCTGCTATCATATTACGGGCGGAATCAGTCCCAATAGATGTGACTTTATCTTTTATATTCCACTCCTCTATTACGGTGTTGAACTGTTCAGCACACGCATCGGCGAAATGGCGGCCCACAGTTTTGGTCACCGTTAATGCAAATGATTGCAGTTTCCACTCAGTATCGATCAAGTGCACTGTGACACCCAAATAATTATGATTGCCCACCGACGTCCAGTGATCACCCGTTAGGGCCATTGGGCCAGCCCGTGCCAACACTTCTTCCCTCGCCTCCCTCTCTGTGTCATACATGTTGTGGATCCTTTTCATCACTGTAGCTCTCGAGGGTAGCTTGTAATTTGGGTCAGACGACGCTATTCGAAATGACTCCGCTAAACCCTTATCTTCCACTATAGCTATTGGCCTACAATATTTTGCTATCCACTTCGCGACGCTGTTGGTTAGTTTGTCTGTGGTGGATTTACTCAACCGTTTGCCTAACGGTAATTCTCCAAGAGTGGTTTGACGAAGCGTGCGAGTTGCTCTGGAGCTAACGTTAGCTACACTGGAGCTGCTCGAACAACTTGCCTGGACATGTTTAGCGTTCATGTGATACGTTAGACTAGAGCAGCTTCGGTGATACGCAAATTCTTTTTGACATAAGCTACATATTACAATGGTCTTGTTTACTGTCCCATCTATATTCTTTTTGAAATTGAACTTGCCGTTCATAGGTCCCAGGAGTATCGCCTCGGGTGATGCTGACATCTTGTTCCAGCTGAGCTAATTCCTTTGTGTGTTTGTTTTGTTTGATAGACGACGCATGTGTGAAGTGACGATCAAGTAGGCTACGGGTCATTCAATGGGCCAAGTTTAATACGCCCAACTCAAGCGTGGATTTCAAAATAAAAGCGCACCGATTTGCCACTTGTCTAAAGTAAATATAGGTCGGCTGTAATTAATTTTGCGTCAATTTTCATAACGCGATAATTTGCTGTGTAATTAATTAATCTAATTAACGCGATAAACTGACAGCCCTAAACATAACATATGTTTTGCCTGGAAAAAAACATTGTTATTAACAAAACATTCGGGAGGGGAAGGAAGGAAGAGTGGGGTAATGTCATGACATTTTCATTAATCTTACCTGCACCAAGGAACGCAGGGCGAAAGGCCGCAACACAGGTCTCCACGTTGACGAAAGGCCTCTCGCTGTCGGGACAAAAATAAGCTATGGCCAGAGCCTTGTCATGGTGCAGGCCCGACTACATCTTCTGTCAAAGATGATGTCGTAGTCAGAGTGCCAGAACCCCCTGCTATTCTCACGGCTAATGTCAACCAGGCTATCGCTAACCATTAGCTAACGCTAGAAGCAAGCTATGCGGCTACATACAAGTACTACAACAGCTAGTCGGCCAGTTTAGCTCCAGAGAGAGAGAGAGAGAGAGAGAGAGAGAGAGAGAGAGAGAGAGAGAGAGAGAGATGTCCACGGCGGGAATATAATAGAATAGGTTAAAAACTCACCAAACGTCCAAGAGGATGGAGACAACCGCGTGGAGTTGACGAAGTTCATCTGCCAAACGACCATCCTCTTCATCTTGGCTGCATCTCTAGGTTAGCTAACGCTAGTTAGCCTTTAGCTAAGCTAGCTACTAGCCGACATCATCATGGCTATATCCCGACTGCATCATGACAAGGCTCCGGCCATTTGTCCCGCCAGCGAGAGGCCTTTTGTCAACGTTCCTTGGTGACTGACCGACTGATAATGACCGACCTTGGCTGGCATAACTAAGCATAATAGTCAAAAGCTGCACGCGCGAAATAGTCAAACGCAGCTGACTCTTCTTCTTCTTCTTCGTTTAAGTTTCCGGCGGCGTACTACACATGATGTAAGTAACCACTCCCTTCGTTGAAACCAATAGTATGTCTGCTGCAGAGCACCAGAGCTCCAATAGTGACCCAGGTGCAGACCCAGGAACAAGTCAGACACATTCTACAAACGTGTCTAATGTGAAATATATAAGCATATAAGCAAAACTAGATTTTAGGTATGTGATGAAAAAGGGCCTCGCGGGAAGGGGGGCCTCACAAATTTTTTTTTTTTTTTTTTTTTTTTTTTGCGAGGCCCCCCTTCCCGCGAGGCCCTGTGCGACCGCACTGCTCGCACACCCCCTGAGGCGGCCCTGATTGTATCCATTGTTTTTTTTAACAAGTGACATGTTTAGGTCATTAGAGTCAGTAGATGTCTTGTTTTTGCATTTGCTAACAGTTTGCATAACTTCCTGTTCCTCCACAGCTCTCAAGAACATAGAGTTTGCGTTACAGAAACCCCACTCATCGGCTGGCACATTTTCCTCTGCATTTGCTGTTATATAGTCGTACTGGCGAATCGCATCCTGCTCTTCGCCATCGAAATATACCTCATCTCCAGTACCTAGTGTACTCCATCAACGAATAAAAACAAATACACCCAGCACCTGCCAGGCCCCGCCCTAGTGACGTACTATATAGCACTAGGCGTGGTCACCACTCGCTCTTCCTCTATTTTCGTTTCCATCATGGCGGATGCTTGCACCCTGTGAAACTAGTTGTAATGAAAAGTTTAGATGAGTGCTTACCGGAGATTTGCCTACCCCTGGAATCTTCGCGGCATGTTCTGACGGCGCTCGTATGGGTTCTGCGACTCTGCAGCGGGATGCATTTCGATGCATCTCAGCGTCGAGTCTGTAGTCTCCTCGTCTTGTTGACAGCAGACAGAGGGACGGCGTGTGAGGTGTAGCTATCGAGCTACCTCACACAAGGTAGGATCTGCGCCACTAGGCATTAACGCTGGTGTTAGTACTGCTGCTTGTTGTTTTGTTAGACAACCGAGTTGTATATCGGCGCCAGGGGCAGGATGTTTGGGTAAACGTCCCTCTGAGGTGGACGTTTCCCAGGCTGTCCTGGAGCGCGCTGCTAATACTAAATGCTATAATGCTGGGTCACTGTTCTACTGTTCCCCGCTGTGGGATGTCACTAGGCATAACAATGCTGGCGTTTGTGATGTGCTCGAGTTGTCCCGGCAGACAACCGAGTTGTGTATTGGCGCAAGTGGCGGGATATCTGGGTAAACGTTGTTGTTTTCCCCGTTATCCTGGAGCGCGCGGCTAACGCTATGCTATGTTGGGCTACTGTTTCTGTTTTGTCTCCCTGCTGCGGGAATGTCTGTCTACACTACAGTTTTCCCTCCTCTTAAACATTCATGCTGACGGTCAATCGGTGTCTACTGGGGGAGTATTGCGGGGGGGCTTTGTTTACCTTTTCATGGGTAAATGGGCTGAGGTCTAGGGCTGGTGTGCTGTTTGTGAATATTATGAATGAATGCGGGACTGGTTCTCTGGTCCGCATCCCTTTAACGTTGTGTGCATGGGCTAGCCCATTCTACAGTATATTGGTGGTGTTAGGTCATTTATTCATTAACCCCTTCATGGTGCACACCACAGTGGAGGTTGCTGGTTGCAACCACCACTGGTGCTCCGTGTTAGCATCAGTCCTTTGCTTTTGACATGTTGAAACAGTGCCCCGCCCGGCCGACGCCATGAGGTGGGTCGGCCCGGCGAGTGGCTGGTGGGCTGCTAAAGCCTGTACCGCCACGGTATGGAATTGGCAGCGATTACTAATATAGAATATAGAATATAGAAGCCGTCGCCGTCCTGCCGCGAGCAGCCCACTCTCCGATCACTCCCTCCCCCAACATCAGCGGAAAAGGGGCTCTGATTTGTTTCCTTTGGCTGCAGGCCGCGAGCCTTCGTTGAAGCGCATGCGGCCCCACGTTTCGCTTCTCATGGGGACAGGGGCTGACACCCAGTTGATGGCTGAGCCTGGGTCTGTCCGTGATAATGTTGTGCTGTCAAGCGGCTCCCACACCATAAGCTGTGTTTGGTTGAGCCTGGTGTTACGTCTGTCAACTACAAGTACACTACACAGTGTGGGCTTCCCCGACCTCGCTTTCGCCAGGCCGGGTATCATGTTGGTGCCTCCCACTCCTGAAAGATTGGCAGTGGTCTCGCAGGCGCGCGTGATTTGGGTGGTAGTAATATCACTGCAGGGCTACAGTGTGTAGGAACCCATGGGGGCCTCACACCTTGCATGTCCGGCTGCAGAACAACTCCTCAGCATGTTCTGGAGGGATGTTCAGTGGGGGAGCTTTTGTCACCTAGACTGATGTCAGCTTCCCCCGTATCAAACCGGCCCTTTCTGTCGGGGTCCCCCCTTGGGTGCGATTGCCTCGTGGGTAGTGTCAGGGTCAGATGTCCCGACACGGAACGCTCTGCTCGCACGGGTCCATGGTTGGCTACGCACAGCGGGTGGGACCGGGCCGCCTATCTACAGTTCCTAGTGGACCTGCGCCACATGGCGGCGGGTGCGTTGGGAGTGTCATCACATATTAGTGCTGTGACAAACTGTCAAAAAGGGCTTTAGTTTTTGAGATACCCCTACCGGAGGTAGAACAAAATACAAGCATGTTTTTCCTCATCTCTAAGGTCTCCCATATATGAAATGGATTCTTGTATACAAATATTTTACTGCTATACTTGTTAAATTGATAGATATTGTTATACACCCCCAAAGGTAAAAATAACCAAAATATAGCCTGGCCGTATGGGAGTTGAGACATATAAACTCATGTAGATTAATAATACAAGCTCCAAGAGCTTTCAAATTTGACATGCTAGCAGTCAGACAGTTGCTTAACCTAATAGAAAAACCTGGATGTGAATATCATTATGCATGTAGGAAATATATACCTATGTACACATACTTAAAATAAGCGGAAATGTAAAAAATGTATATTTATGCAGAATGTTCTCATTTACTTTGTAGTAGCTCTGCCATGGATTGTCATAGAAACACATATGAGGGCTTTTTCGGAAAGGTATGGTTGTGCTGAATCCAGCAAAGATAGCATGCATGGTCAGGGAGTTACATCAGTAAATGTATCAGGTGTCCTAAATGAAAGAAAATTAAACATTGACATAATGAAGTCTTCAGTCCAAAGCCCATTATCAGTGGTGAGAAGCATGTTGACAAATTCAATGTTACTGCAAAGTAAAGTCACTTGAGGTAATATTCTGGTCTATAATGTTAATATATTTATGATACATTTAATAAATTATACATTTCATATGATACATTTTATGATACTTCATATGGAAACAAAGATCCAATTGAATCAGGTTGAAATTGAAATAGAACACCTTTATTTCAATCTACTGCGTTCTGAGCCCCCTGCTGTATTCACTGTACACACATGACTGTGTGGCCAGGTTCAGCTCTAACTCCATAGTGAAGTTTGCGGACGATACGGTGGTGGTGGGGCTGATCTCTAACAATGACGAGAAGGCCTATCGGGAGGAGGTGGATGAACTGGCACGCTGGTGCCGGAATAACAGCCTACTCCTGAACATTGGTAAAACCAAAGAGCTGATCGTGGATTTTAGAAGAATACAGCAGGGGACACACACGTCACTGCGGATAAATGGGGCTATTGTGGACAGGGTGAGCAGTTTCAAGTACCTGGGAGTCCACATCACAGAGGACCTGACATGGTCAACACACATAGATTCTGTGGTGAAAAAGGCAAAACAGCGCCTCTATCACCTGAGACTGTTAAGGAAGTTCAGAGTATCGGGGAAGATACTCCACTCCTTCTATTCCGGGGCTGTAGAGAGCATTCTGACTGGAAACATCACTGCCTGGTTTGGAAACAGCACGGCACAGTACAAGAAGGCCCTACAGAGAGTGGTGCGCTCAGCTGAGCGTACTACGGGTATTGCACTACCACCCCTGCAGGACTTATAACAGGAGGTACAAATCCAGAGCCTGCAGAATAATGAAAGACCCCCACCACCCCAACAACAGCCTGTTCAAGCTGCTGCGGTCAAGCAAGTGCCTACGTACACACGCAATGAGCACAGAGAGACTCCGGCTCGGCTTCTTCCCCCAGGCCATCAGAACACTGAACACTGAACTCTCCACTCACAAGTACACATGAGCACACACACACACACAACACAAAAGGAAAGAACAGATGTGGTTCTTGTATAGTATAGTTTAGATATAGTAAGTAATACATAATGACGGAGTTAAAATTGTATATTGTATAGTAGTGTACAAAGGAACCAGTGCCTTCTCAGGAATTTAGCATGTCTATTTTTATCATGCACATCTTATGTCTTACCTGTTTTTTTTCTATGTCTATTTTATTATTGTATTATTGCACAATCGATGCGGGCATGACCACCCACATCTCACTGTATGCCCTGGTATGTATGTGACAAATAAACCTCTTGATTCTTGATTCTAGCAACAGATCACCGTCACTCATCCACATTATCATCAGTGACTAAATGTATCATATTTGGGCAGTCAGGGAAAGAGCAAGAGCAAAACTCAGTGCAAGTCAAGCCCACTGAAAGACATTGGCATTTGCTGACATCATTGCAGTTTCCATATTTACAGTACAGGTGGGTGATGTCTCAAACTTACTTAGGTGCCAGTGCTTTCTGGAACATCACAGGTTCAATGGTCCCATCTTCTCTGAGCCTCCACCCTCTACCAGAGAAGAGGCTTGGCTAGATGGCTGTGACGCCACACTGCTGTTTGGTCCAAGGCTCTCAAGTCATGTTGCTGGAAGGCATCTTCTGTCTGGGGTAGATTTGCAGCTGATGAATCTGTGGTAGATGCTTGTGTGTACCTCAGCTCATCCAGGTTGATGCAAGGACGTCCATTCTCCATTTTCTTTTGGCCATACAGGAGGAGGGAATACTTTCTTGCCACAGGAAAAGCCTCCTCTAGGCTTTCAAACAGGTAAGACATAAGATGTGCATGATAAAAATAGACATGCTAAATTCCTGAGAAGGCACTGGTTCCTATGTACACTACTATACAATATACAATTTGAACTCCGTCATTATGGTTTACTTACTATATCCAAACTATACTATACAAGAACCACATCTGTTCTTTCCTTAAAGTGACTTTTATATTCTTCATTCCTTTAAAGTGACTTTTCCATTTAGTTTAAAGTGATTGTTTAAAGTGGTTGCAGCATGTGTGTGTGTGTGTGGTATCTTTGACTGTGTATTTCATAACTAATATGTGTGAATAATTAGAGAACCATAATGTAAAAGCCAGGGCCCTCATTCATCAATAGTGTGCGTAGAACATTTCTATTTCCACACGTAAGCACGGAATGTAGAACTAGTGTACGCACAGGGAAGTCGGGATTCATCACACGGTGCGTACGCAGGCTCTATGCTCCTCCGTGTTGATGAATACCACTTTGTTCTACCGTCAATGCTCGTGCATGATTATCCATATATGGTCATGAAAATGAGGAAACACCCCCCATGGGATGTGAAATAATGGACTGACCCGAGCGGGACTCTGAGAAACTCCACGGAGAATTCACTGCTGTCGAACCAAGAAGACACTATCGCGTATTATGGGATAAATAAAAGGCGGATTTGTAAACGGTGATGTCAGATATCAACGGCTCCCTAAGACCATTGCTGCAATTCTGCCTGGACAGCTCAAAATACTAATAAAGACTGTTCGTTGACCACTGTTTGGCGTTGGTTGTGTGTCATTATAACCGTGCTGTAATATGAATGCCTTTATTAGTTGTGTTCGATTGGCTATATGATTTTTAGAGGCATCTATTTTGTTGTCGGCTAATAAAGACCGCGCTGGAATATGACTGCCTTTTCCCGTGTTGTTTGATTAATACCCAGGGATTAAAGTTCTCCTCAATTTGATTCCAAATTGCGATGGATCTCCCGTAAATTTTCTACCTGCTGCATATGATTTCTAGAGGCATACTACAATCTATTTTGATGTCAGTATTGGGTAGCCTATACATAAACAATAATACGAGAGCATATAATACAAGAACAATGAATCTTACTGCCATGTATGATGTAGCAGATGCGCCATGTGTAGCCTGCCTATATGTGATCAATACAAACATGAACTTGAATTCCATCATGTCTGTGTGCGGGTCACTGCGGGAACTCACAAGGCTGTTGTCACAATGTAAATAAGAACGTGCACTGAAAAGTTACAGTATGTAGTTGGTTGATTATTTGTATGACAGTCAGTAAACCCTTGCAAAAAGTATCAGTTTTATTTAATGAATTGAAAACATTCAGCATCGCCTTCCTCCCGGCATCCAGCAATAACATGTATCAGGCAAATGCGCATCGCAACATTGACTGAGTGGAATCCCTTTCTATTCACATAACTGCATTTGTGATGGAGCTTTGACAGCTACAGTAAGTAACAGTCTATTGCTCGATCCATCTCCAATATCACGATGGACCGTGCCGCGGTGGCAAAGACCCGAGGGTGGAGAGGATCTTGAATTAATTCCATCATCATATATATATGTTGTGTGTCTGTCCACTATGTTTGTTACTTTGTTATCCCCCCCCCCCCCCCCCCCTATCTATGTAAAGCGACCTTGGGTCTCTTGAAAGGCGCTATATAAAATGAAGCTATTATTATTATTGTTATTATTATTATTATCATCACGTCTGTGCGGGAGCTCACAAATAGACTGTTAGTCTCAGTGAAGTTTCAACGGAGGTCATCTATTCTAACCAACAAATTGAAGTAGAAAGCATTTCGTGACCAATCTTATTTGGAAACATGACACACAAAATAACTTGCTTTTTATTTGAAACAATATCTAATCGCGTTTGGAGGTTGGTGTTTTGCGTCTGCCCCCCCCCCCCGTGCCAAACAAGCAGGCCAACCTCTTGTTCGCGTGTGAGCCCGTTATAATTACACTACTGTCGCTATTTTACAATGAACTATAATGAATTACGGGTCATACAGAAGTTGAACACTAATGCACGGAAGCTTATTTCCGCCTTGAAACGAATGCAGGACTGAGGAGTGCTTATGCGTAGTAACGATATTCTACCACTGGGCGCCAGGTACGCCTGGTCTGACCTGTGCGTAGATGTAAGCACGGAGTCAAGTTCAAATCGAAATTGATGAATCCCACTCTTTGCTTAGAAATGATCGTACGCACAGGGTAAGCACAGATCTGTGCGTAGAACACGTTGATGAATGAGGGCCCAGGTGTACCTTTCAACAGCAGAATGGATTTTCAGTGCTCAGCAAAAGGTGAAATTGGTGTTACAGAGACAGACATTCCAAACCCCCCACTCAAGTAAATGTGGTCAACTACTAGAACAAAGGAACTCGAAAGTCACACTCCACAGAAGGAACAGTCACTCACCCTACTAAAAGAGATACTCAATAGTTAGCAGATTTCAGAGACCAGATAACCAGCTCTGATAGAATGTTAAGACTGTATGTAAATATAGTCACACTCAGCACCTAACAGATTACAGGCAGAGGGAAATAGAGGTCTGGGCACAGGCCTAACTTGCTTTTCCTAAAGGTTCATGGAAATTCATAAACAAGATCAAACTAATTAAACCATATTAGATAAAAGGTATTTGAATGCCATTTAGAAATGTCAAACTAATTATGAAGATAATAGTGTCATTTCACCCCTGGTGTAAACCATATATATAGAAAATAAGGCTTAATCACCAAAGCTTAGTCTGGTAAAATACATATCAAGTTATCTATTAATCAACTGTTTAGTATCAAAATGTAAGCAAAAGAGTAAAACTGTGATAATACTGGAAGAGTGTAATTCATATACACTAGAGGTACTTTGTAAAATGTTTAAGTGGAATACCCCTCTGTTCAACTGAGAAGCCACAGCCCAAAAAGGAGGGGGCCGCCATAGGACCCCTCTGGGGCCACAGACCAGCCCACACCCCGAGGAGGGACAGGGACAGGGGCGGACCGCCTCCCAGAAGACAAATCTAATTGGACCAAACGTATTATTAGACTGTTATTATTGGTGGAAATCAGAGTATATAACAGAGAGCGCGGTGTTTGAGAGACAGGCCAGAAACCCACAGGGGTTTCTATGTCTCTCAACCGATCCACCCACAGACTGCTGATTATACATGAGTAAATCATGGGAAACACCATTTGTTGTTTAAAGTTTAGTGTAATCCTTAATATCTGAAACCAGGTTTACTCATGTGTAAATGCTCAGTAAGATTCTCTATTTCATTGATGTTAACATGACTACTGTTGTATGTACAGACTGGGTTTGATGTGCAAACCTTATTAATCCTTTGTACAACATGTGTTAATGTACTATGAAATAATCCTTGTATGTAAAGCAACCTTCTGAATTCACTCTGAGCCCCGAGGCAAAATAAATCATGAGTTTTGAACTATAGTTCCTTTTTGTCTGGCCTGCACAGTTTATTTCTCTACTCAGTAGAGAAAGACCATTGTATCATTATGACCTTCTTCCTTTCCAGATAAGCAACCTCATTGTACTGCAAATAACATTTAGATATTGATTAGAAATATACGACATGTGTGTGTGTGTGTGTGTGTGTGTGTGTGTGTGTGTGTGTGTGTGTGTGTGTGTGTGTGTGTGTGTGTGTGTGTGTGTGTGTGTGTGTGTGTGTGTGTGTGTGAGTGTGTGTGTGTGTGTGTGTGTGTGTGTGTGTGTGTGTGTGTGTGTGTGTGTGTGTGTGTGTGTGTGTGTGTGTGTGTGTGTGTGTGAACTTGTGAGTGGAGAGTTCAGTGTTCTGATGGCCTGGGGAAAGGAGCTGAGCCGGAGTCTCTCTGTGCTCATAGCGTGTGTACATAGGTGCTTGCCTGACTGCAGCAGCTTGAACAGGCTGTTGTTGGGGTGGTGGGGGTCTTTCATTATTCTGCAGGCTCTGGATTTGCACCTGAACTTCCTTAACTGTCTCAGGTGATAAAGGCGCTGTTTCGCCTTTTTCACCACAGAATCTATGTGTGTTGACCATGTCAGGTCCTCTGTGATGTGGACTCCCAGGTACATGAAACTGCTCACCCTGTCCACGATAGCCCCATTTATCCGCAGTGGCGTGTGTGTCACCTGCTGTATTCTCCTCAAATCCACGATCAGCTCTTTGGTTTTACCAATGTTTTTTCTAACGAAAAAATGGCACAAAAAGTTATTACTAAGGTCAATCAAAAAACCAAATTTTTATTTAGAATTTCCTCATTCATAAATAGGAACGCTCTGAGGACCCTAGCTGGAGCCCTCATCCAATGTCACTTTGACAATGCTTGCACTTCATGGTACAGCAACATATCAAAACAAATGAAGACAAAGCTCCAGACCTCCCAAAACAAACTAGTGAGACTCCTGCACAACCTTCACTTTAGGACTCACCTAACGCCAGCCCACTTTAGCAGGCTGGGATGGCTTAGGGTTGAAGAAAGAGTACACCAGCTTAAAATGCTACTGGTTTTTAAAGTACTAAAAGAAACGGTCCCCAAGTACCTAGTCAATTATTTTAATAAAGTAGGAGATGTCCACAAACACACCACAAGAGGAAGCCCCACGGACCTGGTCCCGCCGAGAGTCAGGACATGCATGGGGAAAGATGCATTTTTTTACTCTGCTACGGTAATGTGGAATGCCCTGCCAACATTTATAAAACTCCTGAACTCCCCTCTCGGATTTAAATCCGCCCTAAAAACATGGCTCAGCAGCAACTCAAATTGGTCTTAAAATGTTTTTTTTATCTCTTTTATCATAACTTGGCTTTTATTTCTTTTATCATGAGTTGCTTTTAAGGGTTTGCGGATTTTCTTTTAACATTAGTTAACTGTATGAGTTGTCAGGTTAGGTGTTTTTATAATTTTTTTTTTAGAATGTGTCCTGTCAGTGTACATGTCCATTTGTGTTTCTGTGCCTTTTTATGTTCCATGTATGGACCACAATGGAAACAAGCCTTGGCTTTATTGTGTTTTATCCATTTTTGACCTGCGTTATTGACACTGTTATTGTCTTGTCTTTTAAAATGTTTTTTTTGTCATACGATTTGTGTCAAAATAAAGTATTCAATTCAAATTCAAAAATGTTCAGGAGTAGGCTGTTATCCCGGCACCAGCGTGCCAGTTCATCAACCTCCTCCCGATAGGCCTTCTCGTCATTGTTAGAGATCAGCCCCACCACCACCGTGTCGTCCGCAAACTTCACTATGGAGTTGGAGCTGAACCTGGCCACACAGTCATGTGTGTACAGTGAATACAGCAGGCTCAGAACGCAGTAGATTGAAATAAAGGTGTTCTATTTCTATTTCAACCTGATTCAATTGGATCTTTGTTTCCATATGAAGTATCATAAAATGTATAATATGAAATGTATAATTTATTAAATGTATCATAACATTATAGACCAGAACATTACCTCAAGTGACTTTACTTTGCAGTAACATTGAATTTGTCAACATGCTTCTCACCACTGATAATGGGCTTTGGACTGAAGACTTCATTATGTCAATGTTTAATTTTCTTTCATTTAGGACACCTCATACATTTACTGATGTAACTCCCTGACCATGCATGCTATATTTACACATGTGGTATTGCTGGATTCAGCACAACCACACCTTTCCGAAAAAGCCCTCATATATGTTTATATGACAATCCATGGCAGAGCTACTACAAAGTAAATGAGAACATTCTGCATAGATATAAATTTTTTACATTTACGCTTATTTTAAGTATGTGTACATAGGTATATATTTCCTACATGCATAGAGATATTCACATCCAGGTTCTTCTATTAGGTTAAGCAACTGTCTGACTGCTAGCATGTCAAGTTTGAAAGCTCTTGGAGCTTGTATTATTAATCTACATGAGTTTATATGTCTCAACTCCCATACGGCCAGGCTATATTTTGGTTCTTTTTTCCTTTGGGGGTGTATAACAATATCTATCAATTTAACAAGTTTTGCAGTAAAATATTTTTATACAAGAATCCATTTCATATATGGGAGACCTTAGAGATGAGGAAAAACATTCTTGTGTTTTGTTCTACCTCCGGTAGGGGTATCTCAACATTTTGGGGGCATTGTCACTAGGCTATATGGCTACGGCAGTACCATATGTCGAGGTGGATGGAGAGAACGCTGAGGCGGGGACTTGTATTTACACAACCCCACCCGTTTTCGGGTTTGGTACAGACCCTATTGTCAGGGTCACCAGCAGTGACAGCTCTGGTCAACGAGATCCAATCTCTGTGGACGAAGCAAGCCATCGTTGTGGCGTTTTCCTCCCGGTGTTCTCTGGTGCCTGAGAAATCGGGAGGGGGGGGTGTCAGACCCATGCTGGACCTGTCCCATGGGAAGGTTCAGCATTTTTTGGATCGTCTCCTACCTGTTGAACACTGTCAGGTGGGGGCCTGGTTCTCCTCCATAGACGTGTAGGATGCGTATTCACATCCCCGATCTTCTATCCTAGGGCTTACCTACGCTTCCTTTGCAGGGTTAGCGTATGAGTACCAGAGGCTGCCGTTCGGCTTTTATCTGGCTCCCCGCATCTTCACCGTCAGGGGTTACGAAGTGTATTCTGCCCTGACGACGTTCTGGTCCTTGGCGGTCAAGGTGGATCGTCAGGTCTCATACCAGGCAGGTTTCCTAACAGCCTGGGGTTGCTGTAGACTGGAAGTAGAGTACTCCTCTTCCCAGTCAACGAGTGGAGTGCTATGGGCATCCCTCTCAGAGCGTGTTGTCGACACGCTAGGGAGCTTCCGTCCTAGGACGGTTACGGCGCTGTCCGTGATACGCCTGCTCGGTATGATGGCATCTGCTCATTCCGTGGTCCCTCTTGGCCTCCTCTTCACCCCAGGAGGAGGTTATGGAGGTGGTTCTTTTCCAGTATGGAAATAGACCCGGTGAGAGGCAAGTGGAAGCGGCTAAGGTTCCCGTGTCAGTACTGGGGGACCTTGCCCCCTGGGGAGGGCCTGGGGTCCTCACCAGGGGGGTCCCCATGGGCAGTAGGCTGTCACAAGTCACGTTTTTCACCGACGCCTCCCTCGCTGGAGACGCGTTGGGCCAACGCAGTAGGGGGCAGCTGGCAAGCCATGCTGCCCGGTCTGCGCTACGTTCAATGTGTTGGTATTGAAAGCGGTCCTTCTGGTCCTCAAACGGTGTTTGATCAGGACGGACAATACGACGTCAGCGTCGTATATCGACAGACAGGGAGGAGTACGCTCCCCCCGTCTGCACCGGTTGGCTGGCGGCTGGCTATGGGCGTTCTCCATCTGCACGGCCTGAGGGCTCTCCACATCCCAGCCAGGGTAAATGTGGGTACAGGTGTGATGTCGCGGGGCGGTCCTCACCCTGACGGTGCCATGCCGCCTGGGATTCTTTCCCCCATACATCTGTTAGGTCAGTTGTTGGGGTGGGTACGTTGAGGAGCGCATGTTCTTGATCCTGATTGCGCCGGACCGGGGCGCAGCTGTGTGGTTCCCGGTCCTGATCTTGGTATCCCCGTCATGGCCTGTTCCTTGGTCATCGCGGGCCCTCTCTCAAGCGCACAGGTCTCTGTGTTAGTTCCCTGTGCTGGGCCAGCCGCTGATGGTTTGGCTGGTGAGAGGGTGAGTCTGGAGAGGATGGATCCTTCTGTGGTTGGTACCATCCGGAACGCGCATGCTCCCTCCACTATCGCGGGTTACGCGGGTAGGTGGCGTATTTTCAAAGAGTGGTGTAAGGCCACCCTCTTGTGAAGCGTTTACTGCTTGGCGCTCGGCGCCTTAAGCCGGTGAAAGTTTCTCTGGCTCCGAGTTGAGATCTTCAATTGGTCCTCGGTCGGTTGTCCGAGGCCCCGTTTGAGCCTCTTGAGCAAGGCCTTGGGACTGCGTTCCTGCTGGCCGTCACCTCCGCTAAGCGCGAGGGTGAGCTCTGTGCTCTCTCGGTACGGCCTGAGTGTCTGTCTATTTGTTTCGATAGCGGTGCCACTCTGAGGCCTAATCCAGTCTTCGTGCCGAAGAATATCCGGAGTTCTTTCCGCTCCAGGGATATTATGGTTCATGCGTTCATCCGCCTCCTCACGCTAGTGAGTTGGAGGCGAGCCTTCACCTGCCATGTCCGGTCCGGGCTTGGGGATTTACCTCAGCCGTACTCAGGGCCTCAGGGCTACCGATCAGCTCTTTGTCTGTTACGGTGGCTCTCGTGCTGGTAAGGCACCGTCGTCTGAGGTTCCACTGAGGTCTGGAACCTCTCCTGCTTCCCGTCCTTCGGTGGGGTAGCAGGGGTGTGTGGGTGTGGGCCACAATGTGTTGTGTCACACGTGGTCCCGCCTGTGCTGTGCGTTTAAGAGGTTCTAGTTCCCTCTTTTTCGCACTTGGGTGGAGTTGACTGCCGCCCCCTCTTCACTAGGAAGGAGTGGTGACGGGACTCCCCTCCCCCCTGATGTGGGCTTTCGGGTCCTCAGGGGGTGCATTTGTCGGTCCTCGCGTCTGCTCTGTCCCCATATCTCGATGGCAAAGAGCAGGACGCGATTCGCCAGTACGACTATATAACGATATATGAGTAGTGGCTGAGCGTCCTGCTCTTAGCTTGCCCTGAGGTCCCTTGGGGAACCTTTTCTTTTGGAAGCGGTTTTCCGAGGAAGAGCGAGTGGTGACCACGCCTAGAGCTATATAGTACGTCACTACTGGGCGGGGCCTAGCAGGTGCTGGGTGTATTTGTTTTTATTCGTTGATGGAGTACACTAGGTACTGGAGATGAGGTATATCTCGATGGCGAAGAGCACGATGCTCAGCCAGTACTCATATAACTAGGTTATATACATAACCTATTGTTATAATTTCATTTGCCAGTGTGGGTCCTATATTAACAAAGAAGTCATTGAAACCATTAGCTATTGGTTGGTTAGTTATTGTTTTGCTGTTGTCAATGAAGCATTGTGGGTAATCTGTGGACAATGATCCTTTTTTTATAATTCTGTTCAAAATGCTCCATAATCCCTTTATATTCTTTTTATGGTTTTCTAATAAGTTATTATAATAATCCTTTTTTAGCTCTAATCATGTGAATTAATTTGTTTTATATCTTTTATATTTACTTTCAGTATCTAATAGTTCTATGTCTTAGGTATTCCTTGTATAGTGTGTTCTTTTTGTTACAGGCATTTTTTTATTTATGCGTAATCCACGGTTTCTTTGTCTCAGTTTTCTTTTCTTTACATCTCTGAATAGGGCAGTTTGTGTCATATAGTTCCCCAAATATACTAATAAATCTATTATATGCTATATTAGTATCCTCTTCATTGTATATGTTCCAGTTTTGAGCCAACGTATCCTGCCTTAGGGATGCAGTGGTCTCCTCTGTTATTAGTCGTTTGTATCTAGGTATAGCTGCTATCTTTTTATTCTCATATTCACACTTATATATTGCAAATATTGGCAGATGATCTGCAATATCTGTCACTAATACCCCCCTCTCTATGTTATTTCCTAATTAATTTGTATATATATATATATTATCAATTAGAGTTGCTGAGTTTATAGTGATTCTAGTAGGTCTGGTTATTAGAGGATATAGATTAAAGCTATACATATTATCAATAAATGTATCTATAGATTTATGCTTGTATGGATTGAATACATTTTAATTATAGTCGCCACAAACAAAAATTACTTTCTGTTGGGATTTGGAGAACAAATTTTCCATAGTTTTTGTGAATGTGTCAATATGAGCTCTGTAGATGCAGCTGACAATTATATTTTTAATGTTTTTCTCTACATATATCAACAGTAATACATTCTAGCACATTATCAATAACAATATACATATTTTCTACCACCTTATATTTGAGGTTGTTGTCCACGTACAGAGCAACTCCACCCCCCATGTTCTTTCCCCTGCTCCTATAATTTAGCTCATATCCTTGAAGAGGAAAGTTGATGCCCCTGTCAGGGTCAAACCATGTATCAGAAACAGCAAAAATGTTGAAGTTTTTTTTATGTTTCTTTAGATAATCCCTGATTTTCCCGTAATTAGTATACATACTTCTACTGTTGAAGTGTATTATTGATATATCATTTCCAGGTGGTTTTATGTTTAGTTGTTCCTCAGTATAATAGTTGCAATTTTGTTCTATGTCATTGAATATATTATTGTCCGGATCAATGTATTGTTCAAAGTCATATCTATCATATTCAGTGTATTTGAATGTCTCCAAATTCAAGCCACCTGGATTCTGGAGACAGTCATTGGGTCTCATTCCCGAAAAATTTTCAAAGATATATTCTGAACGACTTATCTTGGAACCACTGAGACATAATCAATGACAAGTTCACTCTGAGTCCTGAACGTGCTGGTAATATGTCATTGGCTGAAAAGGTTGCACAAATTATATGATCTGATATCTGCTTGGAGAATGGCATTCTGTCTTAAACTCGAAAGCGCGTTCCCGTTCAGGTCATTTGCATACAAAACAACGCCTCCATAGCTCCTTATAAGGCAACTAGTGACGCAGCTGTGTGCAAATGGAATGGCGGAAGTGCTTTGCGAGCCTTGCGAGCCGCGTGATTACGAAACCTAGCGTCAGTCAGTGCCAATCAGAGAGCGTCTGATTGGCAAAGTTTTGTAATCACGCTTGCGCGCCATCAAAACTAGATTAGATTAATGTATTGGCATCATATACAGCTTGCGGTACACCTGCCGCAGCGCGCTCGCACACACACAAACACGCAGTACTCTATATGAATGAATTAATGAAATATAATATATATAGCCTACGGCAGGCGTAATGAATGAACGCAGTATGGCTTATTATTCCATAATTAAGCCTATAGGCTACTGTTCATTCGTAGGCGCACACAAGATTTGTTATGGAATATTAATGCAGTCTATTTCCACCGATTAGCTTTAGTTCTTATTTATTTATCCACTGTCATTTCAGTGTTGGTGTATAGGCTATAGTGTATTTCAATATAAGTTTAATTGATTAATGATATATTCGAAGGAATGCAGGTTTATAGCTATATCAACCCCCTCCAATGTACAGTAAATGACCAAGTATGGTTTTGTCAATATTCCAACGTACAGTTTTGCTTGTACAGTGTAAGTCTATCCTCCACCCACCCCTCCTACCCAACCTCCTCCAACAGTTTCTACGTCAAATGTACTCTCTTTTCTGGACTATTTTTGTATCACAAACAGTACTGTATTTGCAAATCTGGTATGTCATAAATGTATAGATGTAGCAGTACTGTCTATCTGTGTCGTGTGTGTCATATATGTTATGATGAATTGAAAATGGGGGACCCTGATGTAAACAAGACGAAATTCTTTCTCTGGTCTGCATCCCCTTATGTAATTGAGCTGTACTGTACTGTACCCATTCTGCAATCTGTTAATAAAGTGTTCAATCAATCAATCAATCAATCAAACAAAGGTCTGTCCCATTGTATACCAATCAATGGGATACATTGCATTGCATTCTTTCAAATGTATATAATGAATCATTAAAAGGGCGGCTACGTGGCGTAGTGGGCAAGGCGCTCGCCATGAAATGCTGGAGACGCTGGGCTCGTCAGTTCGAGCCCAGCGCTCCACATTTGCTTTCAGTTTAGCTGGTCGTCCGTACTAATACACATTGGCCGTATTAGGGGGTGGGAAACTGATGGGTGGGGATCGGGCGTTGTGGACAGCGACTCCTACAGGTCGGTTGGTGCGCCTGCGCAGTAAAATCAGGAAGTGTCGGGGGCAGCGTGAGCCTCCCACGCGTTACTCCTCGCCACAGATCGAGCTGCGCAGGTGAAAAGATGCGACTGCTGTTACCTCAAGTACCGGAGGGGACTTGTGCTATGTATGACTTAGTCCACATTGCAGCCGGCTGGGAGGCAAGAAACAGCGTCCGTGACAGGGGAGGGTTGAATTGGATGATACGAAATTGGGATGGGAGAACATTTTTTCATTCAAATATTCATAGTAAAGTATGGTCTAATGTATAAGTATGTTTTCATCTCTTTCTGCAGCTTTCTCCAGAACGTGATATATAGCCCCAAATGCATTATATTGATGATGAAATACAGTTTGATGGCAATCAGCGCGATATAAAAAATTCCAACTAGACGTACTTCTAGAAGTTACTACACATCATCTGATGTTGACCGGATGGGCGAGGGGGCGTTTATAATTCCGTGGGCAGCGTTATACCAATCATCTAATGTGGGTCAAATGTTGATAATAGCAGTTAGTATCGAAGACGGTAACGTTACACGCTGAAACTCACCCCAGTCTCTGCGCGCCGTTGGGCGATCATCGTCGAGTAGAAATCTTATCATTATGGGATATATTTTTACCCGGTCCATCTCCAGCTTGTATAATGGTATATACGTCCAAATCATGTTGTTTATCGAGTTATTGCCAATCGATCACCGTGTAGCGTGACGAGCCAGAGTCCCATGACCTATAGCGAGCGCCCGGAAGTACTACGGTCGTCATGACAACCTCTATTCAACATCCTGTTTGGCGATTGCGCCGATCGGCCACCAGATGGCGCTCCTGAACCGCCAGAGAGCTCAGTGGGTCCTGCTGGTGGATCTCAGGCCAGCGGAGGGGACATATGAATCCGATCGCATATTTTTGAAATATTGATATAAGGACGACGTAACGCGTCCTCCGGCAACTTTAGCATGGCCAGCAAAGACGTCTAAAGACGGGTCCCGGCAGTCAAAGTGTTAAGTAATTAATTCCAAGGAGGCCTGTAGCGTTGACGTGAAGGAATCACTATGAGAACACAGTCTGTCAAGTTATAATGAAATTTTAAATTAGTCAATCAATCATGAGATTTGATCGTGGCTGAGAGCAGATTTAAGAGTGCTCCTCAGCACTCTTAAATCTGCTCTCAGCCACGATCAAATCTGATCTCAGGAACATTTGGGGACTCCCACTCCCAGCCCTAATATGTCTTAAATGGGCCGAAATCTGGCTAAGATGAAATGTTTTGTCGTAACTTCGTTCGGGAATGAGACCCAATGTTGTCTTGGTTCAAGTTGCTTAACTCATCATCAGACTCATCCGATTCCATTAATATATAGGGCAGTCATATACGCATAGGTTACTATAGGTTATACCCATAATATGCTAAGAAGATGGATGTTGATCATAAGAAATAATAATAATAATATTTGTGCTATACATAATAGCAGTGCCAGCAGTACCAACAATGCTAATAATAACATGAATGATAATACTAATGATAGACAATACATAAGCATATGATAGGGGATAGATATTTGTCATGAGTTCATGATATAATGCCTCATGCAGCATATGGCATAGCAACCATAGGCGCCTACGTAATTGAGCAGGCGAAGCGGGTGCTCTACCAGTATTGAACTTGGGGGAGCAAGCTTGTCTCTTTGCTCCCTCACTTTTTGATCATTGATATATCCCCCCCCCAATATATCAATATTATCTAACCATAACTACGTAATTTCAATCAAATTAATAATACGCAATGACACTTAATAACACGTTTTTAAGTTTCCAAAGATTGCGAACCCCCCCCCCCCCCTGCCCCATTATGGTTTGATCCAGTGCCTCCCATCTCCAGCGCGTAGACCTTTTGGCTCACAGCGCTGCAGTCTGGCTGCAGGTAGGCTGAGTGTAAATATCAAAGCGCACAGAGTGTGTCATAATATTGGTGGCAGACCAGGCAGGCAGGCTTTTCCAGTAAGTTGTTCAAATAAAAGGATTATGTTAGACATAAGTTACTATTGAGTGGTAGTAGAACTTCTACGGTTCTACCACGCAATACAATAAAAGTGTTTCACGGTCCCGAATTGCGATCTGGTCATACGGTTTCCTCGAATAAATAATAATAACGTTTCCCTCTCTGGTTGGCGTTAGCTTTAGTGCTAGCCGCTAGCTAACGTTATCTAGATATGTGGTGTGAGCTGGATGACGTTGACTTCATTTGCAAACGTTAACGCTATCTATATGGCAGACGAGCAGGGCCGGATTAACGACGGCCGCGGCCCGTGGGCCTATAGTGACGAGGGGCCTCCATTTTTTTTTTACTTTTTTTTTTTTTCTTTTTTTTTTTTTTTGAGATCGATGTCATGATTGTGCACTGCAGACTCAGGGAGGAGGCAGAGAAGGAGAGAAAGAGACACAAGATTTACAGGTAATGGAAATATATCTTTTTTCTCTTTCTTATTAAAACTTGGCCTATTTGAAAGGAGATTGATTTAATAAAAATGAATGAGCGAAAAATCAATATACAGTGTATATACAGTATATATATATATTAATATATTATTATTATTATAGTAATTGGCTATCATACTGCAATATAAACTGAGTTTTATAGTGAAAAGAGCAGCTTTATTGGTCAAGATTGAAGTCAAGTCAAGTCAAGTCAGTTTTATTTGTATAGCACATTTCCAGGCAGCGGCAGCTGACACCAAAGTGCTTCACAAGCAAGTTGATAAAAACAAATTAATGTGAGGCAAGGTATAAGATTAAAAGAAAGAAAAAAAACATAGCAAAGCAATGAAAGCAACAAAAACAAACAGTATGGTGCAAGATATAGGATTAAAAACATAATAAAGCAATGAAAGTAATAAAAACTGGTAGGACACAGTAAAACAAAGAGGATAGAAGGGCCAGGGGTCTAGTGGTGGCTCTATATTGCAGGAAATTGCACGTACAGGTTCATTAAATTTAAAAAAAAATCTGCCATGGAGGGACCCCCTCCAAACCACACCTTGCCTGTCAAAAAAATATATATATATATATTAAAAAAAATTATTAAAGAAAAAAAAAAAATCTTGCACCCCCACTTTCAACTATAACTAGGCGGCCATGATAGCAACCAAATATATATAGCAATGGCACTGTAGAGTATATGGGATAATAGAGTCTTGTGATTCCTCATGATGAGATAGAGTGGTACCTTATTTGTTGTTTTGTCGTTATATTGTCCTGTATTTGTCCTCATTGGTACTGGTCCATCTCAGAGAGGTCTCTGATGAGCAATATCTTTGCCTCCTCCAGGGAATCTCCATTGAGCTTGATGTACACCTTGCAGTTTGCCGTCCAGGTAGACTGTATCTTCTCTTGCTTTCTCAGTATTCTTGCTTGTCTGGCAATGTCTGCATTTATTTGATCGGGGGTATTCCAAAAAGAATATTCCAATTGTTTGATCGCAATTTCCAGTATTGGTGTCCATCTGGTCCACGACATAATCCGGCACAACACATGCATCTGCATCCAGTGTCCTGGACACGTTTCAATGTGATCGAGTGAACCTCTATTAAAATCGAAAAAAAGCAAAAACAATCCAAAAGCGTATATATAGGTATATGTATATTATACTGTATAGGACTGTGAAGCTATCCCCCACCCTGTTTCCCCCCCATGCTGCTTTGACACCCGGATTTCCCCAAGGGGATCAATAAAGGATTATCTTATCTTATCTTACATGCGCGCGCGCACACACACACACACACACACACACACACACACACACACACACACACGCACACACACACACACACCTACACACACACACACACACACACACACACACACACGCACACACACATGGCCGCCTAGTTATAGTTGAAAGTGGGGGTGCAATTTTTTTCTTTTTTTCTTTCTTTTCTTTTTTTTTTATTATTCTTTTTATTTTTTTATTTTTTTTGACAGGCAAGGGGTGGTTTGGAGGGGGTCCGGCACGACCCCCTCCACGTCAGATATTTTTTTCATTTAATGAACCTTTCCATGCAATTTCCTGCAATATAGAGCCTTCAATCATGACTAATAAAGCTGCTCTTTTCACTATAAAACTCAGTTTATATTGCAGTATGATAGCCAATTACTATAATAATAATAATAATAATATTAAAAAATGGAATTAACATATTGCAGAATGGGTACAATATAGTACGGCTCAATACACACAATTGTTAAGGGTAGCAGACCAGAAAAAGACTTTTGTTTTGTTTACATCAGGGTCCCCCATTTACAATTCATAATGAATTGTAAGTAAGGGTGCAATTAACACAGTGCAATCCATTATTTGTGGAGCCTGCCCTTTAAGTTTTTGAGCTATTAGGCTACTAGGGTTCTTACTTTGCGTTTTGGTGTACTGAAAAATGCTCCGATGTCTGTATTCTTTCTTTTTTCTGCCATGTTAACTGGTTGGCTGGACACACACACACACACACACATTTTCATTTCAGGTATTGTACCTTAAGATAATTGAACATCTTGATTTACCGTAAATCCTCAAATATAGGACAGGTCTTCTATTTACCTCAGCTGCAAAGAGCACCAGGCCTTTATTAGAGAGGCTTATATAAGAGGCAGGCCTTAATTTCTAAAAATGACACTCATGGACATAATCCCTTCATTTTCAGACTTTTATTGCATTATTATTATAATAAAAAAAAAAAAAAAAAAATTGGGGGGGCCCTCGTCACTAAAGGCCCACGGGCGTCGGCCGTCGTTAATCCGGCCCTGCTCGTCAGCCATAGCGAACGTTAAAATTTGCAAACGAAGTCAACGTTATCCAGCTGACGACACCACATATCTAGATATATGACAACGTTAGCTAGCGGCTAGCACTAAAGCTAACGCCAACCAGAGGGAAACTTTGTTATTATTATTATTATTATTATTATTGGTATGACCAGATGGCATTTCGGACCGTGAAACAATTTTATTGTATTGCGTGGTAGAAGTTATACCACTCAATAGTAAAGATGATGTCTAACATAATAGTTTGTTCGAACAACTGAACTTACTTAGTGGAAGATCCTGCTGTTGTGACAAAGTGTTCACACTGCCTGCGTACCAGTTTACACCTGGAGGCTTCCTGCAGCGCTGAGTGCTCGTCCGCTCTGTCTGCTGGGGGCTGGATCAAACCATATCGGGCAGGGGGGTGTCGCAATCTTTGGAAACTTAAAAACTTGCTATTAAGTGTCATTGCATATTATTAATTTGATTGAAATTACGTAGTTATGGTTAGATAATATTTATATATTGGGGGGGGGGGGGGATATATCATATGATCAAAAAGTGAGGGAGCAAAGAGACAAGTTTGCTCCCCCAAGTTCAATACTGGTAGAGCACCCGCTTCGCCTGCTCAATTACGTAGGCGCCTATGCACACACACACACACACACATACACTTACTTTCACCCCACTCCTCCCCTGTTTTTTTTTTTTGTACATATGCTGTGCATGTGTTTATTTGTTTATGTGTATGATTCTTAACTGTGTTTTTATTTTATTATAATTCTTTCTTTTTTTGTGTATTCCTGTTGGGGCCTCTTGGACCAGATCGACATTATAAATAAGAAACCTGTTCTTAATGTTTTAGCTGGCTAAATAAGTGTAATCATGTTATCTATAGCAGATTTAAATGTCTCTACATTAGTGTGTGTGTGTGTGTGTGTGTGTGTGTGTGTGTGTCAGGGTTAGAAATTAACAATTATTTTCCAGGGCTTTTTTTGCCCCCCTTAATTGATTTCCGGGGGGCTTTTTTTGTATTTCGGGGGCACTGAATTTTTATGATGAAAATTTATATAAAAATTATAAAACATTGTCGACACTTGCCATATGCCATTTTGTGGCTGCGGCTGTCTTGGTGGCGCAAAGCGCTGTATTTTTTTACAGTCTTCGTCCCTATGTTTGATAATGTAATGTTAATGTCTCCATATATAGGGCTCTACGCTAACTTTTTTCCCAAGGAGCACTAAATAAAAATGTAGGAGCACACAAAGAAATGTAGGAGCATAGTGAAAAATGTTCAAGTAACAGAGTTTATTAACAAACTATTTATTACATGCATATTATACTGTGCGTGTGCATACTAAGGGCCAAACATCTGTTCAAATAGCACATACCACCAAAATCACACATTGGCCCATGCCTACTAGACGCAAAGGATATCGGTTGTCAAGCTGCTTTTGTATGTTGTAGTGTTGTCACGATACCAACATGTTGACTTTGATACAGATAGGAAAGGTAATGGAATATATTATTAGATGACAGAGCATGGAAAATTCTGTATACAATTATTTAATTCATTATAATTGAAATGCTATTGAATAATAGTTAATGAATGAATAGTTAATGCAATTATTCTGTTACAGCTACTGAGCTATAATTTATACTATAGCTACTGTGCATCAATATCTTCCTTTTGAATGAAATAGGTTCAGTAGAGAGAGATGTAGAGAGGGAGAGAGAGCGAGACACACACAGATAGACACAGATATTCTCAGCCCCCCCCTTCCCTCACTATGCCTCTGAGCGTTCCCACTGATGGCTTACTGTGTGCGTGTGTGTGTAATGAGCGTGTGCAAATGGGAACAGGACACATATCTGTGCAATAGCACACACCACCAAAGTCACTGGCTGGCCCACAGTGTGCATGTGCTAACTTCGCTAGCGTTATCAGCCGCCAATATAACATTATCCGCCTCAGTAACATTAGCTGCCTCGCCGGATTCCTGTTTCTCCTTGTCTCTCTTTCGCTCAAAATAAAAATGAATGGGCTTCATGGCTGGCTGAATTTTTAGCGTTGTCTGAATGTATAACTTGCCTATGCCGGTACCGTGACTTTCTTTTCCAGCGCGTACTGTGTTATCGTAAGGGGCGATTTAACCACTCATGCTTGGCGCGACCCCGGTCAGTCGCCTTTGGTTTAGCTCCGCGACGATTGTGCACATTTTTAGCTATTATGTTTGTTTTTTCTACTTTTTTTATTAAAACAGCACTGGCGGGTATGTCATACGACCGCCAGACACTTATGGACCTAAACTCCGGACTCAAAGAGGAGTTGGGAGACACTTTATGCCCAGAATGGCTAACAGAAATCAAGCGGGAGAACGGCAACAAAGGAAACGGCAGAAAGAGACATAGAGGAAGACGAGGAGGTATCAGACTTAGATTAAAAAGATCTGCTTACCGTCCAGCAATTCCATCCATCTTTTTGGCGAATGCACGTTCGTTGGAGGGAAGGATGGACGACTTGAGAGCGAGGGTCCAATTCCAACGAAAGATGAGAGACGTTAATATCATGTGTTTCACTGAGACATGGCTCAAGCCAGCGACGCCGGACAACAGCGTCTCTCCATCGGACAACTTCACCGTCCTGAGAGCAGATCACACGGCAGCCTCTGGGAAGAGCATCGGAGGTGGGGTCTGCATCCTCACGAACAATCTCTGGGTTAATCCCAAGGAAGTACATGTCCTCTCAAGTTCATGCTCCCCAGATATGGAACATCTCCAAATCCTGTGCCGTCCGTATCACCTACCCCGTGAGTTTACCGCGGTCATTATATCCGTCGTATATATCCACCCACAGGCAAATACTGGCAAAGCGCTGGTGGAATTACACGACCACCTCAACAAACAACAGATCAAGCATCCGGAAGCCGCGATGATAGTGGCCGGTGACTTCAACCAGGCAAATCTGAAAAAGGTGATGCCGTCCTTTTTTCAGCACATCGCCTGCTCCACAAGAGGGGGGAACACACTCGACCACTGTTACACCCCGTTCAAAGCCGGCTACAAGGCTGTAGCGGCTCCGCCACTGATGGGTGCTGCAAGCGCGAGCGATCACGACTCCATTTTTTTAATACCTGCATACAAACAAAGATCGCGTGACGTCGTCGTGTCACGTGAGACAAAAAAGTGGTCTGACGAATCAGAGGCCACGCTCCGTGATGCGTTCGAGGTCACAGACTGGGACATGTTTAAAGGAAGCGCCAGTGACGTCAGCGAGTACGCTGATACCGTTGTGAGCTACATAACAACAGTTGCAGACGGTATTGTCCTCACAAAGAAGGCGCGGGTTTTCCCAAACCAGAAACCTTGGGTGGACAGCAATATAAGAGCTGCCCTGAACTCACGCACCACGGCTTATAACCTGGGCAGAGAGTCAGGAAATATGGAAGAATACAAGGCTTCAGTCTACACTCTGCGCAAGGCTGTTAAACTTGCTAAGAGGACATATGCTGAGAAACTGGAGACACAAATGGCACAAAACGACACAAGCGGCTTGTGGAGGGGACTGAAGACAATAACTGACTACAAAGTCAGCGCCCCCTCAATGGGGAGCAACGACGCCTCTCTCGCGGACAAACTCAACTCCTTCTACGCTCGGTTCGGTGTAGACAGTGTCGCCGCTAGCCCTCTGGCTAGGGACGTCACTGGCGCACCGGCTGTTGTGGAGGGGGGGGGGGGCAACCGCGGGGGGGCGGGGGAGCTCTCTCGTTGTCGGAACACAGTGTGAGAAGAGCATTTATGCAGGTGAACACCAGGAAGGCTGCTGGCCCAGATGGTATAACAGGACGCATACTTAAGTCCTGTGCCAACCAGCTAGCCCCTGTGTTCACCACCATATTTAATCGATCCCTGGCGGAGTCAGTGGTCCCTGCCTGCTTCAAGATGTCTACCATCATCCCTGTACCGAAGAAACCCTCCCCAACATGTCCAAATGACTACAGACCGGTGGCACTCACCTCTGTGGTCATGAAATGTTTCGAGAGGCTGGTCAAGGACCACATTTGTGCCTCCCTCCCCAGTGATATGGACCCTATGCAATTTGCATACAGGACAAACAGGTCCACTGACGATGCGGTCTCCCAGGTACTGCACAGCACTCTCTCCCACCTTGACCATCAGAAGGGGGGCTATGTGAGACTGTTGTTCATTGACTACAGCTCAGCGTTCAACACCATAGTCCCCACCAGACTGGTGGACAAGCTGATCGAGCTAGGTCTGAGCTCCGCCCTGAGCGCCTGGGTACTGGACTTTCTGAGTGAAAGACCCCAGGCGGTCAGGGTGGGGGGTCAGACCTCCAACACCATCACCCTGAGCACCGGGTCCCCCCAGGGCTGTGTTCAAAGCCCCCTGCTGTACTCACTCTACACACACGATTGTGTGGCCAAGTTCAGCTCCAACTCCATAGTGAAGTTCGCAGATGACACAGTGGTGGTGGGGCTGATCTCGGACAACGACGAGAAGGCCTACCGGGAGGAGGTTGAGGTACTGGAACGTTGGTGCCAGGACAACAGCCTGCTCCTGAACATTGGTAAAACCAAGGAGCTGATCGTGGATTACAGGAGAGGACAGCAGGAGACACACACACCACTGATGATTAACGGGGCTACCGTGGACAGGGTGAGCAGCTTCAAGTACCTGGGGGTCCACATCTCAGAGGATCTGACATGGTCAACACACATAGACACAGTAGTAAAGAAGGCGAAGCAGCGCCTCTACCACCTGAGACAGTTAAGGAAGTTCAGAGTATCGGGGAAGATACTCCAGTCCTTCTACTCAGGAGCTGTAGAGAGCATCTTGACCGGAAACATCACTGCCTGGTATGGGAACAGCACGGCACAGGACAAGAAGGCCCTACAGAGAGTGGTGCGCTCAGCCGAGCGTACCACGGGTATTGCGCTACCTCCCCTGCAGGCTCTATACAACAAGAGGTGCAAATCCAGAGCCTGCAGGATAATGAAAGACCCCCACCACCCCAATAACAGCCTGTTCCAGCTGCTGAGGTCAGGCAGACGCCTGCGAACCCCAGATACTAGGACGGAGAGGCTTAGGCTAAGCTTCTTCCCCCAGGCCATCAGAGCCTTGAACAATGAACATTGAGAGACACAGAAACTGAACTATCCACACACAAGCACACACAAGCACACACAAGACACGCACGCTGAGCACGCTCACACACTAGCAGCCACTTTAACACTCATGCCGCACACACGCACACTTATGGCCAGAGGAAAGGCCACTTTAAATTAGTAAAACAACAGGAACAGTGTATTGCACTACTAAAGCTACCTAGCATGTCCTATATGCTCTGTAAATACTATGTACAGATACCGAGATGGCACACCATGTTACCTGTTTATTGCACTGTTGTTTTATTGGATTCTATTATATGTTGTACCACTGTAATTTTATTGGATTCTATTATATGTTGTACCACTGTATTGCACATCGTCGCGGGCAAGACCAGCCGCATTTCATTGTATACCTGTATGCCGTGACAATTAAAACTCTTGACTTGACTTGACTTGAACCACTGGGGCACCAGGGGCATGTGCCCCTGCTGAAATCTCAGGTGCCCCTAAGGTGCCCCACCCCCATGTTTTTTACTTAATTATTATTTTTTTATTAAAAAATATAACCCTAACGAACCTTACTGTCATGCACTTACCTTACTGTCCTAATATACTAACCTACACTGTAGCACTCAACACTTTGATGAACATTGTTCCTCAGCTGATAGAGTTGTGCCCTTCCTTATGACTTGTCGTACAGAACTTGTAAGTCGCTTTGGATGAAAGCGTCAGCTAAATGACTAAATGTATGTGCCCCTGCGCATTATTGGCGCAAGCTGATGCGAATTTAAACCAGTCTGTAGCACTCTGGTTAGTTACACAGGGGACTATAATTCGCCGGCGCAGAAGGATACATAACCTCTCAAGTTCAACATGGGTTTTTCTGAACCGACCAGTCACAGCTGATGGCGAAATTATTGACAACCATTGTAGCCAAGGAGCGCATTTTGACTGCTTCAAGAAACAACCAGAGACAACTCCAGCGCTGAATGCAATTTGGAAGTGCAATGACGACAGACTGACAAAATGACCTCACTGCTTTTAAGTTTTATGATAAGTTCATTGAACAACCTGTCTTCAGCATTGGCTGCACATAACCGTAGCCTGTAAGCCTGAGTGTTGGTTGGCTAGCTAGCAGTTTTCACATAGCTAACGTTACATTATCGATAAATGCTAGCTAACGTTAGCAGGGATTGGGAAAATGCATGATGCCTGTAATATTCTAAATCTGTTTTAAGCTTCAACATTTACTTTTGACAAACAAGTTCTGACGTGTATAGCGACAGCATTTGATACGGTCAACCACAGCATCCTTTTGGACAGGCTCAGGGAGTGAGTGGGCATCTCTGGGAGCGCTCTAAACTGGTTTGCCTCTTATCTAAGGGAGAGAACGTTCTCGTGGCTGTGGGTCCTTTTAAATCTGACCCCACCCCCCTCTCATGTGGGGTACCACAGGGATCGGGCTAGGACCACTCCTTTTTGCCATTTATATGCTTCCTCTAGGCCTCCTCATCAATAAATTCACCGGCATTAAATACCACTGCTACGCAGACGACATACAATTACTCTGCTCTTTTAAACCCGACAATTTGGAGAAACTCAGCCTTCTCCAGGAGTGCCTGCTCAGCATTGAGAGTTGGATGGGGAGTAACTTCCTGCAGTTAAATGCTGAAAAGACTGCAGCTAGAGTGGCCACTCACTTGGGGTGCCTTAAAGACAACATACGTCCCCACCTGAGAAACCTGGGTGTTGTCATCGACCAGGCCATGAATCTAGACGAACATGTCAAAACACTCACATGCACCTGCTTTTTTTACCTCAGAAATATTGCAAAACTACGCACCATCATATCTCACTCTGAACTAGAACTGTCCGTGCATGCTTTTATTTCCTCTAGGCTTGACTACTGCAACTCACTTTTCACCTGTCTCACCAAATCATCCACAGACAAACAACAAATGGTCCAAAATGCTGCAGCCAGACTACTCACAAGGTCAAAAAAATCATGTCACATTACTCCCATTCTGGTATCCCTGCACTGGCTCCCGGTACACTATAGAATTCACTTCAAAGTCCTCACTTTTACTTTCAGAGCACTCCACGGTCAGGCCCCTATCTACATCACTGAACTCATCCATCCCTACACCAACACCCGCTCACTCAGATCTGCCGATCAGCACCTCCTGGCGGTCCCCCGGTCCAGGCTAAAAACAAGGGGTGACAGCACCAAGGCTCTGGAACGCTCTCCCCCTGGACCTGCGAACTGCCCCCTCTGAAAACTCTTTTAAAAAACAACTAAAAACATTTGTTTAGACAGGCCTTTGGTCATACATAGGCACTCTTTCTTGTCCTCACTGTTCCTATAGTTTTGTTTTTAATTAGTGACTGATGATTTAATTTTTTAACTGCTGTCTGTTGTTGTTGTCATTTATTTCTGTTTTTGTTTTTGTTTTTATATACTAAGCTGCAGTGTAAAGCACCCTGTGCATTCGTGCTGTGAAGGGTGCTATATAAATAAAAGTCATTCATTCATTCAGGAGTAGGCTTGTTGTCAATGTCAAGTACATTGTATTTGTGTAACAGCTACCTCCGGAGATCGACGATGACCAGATACCTCAGACAGCCACAGCCAGTCCAAGTCTGAGAGCCCAATAGCCACAGAGGCCACTGGAGGCCAGAGCAGCCATGGTCCAATGTAATCAAAAAGAAAAAAGTCAACCAACGAACAAGATTTTTGTACCGGATCTCCTCTCTGGTAAACAAGAATACCCTGAAGACTCTAACAGGAGCACTCATTCAAGGGTACTACGACTATGTTTGCATGGTACCAAAGCACCTCAAAGGCACTAAAAACAAGATTACAAACATCGCAAAACAAACTGGTCAGATTACTGCTTGACCTTACTCCTAAAACCCACCTCACCCCTGCCCATTTTGACAACCTAGGATGGCTTAGAGTAGACGACGAGTACAGCAACTTGCAATGGGCCTTGTCTACAAGATACACTACACCACTAAGGTACCCATGTACATGTCGAAATACTTCCCAAAGGTCAGTGAATACCACAACCACAACATCAGAGGGAGTTCCACAAATCATGTTAAACCCAGATTCGGCTCAAACAAGGGACTAAACACGTTTCGCAATTATGCAACATCAATGTGGAACGCCCTACCCACAGCCGTAAAAAAATGTGAATCCCTACCCGCCTCAAAACCACTCTCAAAGAGCACCTACGGGAGGATGCAATTCAAAACTGGCCCCCGTAAATGTCCAAACCCACCCACCCCCTCCTAATGTATAGTTTCCTCCCCCTCGTATGTATATATTTTCTGTTAGGATCTCTGTTTAACATTTTGGTTGCCGAAAACGTAGAACTACGTTTCTGTCGCCCGACCGTTGAGTGCCGGAAACGTAGATCTACGTTTTTCTCACAGTATTTATTTTATTTGCTATTGCCATTCATAATTCAGCGGGACACCTTGTGCATGCTGTACTGAGTGTCTGAGTGTCTGTGTCTGAGCTGGCAGATGGTCTTATACCGCCCTCTAACGCCTTCTGCCATTATTATCGTTATCGTTTCCTTTCTCTCACATGAAACCAGTTGCGTCACCATAGGAAACTCTACTGTGATTGGAACGTTTATGCGGCTTGTGGAATGTGGGAGTTGTAGTTTTTGAACGATTAGCAGCGGAGCGTAAAAAGCACTACTGAGTTAGTAATCTTCACTCGTACACTATGCGAGTAAATAATTTTTCTGGTTCGCACACACATATTTTTAGGGGCAATGCGAGTGAAATGCTCGCACTGTAGAGTATATATATAATTAGTAAACTGTCGGGCCTGATTTTCGAGGGCATTTGGTCCATTTTCGAGGGCATTTTGCATAAGGGCATAATTTCGAACCCTGGTGTCTGTGCATTAGGGCTGAAACAATTCCTCAAAATACTCGAGTAACTTGATTACTCATTGATGGAAATTCTTTGCATCAAATCTTTGTTTAATCCATATAACTATATACAATGCACTGTGTTTCGCACATATTATTACTGTCACACAACACGCTTACATGTGAAGAAGATATGATTTGATGGAGTAAGAAAGCAAGGGGTGAAGAGAAAAGTCAGACCAGAAAAAACAACAGAAAGTTTGCGATACATTCAAGCTGAAACTAAACGAAAACTCTGTACAGCGTGTCTATTGTATAACTGAATGAGTCAGTGCTTCAGCATCTCAGCAGAAAGCATCCAGTCCATGGAGCAGACCTGACATAAGGTAACACTATCTAACATTAGCATTTAACGTAAATCAATATGATTGCTATTTGAAATAAAAGCTGGCAAAGAATGTACATTAATTATGGCTACATGTAATGGTTTAGCTATAACCACAGAAAATAAAATGCTACAGTCAAGGCCTGAGCTTTATTCATATACACACACACACACACACACACACACACACACACACACACACACACACACACACACACACACACACACACACACACACACACACACACACACACACACACACACACACACACACACACACACACACACACCTCTCAAATACATTTACAGTATGATATTTAGGCCTATTAATAAATAAAATAAAATTATTATTATTAAAAAGAATTTCAGTAAATAAAAAATGCAGGGGTCATAACAGCACAGGGGAGGGTAGGTACAGGCAGGGTAATAGCAATGACAATACAAATATATGAGAATAAAGAAATATGAATAAAAGGTAAAGTACAAGATATTGGGCGCCCCAGTGGCGCACCACATACTGCCTCACAGACCCGCGCGGCTGACCCGGGTTCGCCTCCCGCTCCCGGACGGATTTGTCACATGTCCTCCCCCACATGTTCTCCTGTTCTCCCTCTCCTCTGTCGGTCATGTCTGACCAATAAAGCTGGAAAAACGCAAAAAATTTATCTTAAAAAAGATATTAATAAAAAGGTGAGGGTCTGATCAGGACAGGTGTATACTCTATCGATAAGAATTACACAATGTACATATATGTAGCTAACTAAGTATAATCTGTACAATGTGCACAACTCCAAACTGAGTCTTTGTCTACCGTGGTATAAGTAAACAGATTAAGCGGATTATCAATAAATATAAAATATGCATACACAAATAAGATCTGAGGTGCTAATAAATGCATGCGTGATGTGTGAGTTCTTGTGCAGGGTGTGACTAGAGTGTGTGCAGGGTTCAGTAGTTATGAGTCAGACTTTCAGAAGATGATGTCCACTGTTGTAGCAACAGTGAAGATTTTGGCAGAAATGCATGGATGGGGGCGCCCGAGTGGCGCAACGCATACAGCACTACGGTGCTACACGGCCGACCCGGGTTCGACTCCCGGACCCGGTGTTCTTTGCCAAATGTCTTCCCCGGTCTATCTCCCATTCCTCCTCTCTCTCTCTCTCTCTCTCTCTCTCTCTCTCTACCAGACTGCCCGGTAGCACAAATCAATACAAACCTACAAAAAACATAACCTGTCCGAAAGGACAAGTACATTTAAAGAAATGCGTGGATGGGAATCAGTGCAATGTGCAGGTCACACACTGACCTTGGTTGTGCAAAGTGCTCTGAAGAACCACCAAACTAGCTTAAGTGTGTGGCTGCTGCAAGATGCCTTGTTGGACATTGTGAGCACCAAGCTAAAGGACAAGCTGCAGAAAATGGGCACATGGCAACACATGCTACTGTAAGACGTAAGTAAGTTCAAGTTGCAAGTTTGTTTATTAATTGTCACAGTAAAATACACATACTTTACGGTGAAATGCTTGGTTCTGTATGAGCCCCTGAGAGTGTGCTTCATACAGTAAAAAAAAAAAAAAAAGTAAGTAAGTAAAATAGGAATATATTTTTTTTTAATATTTGCTGGAGCAAAGATGGCTAGAAGTCTGAACAGCAGTAGCGGCTGGTACTATCGCAGCCTTGTGGGTCGCAGCCGGGCACGTTAGGTCGCTTTGAAAATGTAATGCTCTGAGATGCTCTGGAGCAATCTCTCTCTCTCTGTCTCTCGGATCAATCCAATAAAATAATTAACACATGTATGTTGTCATTTTAAACAACTCACCATGCATCAGCAGCAGCTAAATTAATGTTATAGTTCACAACACAGCAGCGCGTTTTGAATCGCTAGCCTATTATCGTCTCGTCTCAGCAAGCACAGTCAATAATTTCCGTAGCCGCATTTATCTGAGACAGCTGTGTAGCGAGAGAGAGAGAGAGAGCGAGAGAGAGAGAGAGACACTCACTGTTTAGTCGAAAAAGTCCAGGGCAGGAGGGCTTGATAAAGTGTATAATCCACTGTTGATGTATTCCAGACCACTGTCCACTGTCCAGACTGCATCCGCCATATAGCTTGTTAGCCAAGTGTTAGCTGTTAGCAGTTAGCACCACACAACACAAGTACTTCATTTCTTTGTCCATTTCCGCGTCGAACAGACTGCAAACTACCTGGCGTTCTATCGCCATGCTCTAAGACAAACTCTAACCTTAACCAACTTTGAAAGAGTGCCTAAGCTTAACCGTCGAAAGAACTTGCAGTCACGCTCTAAGACAAATAGCTGCATCTCACAAGTCACAACAACACAACTATCTCTACCACCAAGCTAGAATTGGAACATAGAAAGTGGATTCGGCCAATCAGAGATTGTCTCCGCGAAATACTGCTACGGAAAAAAAAACTGGAGTCGGCCAATCAGAGAGCGTAATAGTCATATTTCAATGCACAGCGCGTTACGCACTGATTGGCTGCGACGGATACAGCGATCAAACAGTGACGCGCACTCAGAGGGCTATTGCGTCTAGCCCGGGCCGAGAAATACAAAAAAATAAAAAAAAATTAAAAAAGTTAGTCACTTCCTGTTCAGGAAAACAAGTATTTTTTATTTTATATATTAACGTTATATTGTGCATTGGAAACACAAACATACTTAAAATGAGTAAATATTATTCATTTTAAACATGTTTATATTATTTATAGGGCATTAAAACAAAAAACAAAAAAGTTTTTTTTTCTTCTTCTCTGGTTTAACAGGTGGGGCGGCGCCCTAGCGCCCCCGGTGGCGAGCCGCCACTGCTGAACAGTGGAACCTGATTGAGGAGCTGCGACAGGCCCTTGATCCATTGAAGGAGCTATGGTGTTTCTGAGTGGGCAACAATATGTTACCCTCTCTCCACTTCCACAGCAGGTGCACCAGTCGAGTTATGGCAGGTTCATGTGACTGAACAGATCACAGCAAGATGGCAAGGACTATCCATGTTTCAACCTGAATCTCCAAACACAGTCCTAATTGCTGCTGCTCTGGAGCTCAGGTTCAGAAAAGTTATTGCCTGCTGACAAAGCATTCGAGGTCCAGAGCACAGTACAAACCATGGCACTTGCTGCCAAAAAAGAAGCAAGGCAGCCCGACGTAAGTGAAAATGGAGCCTCCGGCAGCACAAGACAACCCAGTAACACATGCCAGGGCTGCAACATCATTCTTCAGCAACATACTGGGATCATCAGCAGACTCCAGCACCAGTGATGAAGAGGAGGAGGAGGAGCAGCAGCAGTTAAATCAAATTGTGCCGAAGGAGTCTGTATTTCAGAGACCATCCCCTGTCCAAGAAGGAGAATCTGCTGTCATGGTGGAAAATAAATGCAGTGCACTATTCAACACTGGAAAAGCGGGCAAAGTCCTTGCTGTGTATTCCAGCAACACCCATGCCATCAGAGTGTCTGTTTTCTGCAACCGGAAACATTGCATCAACTCGCATTGGCAAGCCTCGGTTCTGAGCATGGTGATATGCTCACTTTTCTTCATTGCAACCACATGCTTACGCACAAAGGCTTACACGCACACACACAAACACACACACACACACACACACACACACACACACACACACACACACACACACACACACACACACACACACACACACACACACACACACACACGCACACACACACACACACCACATTTTAGTTTCATCAGTGTTTTGCAGGGGATGCTGCACTGGTTCTTTCCTTCAGACATTTTGAATAGAGGCTGCAGTCGTCCTGCTCCCTGCTGTCATCTGTAGCCTCTAGTTTGCAAGGCAATGTAGCAACAAAAGAAAATAAGGTAAGGGCATAGTTGAGCATGCAGCACCACTTTTGAGACACTTCACCTCGCAGTGCATGCTGCCAGTGGAGCATGTTCAACTGATTAACATGGCAGCAGCTTAGCAGAACTTTCTGCTAACTTTCATTGATGGAGCCAGTGTAGTTTGGGGGTGAGACTGTTTACATTACACAAGTCTGGGGTCCACCATGATCAAGACAGATAGATTTGTCCGCCAGGTTGAAGAGAGGACAGTGAGACTATCTGGTCTGCCATGTTGAAGAGAGGACAGAGAGACTATGTGGTCCACCATGATGAAGAGAGGACAGACAGGCTGTCTGGTCCTCCATGATGAGGACAGAGAGTCTGGCTGGTCCCTCATGGTGAGGAGAGGACAGAGAGACTGTCTGGTCCACCATGATGAGGAGAGGACAGAGAGACTATGTGGTCCACCATGATGAAGAGGGGACAGAGAGGCTGTCTGGTCTACCATGATGAGGACAGAGAGACGGTCTGGTCCACCATGATGAGGACAGAGACTGGCTGGTCCACCACGATGAGGAAAGGACAGAGAGACCGTCTGGTCCACGATGATGACAGTATTTGGTTTATTAAGCCACACTGCTTAATTCCACTTCATAATAATATATTGGAAGTTTGACAATATGCAGAGTGGCCCTTAGCCACAGGCAGTCAGATTGATGGTAGGGGCCAGCACAGGCCTCGGCCCCTGCTGACAGCATTACCTATAAATTAATGCTTCCATGCTAACAGAGAATTTATGATGCAGGGAACACAGCAGTAACTACTAAGACTAGAGACCCCTTTCTACAATCAACTAATATTGAAAACACTGCCAAATAGTGTACCATAACCATAGTTTAATGCTGAACAAATGCTGAAAGCATTGCCAAATAGTGTATCAATGCAGAACCAAATAGTGTACCATAGATTTATACATTGCCAACATTACTTTACAGGAAATCCCCCCCTCTGGGAGACATTTGAGCATATGTTGGTTCCAGTATTGTTTGTGGCTACCATATCACCCTTTGATTTAGTAACAATGAATAGCCATATTCCATATTAGAGATGCATCAACTATAATTTCCGCAGGATGGCAGCAGAGGATTGTTTATGAGCAGCACGTGATTGTTCGTGGGGCCAGAGCGGGGCTGACTGTAACACCTCCATGTTGGAACAATGCTTGCTATTATGCAAAACTACAATAAATATATCCACAAACATTTGGTTATGGTGGAACAGTAATATCAAGTTTTTTCAACGTTTTACCTTCTCTAGAACTGAACAGAAATTAGGTATTTTCTTTTGGTTACTAATGGTTATAATCAGCCTATACAAACATGTAGATAGATAGATAGATAGATAGATAGATAGATAGATAGATAGATAGATAGATAGATAGATAGATAGATAGATAGATAGATAGATAGATAGATAGATAGATAGATAGATAGATAGATAGATAGATAGATAGATAGATAGATAGATAGATAGATAGATAGATAGATAGATAGATAGATAGATAGATAGATAGATAGATAGATAGATAGATAGATAGATAGATAGATAGATAGATAGATAGATAGATAGATAGATAGATAGATAGATAGATAGATAGATAGATAGATAGATAGATAGATAGATAGATAGATAGATAGATAGATAGATAGATAGATAGATAGATAGATAGATAGATAGATAGATAGATAGATAGATAGATAGATAGATAGATAGATAGATAGATAGATAGATAGATAGATCTAATTTGGGTGTATGACTTCTATTACGTAACCATTGACTACAAGAAGGCTCATTAACTTGTCAATGTTACACAATAAGGAGACGGCAGCCAAAGTATCTAAATAAAGAATATTTTAATTAATAGTTACCATGGTTTTCGTAACTGAAATGAACACAGAAAACAATAGGGACTACACACCATGACAGAGGACTACAGCTAGACATGACAACTCACATTAGGAGCGCCTGATCAGGGCACAAACATACCCACACATAACACTTCTAATATTCAAATGGAGAATACCAATACCATTCAATCGATCTAATTTGGGTGGATGATTTCTAATATTCAAATGGAGAATACCAATACCATTCAATGTGGCAAAGTCAGACTTAGCAGAGTGAGTTTCATGGGAGTCAGTGCAGACAAATAATCTTAGTAGAAAGATGCAAACAGTTCCGTGATCTGACCAAATATGTCCAGAAAGTTTGAGACATGGGCCTACAGTTGAGGGAGTAGGAGGCGTTTGGTAGATTTGTACATTTGTATCACAGTTTGTATTATAGTCAATTAAAATAGGTACAGTAATAATAGCAGAAACACATAGCAGAAACACACCATAGAAAGACATGTATTTGCTTGGGAGCTAAAAAGTCACAATTCCAAGCTGCAGAGCAGTGTCCCAGTATCATGAAGGTAACTTATTCCTGGAACGTAGTGGTCTGGAGATACAGTATAGAGCTACTCACTACTATGTAAACACCAAGCCACAGGGGGCATCTTATAACACCAAGCAGGCTACTACTCAAGCAAAACCAACATAGAGAGAACAGCTCAACTAAGTTGGAAAGCGAGGGCCATGTCACCCAGCATGCAGGAATAAACATACTCACTCGGTGACAGGGCTGTGAGAGGTAGAGACAAGGGCAGCCAAATGTAACTGGCAAAGTGTTTAGTGGTAGAGCAAGAGTGGTAGCAGTATGAAAGCGAAGGGAATTATGGGGCCTGCAGTGAGCACATGGGTAGAAAATCCATGTGGCTCAAAAAACATTGGGGGCAAGAGTGGAGTCATGCAGAGACCAGGTACTGGGGAGCAACAGCAAGGCAAACGGCAGGGCAGACAGGTTCAGCAGCAGGTTAATCCAAGCAGTAATGATGGTTAACCTCTATTGTAGCAGAGGCTCTTGGGCTCAATTGACGCAACACAGGTAGAACCCAGGTCATAGAATTCTGGTCCACCTAGTGTAAATCCAGGTCTAATAGCAGTGCAACTGGACAACCCAATTCAAATAAAGTTTCTGGTACATTGAGAATCAAGTCCTTTCTTTGTTTTCAATAAAAGAACATTTAAAATGTTAGGCCATATCCACTGTAATCTCAGAGAGTAGCCACAGCCATGAGAGACCATGTCCAAAAGTTTAAATGTTTTGTAATCTATTCCTATAAAAATATCACTCTCACATAAACATAATGGAAACAAAATACTAAATGCAGTTTCAAAGAGAGATGATAAAAAATTGGTCAAATTGAAGTGACAAACACAGGACTAGAGATACACAAAGACTGACAAGCTGCCATCTTGGATTGTGGGCGTGACATTTTGCCAGATGGCAAAAATTCAAATGGAATAATTAATTATTCCATTACATGGAATAAGCAAATGAGTTAGTGGTTGGTTTTACAAGGTCCGCCTTGCTTGACCATGTCCAATGTTGACTTTTTTGGACGTAATTGTGTGTCGTTGAGTCTAATCATCTAAATCTTAGTACATCTTTATACATAATTGTACAATGGAATGAAAATCATGGTAGGTTTGATAGTTATTTTTAACATAGTATAAATAATTTACCGTGGTACTATTATAAAGGTCATGTATCAACACCATGACATAATTATTCCCTTAAATAATACCATGGTATAATAGAATGTATACCATGATGGGGCGCCCCAGTGGCGAACCACATAGCGCGCTCAGCCGTGACACGGCCGACCCGGGTTCGATTCCCGAACCTGTCGTTATTTGCCGAATGTCTTCCCCCCACTCTGTCTCCCATTCCTCATCTGTCTCTCACTACTGGATAAAATGCCAAAAAATAAATCATTAAAAAAGAATGTATACCATGATACCAAGGATAATATCATCATCATTTTGGTCACCACCGCCATGATAATTTATTTTTTTTTAAATATCATGGTACCTTTTTTATGGGAAGCCTTCTGAACAGCAAAGCTAGCTTAATTTATGTGATTGTTATGAGCTATGTCCTTCTGGTATAGAAAGTGCCAAGCATGTATTTCTGGTCTCTGACTTTTTTTTTTATCCACTTTTTCTCCCCATTTTCTATTTTTCTCCCATCCCAATTTCGTATTATCCAATTCTTCCCTCCCCTGTCTTGAACGTTGCTAGACTATGCCTCCCACAGGTCGGCTGTAGTGAGGACAGAAGCCTTGCATCACGTGTCCCCTCCGGTAGACGAGGAGGCAGCCTGTCGCATCTTTTCACCGCACCGCAGCAGCTCGAACTCTCAGTGGCGAGTAGTAACGCGTGGGAGGCTCACGCTGCCCCTGCTACTTCCTGCTTCCGCCGCACCGGCGTCACCAAACCGACCTGTAGGAGTCGCACAATTAGCAGGCTCGATGTCGAGTCAATGTAACATAATAAGGAGACAGTAGCCAAAGTAATCACAAAGAATATTTAATTAATAATTACCATGGATTGGACAAAATAAATATAACGTAACGACAAACAAGAACACAAACTGCACAGACAGGATCAGCATCAGACAAAGGGAAGAGACAGGATACTTATACATGAGGGAATGACTAGACAACTACATCGGGGGACCCTGATGTAAACAAGACAAACGTCTTTCTCTGGTCTGCATCCCCTTAACAATTGTGTGTATTGAGCCGTACTGTATTGTACCCATTCTGCAATCTGTTAAATAAAGTTTTCTTTCATTCATTCATTCATTCATTCATTCATTCATTCATTCATTCATTCATTCATTCATTCATTCATTCATTCATTCATTCATTCATTCATTCATTCACACAAGACACACCTGGGTTAATTACAAATGGGTACAGGATAACAGTCGTATTCAGAATAATGTTATAATTTTTGTATACCATTATTGATGATGATGATGATGATGATGATGATGATGATGATGATGATGATGATGATGATGATGATGATTGATGATGTTATATATATATAATAATTGATGTGATATTATAATATTATACATGATATTTACATCAGTCAATGTCAGAATACTTGTATCCTGAAGTCATATCAATGAATGTGAATGTAAATACACTAATTAAATGCCCAACCTAAGATAGGAGTGTACTAGCATGCCTCAGCGTACCTGAAATACCATACTAGTTTTGTTTATGCTGATTTAATTGGTTTGAAGGCCTTTTGTCCTGAGTACAGTACTGAGAACAGCCTATAACAGTATTGGACATGCTAGATGAACTAACAACCCGTACTGGTCCAATTATAAGATGGATGGGCCTGATAAGAGAACCCCCTCCTCCCCCCTTTTTTATCAAGCCATTTTTAATTGATTGATTTTTATATATATAGAAAATAATTATATCTGAACAGGTATATATGTACCAGTAATACTAACACATTGAATAAAACAAGGTCAATTGATGAATATATTTTTTATTAAACTGTCTTTTTTAAATATGGAAATTCCTATTTCTGACATCCTCATCTCAAAGTGAAAAATAGAACAACGTGTTATTTCAATTAGACTCATTGATCACCATCATCTTAACATTGGAAATACTCTTCTTAGTGCTTGGTTAACTTGGCCTACTTTTAACACTCTGAAAATTATGATGTATCTGTCAAACGGTTCCGAGTCGCAGGCGCGATATCATGGTAGACGCCGGGCAGTCAGGTCCTGTTTGGCCAGTTTTTGGCGGAAGGACACAATTTTTGACACCATATTTGGAAGACCCATCACCACCATCACAGCAAGTATTAGTCTGCAGGTCTTAGAGGAACTATATAAATGGCCCCCGAGACGCCGGGCCGAGTTTTTTGGTAGATTTTCCCAGAGCGTTCGGTCAAAGAATAAATTTCTCCGGGGAATCAGCTCGTGTTTGTGCATTTCGAAACGACCGTGTAAGTACTGTTTATACTAATTTGTTGGACTTATTATAGCATTAGTTAATGTTTATGACCGTCTATAGTGTTTGTGAGATGTTTTTCCAGAGATTCTGGTAATATTTTCCACTCAAAAAGCTTGTTTTCAAAAGTATTTGAAGAATATTTTAACTGCAGGCTGCGGTGCGTTAGCTGCTGAGCTAACGCGTGCCTATAACGTGAACACAATTGACGTATTTATTTCGTAAATGCAGTGTTTTCAAATAGCCACACTGCAGCCAGGTGCTAGTCAGTTTGTGTAAAAATGGCAAGCACAATATAAATCAATCTTCATTACGACTTTAAAAACATAGCCATTAACATTACATAGGCCTACACACATCTTGCCATAGCGTTAGCAGTTTGTACAACACAACGCATGTTGAACTATGGTAGAATGAATGAATGAATGAATGAATGAATGAATGAATGAATGAATGAATGAATGAATGAAAACTTTATTTAACAGATTGCAGAATGGGTACAATACAGTACGGCTCAATACATACAATTGTTAAGGGGATGCAGACCTGAGAAAGACGTTTGTCTTGTTTCCATCAGGGTCCCCCATTTTCAATTCATATAGACATTTATGACATACACAACATACATGACATTTATGGCATAGGGACATATAGGTATTTAGTACTGATACATTTGTGACATAGGCGGTATTCAAATATACAGTACTGTTACCCCTAGATCCTGACAGAGTATATACATATGATGGGGAGGGGACTGTACATTAGGAGGGGGTGGGTGGGTGGGAGGGAAATATACATACGGCGGGGAGGGAATATATACATGCGGTGGGGAGGAGACTGTCTATTAGGAGGTGGTGGGGGTTTTGGGCATTTACGGTGGCCAGTTTCGAATTGCAGCCTCCCGTAGGTGCTCTTTAAGGGCGGTTTTGAATGTGGGCAGGGATTCACATTCCTTTACAGCTTTGGGTAGGGCATTCCACATTGTTGTGGCATAATTGCAAAACGTGTTTAGTCCCTTGTTTGAGCCGAATCTGGGTTTAACATGATTTGTTGAGCTTCCTCTGGTGTAGTGGTTGTGGTATTCACTGACCTTTGGGAAGTATTTTGACATGTACATGGGCACCCCGGTCGTATAGTGTATCTTGTAGACCAGGCCCATTGCAAGTTGCTGTACTCTGTCGTCTACTATAAGCCATCCTAGGTTGGCAAAGTGGGCAGGGGTGAGGTGGGTTCTGGGGTTCAGGTCAAGTAGTAGTCTGACCAGTTTGTTTTGTGATGTTTGTAATTTTGTTTTAAGCGCCTTTGAGGTGCTTTGGTACCATGAGGTGCACGCATAGTCATAGTACCCTTGAATGAGTGCTCCTGCCAGAGTCTTCAGGGTATTCTTGTTTACCAGAGAGGAGATCCGGTACAAGAATCTAGTTCGTTGGTTGACTTTTTTTATTACATTGGATGCCATTTTGTCACAGGAAAGATTTGCCTCTAGGATGGAACCCAGGTAGGTAATTTCGTCTTTCCTTGTGACAATATTGTCACCCACTGTAACTGAGAAGCCGTCGGTCTTGCTGAGTTTGTTATTTGAACCGAAGAGAATGGACTCTGTTTTGCCCATGTGTAATGATAGTTTGTTATCAGCGAGCCATATGCAGATTTTGCCTAGTTCCGTGCTGAGGGTTTTTTCAACCTGCAATTTGTTCTTGTCAGAGACCAGCAGGGCTGAGTCATCCGCAAACAGGAACAAGTTGCAGTCACAGGCTGACGACATGTCATTTGCATAAATTAGGAAGAGTAGCGGTCCTAGTATGCTTCCTTGTGGAACACCACAGCTCACTGTGAGGGGGGGGGATAGAGTACCGTTTACCTCTACCATCTGTTCTCTCCCCTCCAGGTAGGATTGCATCCAGCTCACTGATAGGCTATCAAAACCAATTGCTTTTAGCTTGTCCATTAGAATGGAGTGATTGACAGTGTCGAAGGCCTTTTGTAGGTCCAGCATGACCATGCCGCAGTATTTGCCAGCGTCCACCTCTTGTTTGATGTGGTCGTTCAAATAGAGGAGGCATGTGTCAGTGGAGTGGGACGTTCTGAAGCCAGATTGGAATTCGTTGATTAGGTTTTTTTCCGCCAGGTACTTTTCGACCTGTTCGTAGACTATTTTCTCCATGACTTTCGAGATGGAGGTAAGAATAGAAACAGGGCGGTAGTTGCCTGGGTCTAATTTGCTGCCCTTTTTGTGTAGAGGGGTCACTCTCGCAATTTTGAAGTCCTTGGGGACGTGCCCCTGTCTTATAGAGAGGTTTATTATGTGTGTGATGACTGGGGTGATGGCGGCTGCTGCGTCTCTGAGGAATTTGGAGGGGATGTTGTCATGGCCAGTGGCCTTGTTAGGTTGGAGGGCGCTAAATTTTTTGAGTACCTCATCGGTTGTTACCATTTCAAGTTTGAAGTCGTCTTTGTGGACCTCTAGGTTTTTGTAGTATGCTACTATGTGTTCTACCCCATAATGCCCTGAGTGGGAGGGTAGTTTGTTTACCAGTGTTGTGGCTATGTTTGTGAAGAAGATGTTTAAGTAATTGGCTACATCCAGCTTGTCTGTGATGAGCGTGTTGTCCGTCTTTATGTTTATGTTTGAGAATCTGGTTTTAAGTTTTTTACTGCAGCCTAGTTGATTATTGAGTAATTTCCAAAGTTCGCGGGGTTTGTTTTTGTTTTCCTCAGTTTTGTCGCCAGCTAATACAGTCAATGCAATGTTATCGTAGCTACTAGCTAGCAGAGGAGAAAATGGGAGTCTGAGAGGCGGGGTGTTTAAAGACAATGATAGGCGTTTATTCAACATCCAAGAAGGCTATAACATATATATAATATAACATATTTCATTTTATCAACCTAGAATTGACGACAAGGCCTGCTGAACGCTAGCTCTCATGCTAGCGTTGGCTAACAACATCAAGCTCAGAGCCAGGAAAGGCCAGGGAGAGCCACGCTACTTATCTACCCAGGAAAGATGCTTCTAGAGCCGCAGAGAGTATGGAGGAAGACAAGGCTCTATGAAGAGAATGGGGTAAGTTTGATTTTTTTTTTTTTTTATAATCTAGTTTAATTCATAACTTTTGAACAATAGATGCTATTTCTAATATGTCAGCTGTTCTATATTGCCAACAAGATTGTCTACATTCCATTCATTACACATACATCTGAAATAAGCAAGGAAAGTGCTTGAAAATAAAATGTTATCTTCCAAGTTTAATTTCAACACATTCAAGTGCAACTACATATGAACCATAATAATAAAAATTATGATGATAATCATACACTTATTTTATATCATTGGAAATCCCTAGTTGTTAGCTTCAAAATGGTACCAACTATGAGGTACTTTGAAATACCCAGTAACTAATAATCTATCACAAACCAATGCAAGTTCATGTTCAGGGATTTCCTAAATGGGCCAGAGGATCCCTAAGAGAACATTACTGCCTTTTGAAGGGCAAAGTTTGTGCAAAGCCAGTGGTATCACAAGCAACTAGACATTGAGAGCAATCCATACTGTAGATACCAAACTAGGGGTGGAACGATACACATTCGAACCGTGTACCGTACGGTACGACCCCCACGGTTCGGGGCGCCTGTGTATCGTATGGTTCAGGGGATGCGCAAAAAAATAAAAAATAATTTAATTTGGCACGGAGCCGGGAGAGGTGAGTGCTGGCTGCAGCAGCAGCAGCAGCACTGCAGCCAGGTGCTAGTCAGTTTGTGTAAATATTTATTTGTATTTACAGTCAATGCAATGTTATCGTAGCTACTAGCTAGCAGAGGAGAAAATGGGAGTCTGAGAGGCGGGGTGTTTAAAGACAATGATAGGCGTTTATTCAACATCCAAGAAGGCTAACATACAACTGTGTTTTACTAACTCCAACCAGGACTATTGCCGCTTTTCCACTGCATGCCATCACCTCCTAATGTTAACGGAGCTGATAACGTTGGCTGAGCTGAAGGTCCGTGACGCTAAAATGTTGTAATTTGTTTATTTATTTATTTTAAATAACAGTGACACTTTTCCCTTTGATAAGAAATCCAGCCATATTCCTTTCATTGTATTTAAAATACTGCAGTTTAATTTCAAGCAGAAAACAAATATTTCCATTAAAAACTGACAATCAGGGAATTTAAACATTGTTGACATTGTTTTTTTGTGTTTATATTAACACTTTGGGTGCCGGCCAAAAATCCGGAAAATGACTGTGGGTTGCCAGGATTCCTGGACGATTCTAGCATATATCATGATCTTAGCGGAGCTATTTCTATATTTTATATTATAACTATGGGGAAATGGTTGGGCTCATTTGAAGACGACAAGTTGATGTACACAATGCAAAAAACCGTTTGTTTCTGCATGTCTTCGTTCGTTCACAATTACAAGTTAAAAAACGTCAACAAAAGATAAAAGTGGAGGTAAATTATTTAGAACAGAAGTTACAGGCACTTTTATGAAAGGTGTGCCGGCGGGGTGATAATAGGTACTGAACGTGTTATAAAGCAATTTAGACTGGGATGGATGGATGGATGGTTTGATTGATTGATTGTTTGACAGATTGTTTTATTGGTTTGATTGATAGAATGTTTTATTGTTTTGTTGATAGTTTGATTCATAGATTGATTTGTTTGATTGATTGATTACTTTGTTGGTCATTTGATTGATAGAATGTTTGATTGTTTTGTTGATAGTTTGCTTGATATAATGTTTGATTGTTTTGTTGATAGTTTGCTTGATAGAATGTTTGATTGTTTTGTTGATAGTTTGATTCATAGATTGATTTGTTTGATTGATTGATTACTTTGTTGGTCATTTGATTGATAGAATGTTTGATTGTTTTGTTGATAGTTTGATTCATAGATTGATTGGTTTGATTGATTGATTACTTTGTTGGTCATTTGATTGATAGCATGTTTGATTGTTTTGTTGGTAATTTGCTTGATAGAATGTTTTATTGTTTTGTTGATAGTTTGATTCATAGATTGATTGGTTTGATTGATTGATTACTTTGTTGGTCATTTGATTGATAGAATGTTTGATTGTTTTGTTGATAGTTTGATTCATAGATTGATTTGTTTGATTGATTGATTACTTTGTTGGTCATTTGATTGATAGAATGTTTGATTGTTTTGTTGATAGTTTGCTTGATAGAATGTTTGATTGTTTTGTTGATAGTTTGATTCATAGATTGATTGGTTTGATTGATTGATTACTTTGTTGGTCATTTGATTGATAGAATGTTTGATTGTTTTGTTGATAGTTTGATTCATAGATTGATTGGTTTGATTGATTGATTACTTTGTTGGTCATTTGATTGATAGAATGTTTGATTGTTTTGTTGATAGTTTGATTCATAGATTGATTTGTTTGATTGATTGATTACTTTGTTGGTCATTTGATTGATAGAATGTTTGATTGTTTTGTTGATAGTTTGCCTGATAGAATGTTTGATTGTTTTGTTGATAGTTTGATTCATAGATTGATTGGTTTGATTGATTGATTACTTTGTTGGTCATTTGATTGATAGAATGTTTGATTGTTTTGTTGATAGTTTGATTCATAGATTGATTTGTTTGATTGATTACTTTGTTGGTCATTTGATTGATAGAATGTTTGATTGTTTTGTTGGTAATTTGCTTGATAGAATGTTTTATTGTTTTGTTGATAGTTTGATTCATAGATTGATTGGTTTGATTGATTGATTACTTTGTTGGTCATTTGATTGATAGAATGTTTGATTGTTTTGTTGATAGTTTGATTCATAGATTGATTTGTTTGATTGATTGATTACTTTGTTGGTCATTTGCTTGATAGAATGTTTGATTGTTTTGTTGATAGTTTGATTCATAGATTGATTTGTTTGATTGATTGATTACTTTGTTGGTCATTTGATTGATATGCCTGGCGCTAATGAACAAGTAAGTTTTATAACTACTGGTGTAGGTCCAGACAACATTATTATAAAATACAGAATACTTTACAATGCAAAAAACTTGAAACTTTGATGCCATGAACATTTTTATTGTAAAATATGTTCAATAAACTGGGTGACAAGTCATCAGTACCAACCATTGTTGCTGTGCATTATATGCTGGTAACATTCACAGTATAGGATTATGGTAATTTACCAAGACAATACCTTATAAAAAGTGAACACTGGAGGATAATCAACCATTGTTTCAGTGCATTTAGGAGTTTGTTGGTAACATTCACAGTATAGGATTATGGTAATTTACCAATACAATACCTTATAAAAAGTGAACACTGGAGGATAATCAACCATTGTTTCAGTGCATTTAGGAGTTTGTTGGTAACATTCACAGTATAGGATTATGGTAATTTACCAAGACAATACCTTATAAAAAGTGAACACTGTGATGATAACCAACCATTGTTTCAGTGCATTTAGGAGTTTGTTGGTAACATTCACAGTATAGGATTATGGTAATTTACCAAGACAATACCTTATAAAAAGTGAACACTGGAGGATAATCAACCATTGTTTCAGTGCATTTAGGAGTTTGTTGGTAACATTCACAGTATAGGATTATGGTAATTTACCAAGACAATACCTTATAAAAAGTGAACACTGGAGGATAATCAACCATTGTTTCAGTGCATTTAGGAGTTTGTTGGTAACATTCACAGTATAGGATTATGGTAATTTACCAATACAATACCTTATAAAAAGTGAACACTGGAGGATAATCAACCATTGTTTCAGTGCATTTAGGAGTTTGTTGGTAACATTCACAGTATAGGATTATGGTAATTTACCAAGACAATACCTTATAAAAAGTGAACACTGGCTGATGATAACCAACCATTGTGTCAGTGCATTTAGGAGTTTGTTGGTAACATTCACAGTATAGGATTATGGTAATTTACCAAGACAATACCTTATAAAAAGTGAACACTGGAGGATAATCAACCATTGTTTCAGTGCATTTAGGAGTTTGTTGGTAACATTCACAGTATAGGATTATGGTAATTTACCAAGACAATACCTTATAAAAAGTGAACACTGGGGGATAATCAACCATTGTTTCAGTGCATTTAGGAGTTTGTTGGTAACATTCACAGTATAGGATTATGGTAATTTACCAATACAATACCTTATAAAAAGTGAACACTGGAGGATAATCAACCATTGTTTCAGTGCATTTAGGAGTTTGTTGGTAACATTCACAGTATAGGATTATGGTAATTTACCAAGACAATACCTTATAAAAAGTGAACACTGTGATGATAACCAACCATTGTTTCAGTGCATTTAGGAGTTTGTTGGTAACATTCACAGTATAGGATTATGGTAATTTACCAAGACAATACCTTATAAAAAGTGAACACTGGAGGATAATCAACCATTGTTTCAGTGCATTTAGGAGTTTGTTGGTAACATTCACAGTATAGGATTATGGTAATTTACCAAGACAATACCTTATAAAAAGTGAACACTGGAGGATAATCAACCATTGTTTCAGTGCATTTAGGAGTTTGTTGGTAACATTCACAGTATAGGATTATGGTAATTTACCAATACAATACTTTATAAAAAGTGAACACTGGAGGATAATCAACCATTGTTTCAGTGCATTTAGGAGTTTGTTGGTAACATTCACAGTATAGGATTATGGTAATTTACCAAGACAATACCTTATAAAAAGTGAACACTGGCTGATGATAACCAACCATTGTGTCAGTGCATTTAGGAGTTTGTTGGTAACATTCACAGTATAGGATTATGGTAATTTACAAAGACAATACCTTATAAAAAGTGAACACTGGAGGATAACCAACCATTGTTTCAGTGCATTTAGAAGTTTGCTGGTAACATTCACGTCACATGAACTACAGGGCATATCTTACTTGGTCTCTCGCATCGATGACTGCATTGTCCATTGATAAATGGATGAAGCGCCAGATGATCTGTGGACCAAAAAATATCCAATACATGCTTCCAAAGTATATAAATAATAGGCCAATGGACTGCATTAGAAAAGTGTGGTATGTTACCTACAGTATATACTTTTTTAAACTGGGTGACTGTCAGCAACCATTGGTTCTGTGCAAACGGTAAAAATGAGGGGGGAAAAAGATAAATAAAAAAAAACTATATACACACACAATGCAAATTATGAATGGAGTCGATACAGCTAGATCGCTAACATAACGTCTCATCTGCAAGTGGTCCAAACATGCCTATGCAATATCGACAACCGTGGCCCAAATACATGTGTTCAACGCATTTGTCTTGTACAGAAAACAGTGCAACTACCCATACACTATACTATACTATACTATACTACAATATACTATACTATACTATACTACACTATACTATACTACACTCAGCTAGCTATACTATGTACCGGTACACATGGTTCTGTCTGTATCACACAATGATGGATTATTTAGAAGTAATCTGTACTTCTGTGTGCCGGATTATTTAGAAGTAGTCTGTACTTCTGTATGACAACTAATAAAGAAACTATTTAGAGAAATCCCTCTTTGTGTGGTACAGAGCGAAGCATTTGTCACGATGCAGGGGGACTTTGCACGATGTGCAAAAATATCTGGTCTCACTCCTGATGCCACGCCTACTGCAGACACGACATTTCCTACACGGTAGCTTTTTCTTCGGGGTGGCTTTGTATGCAACCATTACATGCTTCACAAAGCCACCCACTAATCTGCTCTGCGGGTCCCCCAGTGGGGCCCTAGGGTCGACACGCCCCACCTAATCAGCCCCTGCCTCCTCCTCATCCCCACCCCCTGCCTCCTCCCCTGCCTCCTCCCCTGCCTCCTCCCCTGCCTCCGCCTCCGCCTCCATCTCCGCTGTCACCCCAGGAATCTTCTTCTCCTTACCGTCTGTGTAGGTCCGCGCCACAGCCCTGGTGAACCGGAAGAGGTTGGAGTAATGCCCTTGTGGGTGCTTTTTTTTGTACAAGACAAAAGCGTTGAAGATACATATTTGGATCAGATACATCACAAACTTTTTGGTCCACTTTCCAGTCTTACGTGTAACCGGATAGTACGATATATTCTGATCCAGCTGATCGACGCCGTTCATGAATTTATTGTACTCCAGGATTGATGATGGCTTGAGCATCTCCACCCTCAGCGCTTTGCCCTTCTTCTGCTTCTTCCACACCATCGCCTTTTCCATGGTGTCCTCGTGGAAGCTGCTGATGGTCTTCACGATTCTCTTATCGCGCCATGCCACGATCAGGACCTCCTTGTTGTTGACCGCAATGCGCTCCCCCACACCGATGTCACGTTTGGTAATGTTCTTGATGATGGCTGGCTCGCCCCGGTGCTTCCTGAGGGTACCACAGACGTCGGTCCTCAACTGTCGGAGCCTGGCGGACATACGTACCGAGTTGTAGAAGTTGTCCATGAAGAGCGTATAGCCGGCCCCAGACAGACGTCCAAGCAGACCGACGACCGTGTCCCCCAGGAGCGAGCCTTCCCGACAATATGGCTTAAATGAAAAGCAATATCCTGTGCGTGATTCGCACAGGAAGTAGGACTTGATGCCATAGCGGGTGGGCTTGTTGGGGTTGTAGACCCGGAAGGTCAGGCGGCCTCGCCATGCCATCACCCCCTCGTCAATGGCGAGCTCGCGTTCAGGCTGGTACAGCTCCTTGCACCTCGCGTTTACATGGTCGACTACAGGGCGTACTTTGCACAATTTGTCTCTAACCTCCAGGGAAGTATTGTCCGCAAAGTGGAGGAATCGCCAGATCAATTGGAACCTGTTGCGTGGCATGGTATCAGAGTAGTACGGTGTGTACATCATATCGTCAGTGGTCCACATCTGGTCCACGCGAGGCTTCCGCAGGACACTGCTAAGGAAATGGAGTCCGAGGAACTTCTTCAGCTCCTTCAATGTGAGGGGCTTCCAAAGCAGTGCCCTGCTACTGGTTAGCGTGGGGTCCAGCCGGGCAATGGACTGCTCAGCGTAGAGGTTGGACTGGGCAACAATAGAGTTCAGAAAAGCATCTGTCAGGAACAGATCCATCCATTTCGCAGGCCGGTAAGATCTGAGTGCCTTGGCGTCCTGGAGCAACCCCGGTTGGGCTGTGAAGGGGATCCTTTGAGGCACCCAGCCCTCATGAGACCAGGCATTCTCCTCTTCCTGGCGGATCGCAGCCCTGCTCTTCGCTCCTCCACGACCTGTCAATTATACAAATATACTATAACACCCCTACTGTAGACATTCATATGCCACGTAGTTACAAACTGTGTGAGTGAATGAGTGAGTGTGTGTGGGGTTCAGATGTCAGAGCTGGACGTGGTGTGGGGGTCAGAGGTCAGAGCTGGAAGTGGTGTGCAGAGTGAGGCCAACTTACCGCTCTTAGATGTGCGTTTCCGCCCTGCAACGGGTTCCGGCATGTCCAGACTAGCATCCAGTTCTAGAATCACATGATGTAATACATTACACTAGGGCAACGCATTGTCATTGTATTTACCACCATCACCACCAGACCAGGCCCTGCAGCAGCCAGTCACCACCAGGCCCAGGCCCTGCAGCAGCCAGTCACCACCAGGCCCAGGCCCTGCAGCAGCCAGTCACCACCAGGCCCAGGCTCTAGCAGCAGCCAGTCACCACCAGGCCCAGGCTCTAGCAGCAGCCAGCTACCACCAGGCCCAGGCTCTAGCAGCAGCCAGTCACCACCATGTACAATTACCTGCAGGAGTAGAATGTGATCCTATGTCGTTGCCAGTCTCAGCATCACTATCTGCAGGGTCTGCGCCAGAATCTGAATTGGATTAAATTCATTCAGTAAGTAAGTCTCACAAAACACAATAGTAATACATTTACACATACATAAATGTAGTTAGTACATACCCAAGCATGTTGGTGTATTGGCCCCGGATTCGGTTTCGGAGTGTTCTGCTGTGTGAACACAAAATAAATCAGCGGCCATCAAAGCATGTACATGTGTGTGTGTTGTAATCAATGGAATTTTACATATGCTACACAACCATGCATTTAAATATAGGCCTCGCCATGTGCCCATGCCATTGTGTATGTGTGTGCTGTAATCAATGGAATTTGCATATAGAGGCCTCACCATGTACTGCGAAGTTCAAAGGTGTTGGAGAGGATGCATGTCTTTTGATCTTGTGTGTGTGTGTGTGTACACACACTGCACACACACACACACACATACACACACATCAAATGGCATGGGGTGAGGCATCTACACACACACACACACACACATCCATGTAACTAAATGTAGTGGCCTGTACATGCCTACTATATCCTATATCATTCAACTATCGATTTGAACATGCACAAAACAATATTCACATTGCAACATACCAATTACCACGTCGACCACCACCACCACGTCGTATCATGCCCAGCATGCAACTATTATCACTTACATGATAGCTACACACTTCAAAGAGCCACTTCAAAGGGCGTGCACATGCACACACACACACACGCACACAAGACAACCTAACTGTAGCACATGGTAGCGTGGCCTGTACTACATGCCTACTATATCCTATATCATTCAACTATCGATTTGAACATGCACAAAACAATATTCACATTGCAACATACCAATTACCACGTCGACCACCACCACCACGTCGTATCATGCCCAGCATGCAACTATTATCACTTACATGATAGCTACACACTTCAAAGAGCCACTTCAAAGGGCGTGCACATGCACACACACACACACACGCACACAAGACAACCTAACTGTAGCACATGGTAGCGTGGCCTGTACTACATGCCTACTATATCCTATATCATTCAACTATCGATTTGAACATGCACAAAACAATATTCACATTGCAACATACCAATTACCACGTCGACCACCACCACCACGTCGTATCATGCCCAGCATGCAACTATTATCACTTACATGATAGCTACACACTTCAAAGAGCCACTTCAAAGGGCGTGCACATGCACACACACACACACACGCACACAAGACAACCTAACTGTAGCACATGGTCGCGTGGCCTGTACTACATGCCTACTATATCCTATATCATTCAACTATCGATTTGAACATGCACAAAACAATATTCACATTGCATTAGTAAACATGACGTACCGTTGCCCCGTCGACCACCACCGTGTCCGACTCCCACGTCTGAATCGTGCGATGAATCAGACTCATACCTCCGACCCAAGCTGAGATCATCGTCAGATGATTCCGGAGCTAGAATATAATAAATGCATATCAGCGTTAGGTTTGGCAAACTAACGTTACATAGTCACAGAATAAGCGGTAGGTAAATCATCAAATACACGTTTCACACACACACAATCACATGCATATCGCCGGCGTTGGTTTGTCGAACTAACGTTACATAGTCACAGTATGTAAATCATCAAATACACGTTTCACACACACACACAATCACATGCATATCGCCGTTGGTTTGTCAAACTAACGTTACATAGTCACAGTATGTAAATCATCAAATACACGTTTCACACACACACATATATATATATATATATATAAGACCGTGTAATTACCTGGTGGTTCCCAATCGGCGCTCCCATCAGATTCGTGGGCGGTCGAATCGCTGTCCCCTGACTCGCATGAAGAAGCTATGACCACAGCGGCAGCCTTCCTCTTCCTCGAACTGCGTCGGGTAGAGCCGCTCCCGGTCCCGGGGCGAGACGCGTTACTGGGCCCAGCAACGGTCTCACGGCTCTCTCCGATCGGAGCTACCAAAGACGTTGGTGCTGTTGGTGCTGCTGCTGCTTGAACAACCGCGGGTCCAAACGCCAGCTTCGTCTGAACAAAGCGACCCGCCGCCGGATTGTCCCCTCGCTTTCCTACACTACGTCTCTTCATACTGATCTAATAATCTAAATGAAACTACTAACTGATCAAAATACTATTACTACTACTGAAATATACTACCTAGACTACACACTAATCCCTCGAATAGTACTACTACTTAGCACGACTAAGTACTTTCTAAAGCACAGCTGAAACCTTACAATTAGTCTGATACTACCACTATACTGTATAACACTATAAATATAGACTATAGGCTGATCTCAATTCAAATCTCTCTCTCAATCTCTCTCTCTCTCTCTATCGCTCTATCTATCTCTCTCTCTCTCTCTCCTCCAAAACCTCGTAGATTCTGGGATCGCGCTAACGTTTTATACCTGTGGTTACATTGGCCAGGTATGCTGGCCAATCAAATGCCAGATTCATTGTGGGGTACAATATTCCCCCTATTGTGATAGTGTTAGAAAATAGGGGGACACTGCCACCTAGTGAAATTTGAGAGGAAATGCAGTTTCCGGTAAAAATTTTCTTCCAAAAGCTCGGCGGTGAAGTTCAGACGGGGAAAATCGAAAAAAGATGTAAACAGATCAAAGACGCTGTACAGCGTCCTCGGCACCTTGAGCATGGCCAGGAAAGACGTTGTAAATCGTTTCTAGGCACCCAAAGTGTTAAAGAAAGGAAAGTATAGTGCTGGCTGAGCATATTGTTTGTTTGCACTAAGTTAATACTTTGACAAATGTCAGTTCGGTCTTTGTGTGCCAAACATTATTTAAGGCTGTAAACAATGTAACACTGTAAACTTTTTCTTTTATTTTTTTTTTTATTTTTTAATAAATGAGAAGCATGTTTAGATTTGTGAGTGTTAAATTTTTTTAATATAAAAAACAACGTATATCGAACCGAACCGAAAACCGTGACCCCAAAACCGTGATACGAACCGAACCGTCCATTTTGTGAACCGTTCCACCCCTATACCAAACATGTCATACTACAGTAGCTTACTGGGAAAGTGGTTAAATATCACTCTGAAGCTTTCTTTACTACAATACCTCCAATCACTAGAGCTTGAATGTAAGACAACCTCACTTACTTTTTCAGGTGTCATTTGCAGGGAATTTGCATTGACGGCATGGAGTTAAAGTAGTCATCCGCAAGATCTATCTTTTCTTTTTGTTTTGGCAACATCTATCTGTTGAGTGGTCATTGCTGTTGTGTTTTTGCACTTTGCTACAACACACTGCTTTCCATCTTGAAAAGTAATGCTAATGAGGTAGTTCTGGAGAACGGATATCAGATCAAAACAAAGACAAAAGATCTTGGTGGAATAAGAAATGAGGTCTTACAACTTTTACGGTTCTCAATTTATTACATTAATCTTCAGATCATGCACAAAGAAGGACAAGTTATCTCTCTCAAAATACTACAATTCTGATCCTGAGTTCCAATGTTGGAACAAATATACCCATTATGTAACCCCTCCCATTCTTTCCCATAATTCATCACTTCATAAGAAGAGGGAGTGGTCTTTTACACCTTTAGACCAATTCATTTAAACTGAAGAATAGCTACTCCCATCTTTACTTTCATTACATGTGCCCTATACGAGGAAAGAGGGCTGGGATCCGTAACAGGCTGAGATCCAGACGCCACCGTACACCACTGCCCAGTATATTGCTAGCCAATGTACAATCAATTGACAATAAACTGGATGACATCCGAGCAAGGATTCAATATCAAAGAGACGTTAGGGACTGCAACGTCCTCTGCTTCACCGAAACATGGCTCACACCGGAGGTTCCAGACCACGCAATTCAACCAGCGGATCACTTCTTTATCCATCGCAAGGATCGGTCATCAGAGTCCGGTAAACAACGTGGAGGAGGTATTGCCTTCATGTTTAACAAAAATTGGAGCGATCCAACTAACGTGAAGGAATTATCCAACCACTGCTCCCCAGAACTGGAATATATAACCATCAAGTGTCGTCCTTTCTTCCTCCCGAGGGAGTTAACGGCGATCGTCCTGATCGGAGTGTATATTCCACCGCAAGCCAGCAACAAGGTTGCGCTCTCCAGACTACACGACGAGGTAAATAGAATACAAGTGGCGAACGTTAACGCCGCCATTTTAGTGCTGGGAGATTTCAATAGCGCCAATCTGAGAAAGGTATTGCCTGACTTCTATCAGCATGTGACTTGCAACACCAGAGGCGGTAACATCCTAGATCACTGTTACACGCAATTTAAAGGTGGCTACAAGGCTCATTCTGATAGTGGCTTTGGTAAATCAGATCACGCGTCCATTTTTCTTTCACCAAAGTACAAACAGAGAATTAAAAGTACTCCCGTAGTCTCGCGAGAGGTGCAGAAATGGGATTTGACGTCAGAGGAGACGATCCGGTCAGTGTTTCACTACACAGACTGGAATGTGTTCCGCGACACAGATAACATAATGTCTACACGGAGACAGTGCTGGACTATGTTTGTACTAGGGTGAAAGAAACAATCCCCACTACCAAAATGAAAGTTTACCCAAATCAAAAACCCTGGGTAGACAAATCCGTCCGTGAAGCTCTGAGAGAGCGCACCAAAGCATACAACAACGGCCTAGTGGCAGGCAACATGAATGACCACAAGGTGGCGCGATACAACGTAAGGAGGACAGTGTCAGAGGCCAAACGGCGCTACAGGGATAAAATTGAACTCCAGTTTGAACAAGCTGACTCTAGAGCTATGTGGCAGGGGCTCAAAACGATGACAGACTACAAAGGCGCCTCCCTCAAACTGAACAGTGACATCTCCTTAGCAAATGACCTCAATACCTTCTATGCGAGGTTTGATGCTGGTAATAACAACACCAGCTCACAAGCCTCGGCAATGGGGGGGGGGGGGTCGGCTGCTGATGGAGGCGCAGTGTTCAGGGTAACAGAGCATGAGGTGAGGCGGACCTTTAAAAGAGTGAATATCAGGAAGGCAGCAGGTCCGGACGGCATCCCCGGCCGCGTCCTAAAAGTCTGTGCCGACCAACTGGCCCCAGTATTCACTGACATATTTAACCTGTCCTTAGAACAGGCTGTCATCCCCACCTGCCTGAAGAAGTCCACTATTATCCCTGTACCCAAAAAATCCAAGCCTGCTTGCCTCAACGACTACCGCCCTGTAGCTCTCACCTCCATAGCCATGAAGTGCTTTGAGAAGCTAGTAAAGGGCTACATCTGCTCCTCCCTCCCCATCAACATGGACCCCCTGCAATTTGCATACCGCCCCAACAGGTCCACGGAGGACGCCATATCCCATGTGCTGCACACAGCAGCATCACACCTGGACAAGAGGCAGGGGAACTATGTGAGAATGCTATTCATCGACTACAGCTCGGCATTCAATACCATAGTCCCCTCCATACTCATAGCCAAGCTCAGGGACCTGGGCTTGGGCTATGACCTCTGCCAGTGGGTCTTGGACTTCCTGACTGGCAGACCCCAGGTGGTGAGAGCAGGCAACTGCACCTCCTCATCCATCACCCTCAACATAGGGGCCCCCCAGGGCTGTGTTCTGAGTCCCCTCCTCTACTCCCTGTACACACACGACTGTGTGGCTCAGCGGAGTAGCAATACAATCGTCAAATTTGCTGACGACACAGTGGTGGTGGGCCTGATCTCTGCCAACGACGAGAGGGCCTACCTGGAAGAGGTCAAGGTCCTGGCGGGATGGTGCCAGGAAAACAGCCTCTCCCTGAACGTCAGCAAAACAAAGGAGATGATTGTGGACTTCAGGAGGTCGGGGGTCAAGGACTACAGCCCCCTCAGCATCGACGGGGCACCGGTTGAGAGAGTCAACAGCTTTAAGTACCTCGGAGCCTACATATCCGAGGACTTGACATGGACCACACACATTGACAGTGTTGTGAAGAAGGCACGACAACGCCTCTACTTCCTCAGGCGCCTAAGGAAGTTCCAAGTCAGCCAGAAGATCCTTAAGAACTTCTACTCATGTACAATAGAGAGCATCTTGACCGGCAACATCACCTCCTGGTTTGGGAATAGCACTGCACAAGACCGAAGCAGACTACAAAGAGTGACACGTTCAGCCGAACGCACAATTGGAGGGGAGCTCCCCACCCTCCAGAACATTTACTACAAGCGTTGCAAGGGCAAGGCTAAGAGAATCATTAAAGACTCCAGTCACCCGAACAACTGCCTCTTTGAACTGCTGCGGTCAGGCAAGCGATACCGGAGTCTCAAGGCGAGCACAGAAAGACTCAGAAGAAGCTTCTATCCCCAGGCCATCAGGCTGCTAAACGAACAATGAATGAACACTACACAACAACAACCACCAAACGCACATAGCACACACATCCACACGCACACACTCACTTTAAACAAACACACTGTAGCACCCACTCCACACACTTTATAGCACACACCCACTTTAAACAAACACACTGTAGCACCCACTCCCCACACTTTATATTTATGGATGAAGGATTGCACTACAACTCGTACACCTTACTGTAAATTGTACCTAAAATTGTACCTCATCCCATTTCTGCTTTGCACTAGATAGTACTGTACATTAGTACACTGCATAGTATTGTGTATTGTATATTATATGGTAACTCAGAACATTGTACATATGTCTATACCGAACACTGTGACCTCATTTTCTTCTTCTAAATTCATGCTATATTATGTTATTATGTTATTTGATACTATCTTGTCTAGCACAGTCTCTGGAGCGTAACAGTAAGAAGCATTTTGTATGAAAGTATTCTGTACTTCTGTATGACAACTATTAAAGAACTTGAACTTGAACTTGAACTAGTGGTTACATTTGAAATTACATTTTACTTCCAAATACAAATCAAAGGTTCAATCATTTACATTACAAACAAAGGACTCCACGTTTTGTCCCCTGGCCGTCTGCTGGAATGAATGAATGAATGAATGAATGAATGAATGAATGAATGAATGAATGAATGAATGAATGGATGAATGAATGAATGAATGAATGAATGAATGCATGCATGAATGAATGAATGAATGAATGAATGAATGAATGAATGAATGAATGAATGAAAACTTTATTTAACAGATTGCAGAATGGGTACAACACAGTACGGCTCAATACACACAATTGTTAAGGGGATGCAGACCAGAGAAAGACGTTTGTCTTGTTTATATCAGGGTCCCCCATTTTCAATTTATAGTGACATTTATGACATCACAACATACATGACATCATGACATTTATGGCATAGGGACATACATGACATACAGGTATATAGTACTGTTACATTTGTGACATATACGCTATGCAAATATACAGTACTGTTACCCATGGATCCTAACAGAAAATATATACATATGATGGGGAGGAGACTGTACATTAGGAGGGTGGGTGGATGGGTGGGTGGGTGGGAGAAAAAATATACATACGGTGGGGAGAAAATATATACATACGGTGGCGAGGAGACTGTCTATTAGGAGGGGGTGGGGGGCGGGTTGGACATTTACGATGGCCAGTTTCGAATTGCAGCCTCCCGTAGATGCTCTTTAAGAGCGGTTTTGAATGTGGGTAGGGATTCACATCTTTTTACGGCTGTGGGTAGGGCGTTCCACATTGTTGTGGCATAATGGCAAAATGTGTTTAGTCCCTTGTTTGTGCGGAATCTGGGTTGCACATGATTTGTGGAACCCTCTCTGGTGTTGTGGGCGTGGTATTCACTGACCTGTGGGAAGTATTTCGACATGTACATGGGTACCTGTGTGGTGTAGTGTATCTTGTAGACCAGGCCCATTGCAAGCTGCTGTACTCTGTCGTCTACTCTAAGCCATCCTGGGTAGTCAAAGTCAAAGTCACTTAAGTATGCGTCCTGTTATACCATCTGGGCCAGCAGCCTTCCTGGTGTTCACCTGCATAAATGCTCTTCTCACACTGTGTTCCGACAACGAGAGAGCGTCCCCGCCCCCCGCGGTTGCCCCCCCCCCCCTCCACAACAGCCGGCGCGCCAGTGAAGTCACTAGCCGGAGAGCCAGCAGCGCCACTGTCTACACCAAACCGGGCGTAGAAAGAGTTGAGCTTGTCCGCGAGGGAATCAGGGTGGAATCATTGTTGTGTATATCAATTGGCAATAGAGAATAGCAAAACAGACATTTATTTATAAGAAGATATTTGAGATAATTGCTTTAACTATGAAGTTACACAGGCCCTACTGTCTTTACTATGAGTGTACATAACACTGATTTGAAAATGTACAGCTCAACTATACCTGCTCCTGAACCCAGACAGCGAACAGATCAGCTCTTTTTTTTTGTATTTTATTTTTTTATTCTTTTTTAAACAAACATATAAACAAACATGACAACACACGATAAGATATACAAGCATTAATTGTCAGGGCACATCCAATGGGATCACCTTTTGGTTAGTTGTTTTATATAAGATATACCCATAATACCTGTTATCTAAAAAAAAAACCTACATACATATGCTCAGCTCGAACCCCCCCCTCCCGGACCCCACCTTGAGAAGTACCTCCACTATCCCTCGCACCTAACCAGACACTACGATTATAAGCTAGCTTTTATTCTCTCCACCACTTCTAACCACATTGACATTTTGGATTCATTGAGACCCAGAATTCTTGCTGTAGATATTTCATGGTAAATTACATCGAGATATGTAAGAAACCAAACTTTACGGCACATTTTTTCCGGTTGAAACCAGCGTGATGCGATCAGCTTTTTGGCTACTGTGATACCCGATAAAACCAATCTCTTTAGCTGTGGATTCACTGCAAACTCAAAAACATCATTCAACAGCAATACCGAGGGGTGTACAGGTATATTCCAAGATACGAGTTTTGATATTTGTTGGGTCACATCTTTCCAGAATGCCTTAACTGGTGAGCAATCCCAATACATGTGCATAAATGTCCCTTCGTCCCCATTTGTACATTGGGTGCATTTGGAATCTTGTTTGAGCCCCATTCGGCACAGTCTTATAGGAGTCAAGTATGTCCTGTGAATATAGTTAAGATTGATTTGTTGATGATCCGGGTTCCTTGATGTAAGTCGGACATTTGCCCAGGCTCCTTGCCAATCAAAGTCATTTTCCAGGTCTGGTATATCCCTCCTCCAGACAGAGTCAAGTTGGAGGGTTTCATACGAGGACGTTAGTAATTGATGATAAAATTCTGAAACAAAACCTCTCGATGTCTCTCTTGAGTAGAAGAATTTGTGGTATCTGTGGTGTTCAATTGGTCTGTCTAATGGAACACCGTGAGACTTCAAACATAGCTCTAACTGTTTGTGAAAAAGCCATGTGGACTTGGTGAGATTAAATTTTTTGCGTATTTCTTTATCACTACAAAAACCCTGTTTGTTAAAAATATCCCCTAATGAGTGTATGCCTTGCTCTTCCCATATAGGGAATCTTATAGGTCGTTTTCCAATTAAGAGAGCATTGTTATTGAATAAGGGAGTATGATTGTGCCATTCTTGTGGGTTAGGATTTTTTTTTTGTGATTCACGCCATATCCGGATCGCATGAGTAATTATGGGGCAAAATTTTCGTTCACAGTGCTTGATTGGTAGTTTAGTGTATGCTATGTCCTTCAGTCTATGTGGGGCTACTATGTTTTCTTCTATTTTTCTCCAAGATGCTAATGCTTGGGAGTCAAACCATGTTGTCAATGGACTTAATGAGTACGCCTTAAAATATAGGAAAAAATCTGGAAATGCCATGCCACCATCTGCTTTATTTCTCTGTGCGGTGGATCTTTTTATACGTGGTGGTTTGTTATTCCAAATAAATTTGTATGTGGAGGAGTGTAATCTTTTCCAGTAACCCTCTGGAGGGGGTAACGGTAGCATTGAACAGAAGAAGTTGATTTTAGGTAGTACATCCATCTTAACTATTGATATCCGTGCTTGTACTGTGTTCTTAAGTTTTGCCCATCTATCAAGGTCGTCTTTGATTTTGTTTTGGATTTTTGTGTAGTTGTGCTTCACCGTTTGTCTTATGGTAGGGAATATTTCCACTCCCAAGCATCTGAAATGTTTTACCATCGGTATCTGTCCTGGGAGGGTTGTATCTTTTTTTGCAGGGGTGTTAAGTGGAAGGAAAGCCGACTTCGGCCAATTTATCTTAAATCCCGATAAATCACCAAAGTCCTCAATCAACTTGAGCAGATGAGGCAATGTGGTGTTGGGGTTTTTCATGAACAATATTACATCGTCCGCATATAAACAAATTTTTTGTTGTGTGCCCTTGATTACGATAGGTTCTATGGATTGGGATTGTCTTATATATTGTGCTAACGGCTCTAATGATAGATTGAACAGACCGGGACTAAGAGGACAACCCTGTCTGGCAGAGCGTGATACCGGAAATATTTCAGAGATGATTGTGCCTGTTATAATCATGGCCGATGGGTCTTTGTATAATACTTTAATCATATCGATGAATCCTTTTCCTAACCCCATCCTTTCTAGCACTGCCCACAGATACGACCATTCCAGCCTGTCAAAGGCCTTCATAGCATCCAGGGACAGCATCGCCTTAGGTATGGTGTCCTCTTTGTCGGCATCAAGTACGTGCAGTATACGTCTTATGTTCTCAGTGATCAGGCGGCCTCCTATGAAGCCAGTTTGGTCCGGGTGAACTAAAGACGTCATATGCTTTTGTAATCTGATGGCTAATACCTTAGAGTACAGTTTGATATCTGTTCCGAGGAGGCTTACAGGTCTATAACTACCGCACTCGTTGGGGTCTTTGTCTTTTTTAAGGAGGACTGTTATGAGTGCAATATTGTCGGTTTTATGGAAGTTCCCCTCCTTGACTGAGTATAAGATCATATTTAGTAATAAGGGGCCAATTATGTCCCAACAAGAAAGGTACATTTCTGATGGGAAACCGTCTCTTCCTGGAGCCTTACCACTTTTCATTGCGGTTATGGCCATCTTGAGTTCCTCTAGTGTGATCGGTATTTCTAACTGTTTAGCGTCATCCTCTGAAAGTTTAGGGAGAATAATTTGATTAAGAAATGTGTCCATTTTGTTTTGATCGAAGGTCATTTCTGATTTATATAAATCGGAGTAGAATACTTTGAATGTATCGTTTATTTTTACCGGATCTGTTACAAGTACTTGTTGTGCTCTAATGGTAGTTATATCTGCAAATGTTGCATTAATTCTTAATCGCATGGCTAATAGGTGGCTGGGTTTGGAACCATGGGAGTACTGCTGTTGTCTTGTGCTGCGTATTTGTATTTCCGATTGTTGTCTGTATATGTCATTGATCTCTATTTTTAGTACGTTAACTTGATTTTCTAGTCGAGTTGAGTTGTTGTATTTCAGAGAATTAAATAACGTTGAGTAAAGCGTTTCCAGCTCATCCAGTTTTGTGTTTTGATTCTTGCGCATTTTGGAGGAAAAGCTATCCGTGAAGTCTTTGATCATTCCCTTTACCGACATCCATATTATTCTGGGGTCTTGCACCGAGTTTGCATTCTCCCGTTGGAATACTATAAGAGCTTCTTTGAGTTGTGTAATGAATTCCTTGTTGTTAAGCAGCAACGAGTTAAATCGCCATCTTGGGGCTCGGGAGGATAGTATACCAAATGTACATTTAAGGAGTAAATAACAGTGATCTGATAGTGCGTTGGGTATCATTTCCACTTCATAATTATCAAATAGTCTCTGTGATGCAAAGACATAATCTATTCTGGATAGTGTCTTATGTCTCGCAGATCGACAAGAGTACTTTCGGGTCGTGGGATTAAGTAACCGCCATAAGTCCTTTACACCTGTAATCTTTGACCAATCCTTTAATGCCTTCGATGAATTCTTTTGTTCGCTGGAAAAGGCGAGGTAAGATTTGTCTATCCTTGGGTTCCAGATGGCATTAAAATCCGCTCCTATTATAAATGAGTAATCGGGAATGTCTAACATTGCATTGGTTAGTGTAGTGAAGAGATCTTCTTCGTACAAATTTGGGGCGTATACCGCTATCAACGCTATTTTCCTGTTCTTATGTTCAATCTTAGCTATAGTTATCCGACCTTCTACATCAGACCATACTCCCTTTAGTACAATATTCAACTTACGTTTAACGACTATTGCTACACCCCGAGTTCTCGTACCAATAGAGGAGTGACTGATATTATGGTATATGTTGTCCGCTAATTTACCTATGTCTTTCCCTAGAATGTGTGTTTCGCTTAGCAGAGCAATGTCCACATGTTCTTTTTTCATCAGTGTGAGCACGCTTTTGCGTTTAAGTTGGTTATTTATTCCCCCGGTGTTCCATATCATTATATTCAAACTAGCCATAGTCTATACATGTTGCATTGTAATTTTTGGTAATGCTTCTAGAGTGCGAGGCAATACTAGATATACATCCCACTAGTGAGGTCCCGTTGAGAGCCGAGCTTAAAAACATACATATATACAAATAAAAATCCCCTACCCTTCCCTCCCACCGAGAGTCGTACAGGTTTGTGTTCCATGAACACAACCTTTGCGTATGACTCTCTCCCTTGCACCACCGGATATCCTAGAATGATCCAATTATCCTTAACATTCCTATGTATACCATAGGATCTAACACTCTAAATTCTACCATAAGTAGAATGTCGACTGTGGCTTGGCCACTTACCCGTAAAAAATAAATAAATAAAAATTTAAATGAGATAAACTAAAAATAAAGACCAAAAATAAGCTTCAATTGTCATGCCTTAATCACTTACATTTTATATGAACTTGTAATTTATAGTAATTTATAGTAACCCATGAATAATATGAAGGTATTGAACTGAAGAGAGAGCCTCAATAAATCAGAGAGAGCGGATGAAAAGAAAAAAAAAAAAAAAAGTAAAAGGAAGAGAACATTAACTTAGATCTTAAAAGAGCATTGCTATGCTTAAACATCTAAAGTATTAATTGGAGAAGTAGTGAAATTATTTCCCATTAATAAAAAAACAATTTTTAAATACGTATATGCAGCATTTCCCCCGACCGGGGTGGGCGATGATCGTTGTGTAGAGTGATCTTTCAGCCGGCCGGCTATGATGGCTCTGTGGTTTTGCATCTAGATAGCTGTTGATTATTCCCCCGAGGGGCTTCTGGTAGAATGAATGACCACGTATTGCTGATATTCCAGAATGCTCCATATATCAAAGAATGCTTCGATGTTCTAGATTATTCCAATATGTCATTTTTACATTGTCTGGATGTTCCAGTATGTTCTGGAGTGTTCCAATCTTAAATCCAATATGTCCGCAATAATATACACGTCGGGGAAAGCATTCAAAAACTCTGAGCACGTAGGTCTCTCTGTCCCAAATCCTCGATTATTAAAGGTTGTACTATATGGTGACCTTGCATAACTGAGATTTAAAAGGCCATTTATACACTATTCTGCTCCTGTTCAGACAGGAATTTGGCTGCCTCTTCAGGCGATTTGAGGAGAACTTTTGCTCCTTGTTTGTCGACGACGCGAAGTATTGCAGGGTATATTAGTAGGGGTCTGTATTTCCCCAGGTATAGTTGAGACATCACCGTCTTGAACTTGGCACGCAGTTCCACTACCTCACGACAATAATCTTCAAAGCAGTGTATTGGTACCTCCATGTGTTTCAGATTGCCTTTCATCCTGCGAATTTCACGCATAATCATTTCTTTTATTCTGACTTGGCGCAGTACAACTAATATCACTCTGGGCTTAGCGTTGTTGTCACTGGAGCGGGGTCCCAATCTGAAGCACTCATCCACCTCCGGTATTTTAGGAAGGATTCCTGTTCCCAAGATTTTCTGTAATTCTGTGGCAAACTCTTCAGGGTTTTCACATCTCACTGATTCGTCCAGACCGACAATGCGAATATTCAGCCTGCGTTTTTGATATTCCATCTCGAATATTTTGGCTTTCTGTTCTTTATTGATTCGCGTGAGCTCCTCCGTTATTTCGCTGAGCTCCGTCTTGATTTCATTGTAGTTCCCCTTCATCTCAGCAGTTAGGTTAACTGTGTTAGCCTCTACTTCCTTGTAGATGTGAGTGAATTTGATTTCGTGGGCTTCCACTACTTTCTCCAGAGCCTCGGTGCGTTTATTCTGTGCGTCGGCGTCCGCTCTCAGCGCATCAATTTTGCCTTCAATAGATTCTTTAATAGCATCTACTTTTTGAGTTATTATCTTCTGTGATTCTGTGATCATTTCCTCCATTCTCTTCTCCATTGTCTTCCCCATTTCCTCCATTTTCCGGATGATATGTTCGGTATCTGCGGAGGTCTTTGATGGGGTTGAACTTGAAGCGGCCTCTGTCAAGTCAATACTTTCTGCTGTCCGCTGTACGTATCCTGGGTCCCGCGGCGGGACCTCTTCGACTGGTTTTTGGTCTTTCTTTGGGTCTTTCCTTGGTGGCATCTCGATTCTTTTGGTCAATATAGTTAGTTGATAGTCTCAGTTGATATATGCGTCAAGTTTTAAACGCATTAATGGTATATAAATATGATTTTAAAACGAAAAAAAAATAACGGGTGAGCAGCTGTGTCACATGCGACCTACTCCATTCTAAAGCTAAACCGGAAGTCCGAACAGATCAGCTCTTACCTATTATTATATTATATTACTATTATATTATGCAGGTCACTTTGCCAGAGGAGCCATGTTCAAACCAAAGGCCTCTCATTCTAGATCTCTGCACTGCATGCACCCTTTCACCTCTCCTCACCCAGGAAAAACCTAATTTGACCAAGCGCCAACACTGGCAGTTTGATCTTCCTGTTTTTAAATGTGACCTTTAACCTCTCCACCTCTATGTGTCTGCCTCTGTCCTGTTTTCTGGGGACTTTCAGAACTGAAGATGCTGAGTTAGCTAGACTGAGATGGTGAAGATGGTTTATAGACCTGTTAACCAGGGGAGATGGGGAGATGGGGGGGGGGTTGGGAGGAGAAATGAAGGAGGAGGGGAGGGGGTATGACAGAGTGGGAGGGATGTAGGTTTATATGGAGTTGGGATAGGGCCACTGTACAGGATGGGATGTAGGGTGGGTGGGGTTTAATAAAGGACCTTGGTAAATGGACTGCATTTATACAGTGCTTTTATCCAAAGCACAATTTACAACTTATGCCTCACATTCACCGATTCACTCATACATTCACGCACCAATGGCGGAGGCAACCATGCACGGTCCCAACCTGCTCATCGGGAGCAGTTAGGGGTTAAGTGTCTTGCTCAAGGGCACTTTGACACCCTGCCAGGAGGAGCTGGAATCAAAACGGGAACCATAAAAATTACCAGACGATCACTAGACCTCCTGAGCCACTGTTACCCGACCGAGCCACTGTCAGTTATCATCCTATCATCATATCAAGTGTATTTATTTTTAACCGCTACTTAACCAAGTAAGAAAAGTGGAACAAAGAAAAACACAGAAATGGGCCAGCCATGAAGGAAGTGTGCAGTGCCGTCCCTAACATTTTGGGGACCTTACGCCAGGGATATAAGATGGTGAAGCGCTGTGAAGTGTAAATTTTCGACCAAGCAGGAGCCTGGCTGTTCACACCAGAAGCCATTTCGCCATGCTGGTCAACAAGAGATTCTACTACTCTGCTCCACTCACACATAGAGGCGCTCGCGGCACGCAGAGAAAATAGACCAGATGTTGGAATTATCACTGACGATTCCGAGCCGACTGCCGGTATGAACGGCCCAGTGAGTTGAGCCAAAAGAAAACTGGTTGTGAATCATGACACTTTGTCATCTGGGGTGTCTCAAAATGTGTCTATAGCCTCTGGTCTAAGTAGATATACGTTATGGTAGGTTATTCAAATGTGTTATATCCTCTAGCCACAGTAGACATTATGGCACGTTATTATAGTGTGTTAGTCTCTGGTCTCAGTAGATATACATTATGGTAGGTTATTATAATGTGTTATAGTCCCTAGTCTCATAAGATATTCATTATGGTGGGATATTGTAGTGTGTTAGCCTCTAGTCTCATCAGTACATTATGGTAGGTTATTCTAATGTGTTAGCCTCGGGTCTCAGTAGACAGGGAAAGATATATGGAATCATTCCCTCTCGACTTGATGACTTTGCACTCAGCCTTTGTCCTTGTTTCATTAGTAATTACTCAGCTATTGAAATATTCATTTAGTAGTTTTAACTAGCGCCCATTAGATCTCTCAGCCAGAAAGGCCTGTTAGGAGGTCAAATCCATTCAACAAATACTGAGTGTGTCCAATGCCTCTTTCACTGCTTCAGACATGGCAATAAAACACTGTTGTGTGTGTGTGTGTGTGTGTGTGTGTGTGTGTGTGTGTGTGTGTGTGTGTGTGTGTGTGTGTGTGTGTGTGTGTGTGTGTGTGTGTGTGTGTGTGTATGTGTGTGTGTGTGTGTGCGAGCGTGCGTGCGTGCGTGTGTGTGTGCGTGTGTGCGTGCATGCGTGCGTGCATGCGTGTGCGCACCAAGCTAAAATGCCCCTTTAAATCATGGGTAGATATTATTGAAAACTACAGCAGTTTGCAAACCAAAATACTATACTTTATACTTATAGCACATGCATGAGTCTGGTCTCTTTTGAAAGAGCACATTCTGATGTTTCTGATACAATAAAAGAAAAAGAAAATCCACTTTTAGTGCTAATGAAATAGAGTAACATAGGTCTGAACTTGAGTTGTAGAAAAACTTGTTACTCACGTTTTTCTGTAGTAGTTAGTAGTCCAGAAGTAGTATTTCCACACCCTGGGTCCATAGCCTGAAGTCTTGTGTAGTATCATCTAGGTCAGCGGTTCCCAAACTTTTTTGGCCGTGCACCCCCTGTCACCTCCCGACCTAGCTGACGCACCCCCCAATGGGTTTCTGTTAGAATTTTTTTTTGCTGGTCTCCGTACACAGATTTTATTTTTTATTGTATCTCTTCCCACGGCGACTATGGATAGGGAATTTCTTTATTTAATTAAAATGTTCACGAGAACATGGATGCATGTACTCTGCCAGCATGTTTAATATCCATAATACTAAAGGTTTGACTAAGATTTTTATGACATTTTATTGTCATAAAATCATTCTGGTGTAGCACCCATCCAAGGACTTCTTCAGGGTGGGCTTCAAGGTCCAGCATTCACTGCCATACAAAAGGACTGACTCAACTGTTGCATGAAAGAAGTTGAACTTGATTTGACGGGGGAGGTTGGATTTCCACATACTGGTCATGCCGTTCAGAGCCCTCCATGCAAGAACCTTCCTCACTTTAAGGTCTTGCTCGGACGAGTTGACCCACAAGCCAGGCCCTCATGCATCAACGTGTTCTACGCACAGATCTGTGCGTAACCCGTGCGTACGATCACTTCTAAGCAAAGAGTGGGATTCATCAACTTCAACTTGAACTTGACTTCGTGCTTACATCTACGCACATTTCGGACCTGGCGTACCTCGCGCCCAGTGGTAGAATATATTATTACAACAAGGAAATGAGCTTCTGTGCATAATAACACTGGATGTTCTATGAACCGTAGTTCATTATAGTTCATTGTAAAATAGCAACAGTAGTGTAATTATGGTCAAAACCCTATAAATAGCATTTGGAATAATAGATCTTTCTCTCAGAATGAATGCAGCATGTCATATATGTTACGATGAATTGAAAATGGGGGACCCTGATGTAAACAAGACGAAAGTCTTTCTCTGGTCTGCATCCCCTTAACAATTGTATGTATTGAGCTGTGTACTGTACTGTACCCATTCTGCAATCTGTTAATAAAGTTCTCATTCATTCATTCATTCATGGTTTATATAGCGTTATCGGAATATACGGGGTGTAGGCTACTGACTGACTGCGCTCCGCGTAGCTTGATTGATTGATTGATTGAAAAGTTTATTAACAGATTGCAGAATGGGTACAGTACAGTACAGCTCAGTACATACAATTGTTAATTGGGGATGCAGACCAACTTTCGTCCTGTTTACATCAGGGTCCCCCATTTTCAATTCATCATAAATCATAAAGCTCAACTCGTTATTATTTTGCGCACAGACCGCCGAAACACGGGAACGTTTTGATTATATTTAAAAGGCTTTACGTTAAACGAAACAAGTGGAATTTCGAAGCTGTAAGCAGAATAAGTCATATGAATATAGTGTTCTTCCCCCTTTTTACTGTACAAGAAAGAATAGAAAACGCATTGCAATGACACCATGCAGATAGTGGACAGACTATATGATGGAATTCAAGTTCATGTATTGAAAGGCAGGATACATCATACATGCAGTGAGATTCATTGTTCTTGTATATGCTCTCGTATTATATTGTTTATATAGGCTACCCAATACTGACATCAAAATAGATTGTAGTAGTATGCCTCTAGAAATCATGCAGCAGGTAGAAAATTGACGGGAGATCCATCGCGATTTGGAATAGAATTGAGGAGAACTTTAATCCGTGGGTATTAATCAAACAACACGGGAAAAGGCAGTCATATTCCAGCGCGGTCTTTATTAGCCGACAACAAAATAGATGCCTCTAAAAATCATATAGCCAATCGAACACAACTAATAAAGGCATTCATATTGTACAGCACGGTTATAATGACACACAACACAACCAACGCCAAACAGTGGTCAACGAACGGTCTTTATTAGTATTTTGAGCTGTCCAGGCAGAATTGCAGCAATGGTCTTAGGAGCCGTTGATATCTGACATCACCGTTTACAAATCCGCCTTTTATTTATCCACCTCCGTTACGAGGACCTCCACCTCGGTGTCTGTGTAGTTTCTCTTTTTCGTTCGCTTTGCCATCCTCCAACATTCCACGCACAGGGATTCCCTCATGGTATTTGAAGGGGAAGGCCTGACCATATTTGGTTGGTCGGGGCGGTTTTGGTATGCAAATACGTGAAAGCGTGCACGAGCTGCGGCGCAGGGCCAAGGTGGGATTCATCATGACAGGTGTGCGTAGAGCCTGCTTACGCACGTGTGATGAATGCCGACTTCCCTGTGCGTGCGCTAGTTCTAAATTCCGTGCTTACGTGTGGAAGTAGGTCAAGGTCAAAGTCCACGTTGATGAATGAGGGCCGGTATTTAAAATCACAGACTTCCTTTAGAGCAGTGCCTGCTGTTGTCCTTAGAGGTGGATGGGAACCGGGAGGATGTTATACTTTATGACCTTGGTTTTCTTGGCCTTAGTAGTAGATGTCCAAATTTCATAAAAATTCGTTCAGAAATGAGTGATTAGGAGCGATTTTGGTCCAAAGTGAAGAAAAAAAAGGCTGCAGAAAACGATTTCCTCATTGACTCCATGCAAGCCATTCTGAAGAAGGTGTGTTCACACCGAAACGTCATGATTACAGGCTGCCAATAAATTTGGAAAAACCTGGAGTGCGTGCCTGGACATTGTTTCCCTATTTTTATGTATGATATTAGAGGTTACAGCACCCAGTGTCAAGTCTAGTGAGGTGAGCGCGTTCTACTACTTTTTGACTCCAATGCATTCCACAAATATCTCTCTTCCTGTTTGTGCTCATGACTTTTCACCTAGATCCCTGATATGCTCAATCCCATCTGGGGTATCATTGGAAAGCCAGAGTCATTAGTTACAACCCTGTCCAATAATCTTCGAGATCGCCAAATGATTGACACTGGTAGAGCCTCGGGAGTCACGGGTGGTATTCGAAAAAGAATTTACTCACCCGTGTACTTCGGCACACCCCTCACATATCGTCATGTAACTCAAGAACCGCTGAACGGATTGTGTCGCCAGAAATGGCAATCGACAGGCAACAAATAGGGCTTTACTTAGATATATATATTGTATATGCACACCTGAGCCGCTAGAGGTCGGCAAAGTGGCGCATCGTGCCGGTGGGCAAATCGTCCTCAAGAGGGCTGTTGCCAGTTAAGAGGATTTATAGCATGAGGAAACAGAATATTGCAAGTCTTACCCATGGAAACAGAACTCACATAGACAGAAAAACAGTAAGCAGATATTATCAGTATCTAGATATGGGTAACCAATAACCCAGTTATATTTCGTTAATAGCTTACGCTTTGCTCTATTGGAACTATCCCTTTAATCATATTCTAAAATGAAAATGTTCACCAAGTGTACGACCTGCCCACCTGCCTGACCACTCCCACATCCACTCCTATATAAGCGGGGTCATGGCCACACCACAGCTCCTTCCCTATTTTCACCACCGAAGCCTGTGTCATAGCACCGCTTTAAGTTTAGTGTTTTATTTAATTTTATTTAATTTATTTTTTTACTATCTTTTTTCCCCCTCCTCTTTTTCCGATTTTTCTCCCATCCCACTGTTAGTCGTTATGCCAATTCCCAACTCCCTTCCTGGTTGTTGCGCACCCCCCCTACTGTTGGTCCGGGAGGCCGGAGACTATCACATGCTATCCTCCGACACATGCGCAGCCAGCCGGCAGCCAGCCTGGCAGCTCAGATTCTCACTGGGAGAGTGTATAACGTGTGGAAGGTCACACTACCTCCCTCCAGATCCTTCCTTCGCTGAGCAGGCCCCCCGACCGAACTGTAGGAGTATTTTTCTGTTTACAACGCCCAGGACCCACCCATCAGCTTTCCCACCCTCTAATACTGCCAATTGTATTAGTACGGATGACCAGCCAAACTGAAAACAATGTGGAGAGCTGGGATCGAACACGCGAACCCAGCGTCTCCAGCATTGGTCGTGAGTGCCTTGCCCACTGCACCACCTGGCCGCCCAAGTTTAGTGTTAAAGTAGTTAGTTTAGTTATAGGAGCTGTGTTGGCATTGTCTTTTGTTTCTCCCTCTCTCACTAAATTACCGGAGAAAGAAAGGACAATGTCGTCACCACCGGAACGTCTAGAGCAGTGGTTCTCAACTGGTCTAGCCTCGGGACCCAACATTTCCCTTAGTCATTAACCCTTTCCCCACCAATAACGTCGTACAACGGGTTTCAAGTTTATGCGAATTCTGCCAATAACGGCGTACAACGTGATTCTGATCATAATTTCATATTTTCGCCATGGTATTCATATTTCACTCACAGAGCCTTGTCGGATGCTATGTGAGCCAGCACAACTCTGCGAGTTGCAACCGGAAGTGGATCTCTTGTGATCCCGGTGTGTCTCCCTATTCCGTCCGGCCACTCGTTTATCATCGCGGGACTCAATACACACACCGTGGATATGGATCTTTGCCATAACTCAATAATCTACATGATTTGGGCGTGTATTAGTAATATACAAACCGGAAATGGATCGCATCGATCCCCACCACATAACTGGGATCTGTTTGCTCCACTCTCATCGCCCAACGGTACAAGGAGACTGACGTGAGTTTCAGCGTTTTGTTTATCATTTTCGATACAAACTGCTCTGATCAATATATCACCCATACTACATGAAGCATCTAACGACTATCACGGAATTATAAACGACCCCCCCGCCCCTCCGTTCACCCGCGCATGATCAGTCATACCGTTTAGGACCATGTACAGTTGAAATTTTTAATATAGCCTCGATCGGTATCAAACTGCATTTGATGATCTAATATATGCATTTGTGCCTATATCTCACGTTCTGGGAAATACTGCAGAAAACGATAAAAACATATTTATACTCTAGACGGTATTTTCGTATGAATGTGTGAATGAAAAAGTAAAACGTTCCTACATCCTGAACGATAGATAATCGATGTTGAATGGGCCATAGTAATGTCAATTTAGCAATACAATTAAAAAAGTTATAGCCCTGCAAAGAAGGTGAACATCTCCATAGACTTACAGTGCTGGCAGAGATCAAACAGCGATGGATATAAGCGTGGCAGAGAATGGGTTAAGTCGCGACACAAGTTTTTGAACCACTATGATTTATTTATTTCAATATCTTTTTTTTGCAGTAATACACAATCTTCCATGCACTGTTAAAACATGAAATAAACACAACAAAGTGCAACTTGTTGTGACTTTTTGATGATAACATAATTTGAATAGCTTGAAATATAATTTTTTATTATAGCAAAAGGTGTGTGTAATTAATTGGCATAAATATGTTCTATAATAGCCTTAATGGATATTTACGTTAAATTGTTTATTATATTGTTTAGAATAAAATTGCATTATAGGCTATATTTCTGTAACGCACCATTTTTGCCCCCAGTGGCAAGTCAGTTGAGCGCAGGCACAGCCCCACACCCAACGTTAATTGGAGACGCGTGCCACCTGTAAAAGGGTGTTTTGATCCTTCGGGAGAAGTGAGAATTTGTTTGTTAGATATAGAAGCCATGCCTCGCTGCTGCTCCGCCTAGAGAAACTTGTAAAGGGAAAACAAATTAAACAAAATGGATTTGATTTGCCTCCTGGTCGTGAATGAAAAAATTAAGAACGAAAACTGTGAACTTTGAATAATGTGTTTTAATAGAAAGAGGACATTGAACAGTTTATTGTGCAAACACAACTAGGGCTAAAAACCCAATGAAATAAAATAATAATAATAATTAGGGATGTCCCGATCCGATCTCGTGATTTTCCGAAGATCGGGATCAGCAAAAAAAATAAACCGGGATTTTAATTTTTTTACTTATTTTTTTTTATTCAACAAACATGACCATGTTCACGTCTTAAACTCATACTGAGGCCTTAGTTTTGGTTTTAAATTGCATATCATCATTCATTTATTTATTGTCACACAGAGCAGAAGAATTTTGCCAAAAAAAACCAATAGTATCCAGCTGCAGAACAGCAGACCGGCCACACTATCAGACCCAAATACATTTATATATATTTTTTTTTATCCCAATTTCTCACATTACATTCACCCTGAATGTTGACGTTATCCAGGTGAAAAGTTAACTTCATTCAAGCGAGGCATTGCAATCCTTGACATAAATCATTTGATGTATAATTAAATCAAAGGAAATGCGTTTGGGTCTGAGATTGTGGCTGGTCTGCCGTTCTGCAGCTGGATACTATTGGTTTGTTTTGGCAAAATTCTTCTGCTCTGTGTGACAATAAATAAATGAATGATGATATGCAATTTAAAACCAAAACTAAGGCCTCAGTATGAGTTTAAGACGTGAACATGGTCATGTTTGTTGAATAAGAAATAAAAATAAAAAATAAATAAATTATAAATAAAATAAAATTTAAATTATTATTATTATTTTTTTATCGGATCGGGAAATATCGGTATCGGTAGATACTCAAAATCTAAACTCCGTGTCGGTCAATTATTTTGTGACAATGACCTTGTAGCTATACATTATCCCTTACTTATAAGCCTCCTATTCTATATTATATAATAATATTTCAAATTGCATTAGTCCGGATGGAATAATTCAGTATTGTATCTACAGAACCTTCTGTTTAATCATCTTCCCTTTATTAATTTCCTTAGATCTTTTGTACAAATGATCTCAAGAAGGTACTGAACAAGATCAGTGGCCGTTTCTTATGTTTGGTCATTATTAGCCTGGTGTTATTCACTGTCAAAGATGCAAAGAAAAATCATAATTCATATTCTCCTTTGTTTCATCACAATTTAAGCAAGCCTAGACACAATATTTCTGACACTGTGAATACATTCCCTGAGGTCCATAGATGTACCTAGATACCAAGAATATGCAAATAGCCCTTGTGGAAGTGGAGCAATATTTCATTTTCCTAGGTATATATTTTAGGCAGATTTTCACCACGGGTGGAACAGGTTAAAGGAAAACTCCAACATTTTGGGAAATTAGCTTATTTGTCATCTACCCTGGAGTTAGACAAGAAGATACATACCTTTTTCTTCTCTGTGCATGCAGTAGGAGTAGGAAGACGTTGGCAACTAGGCTAATGGAGGAACCTACTTCCAGTGACTGACGTTAAGCTAGGCTAACGGTGCACGTCTTCCTACTCCTACTGCATGCACAGAGAAGAAAAAGGTATGCATCTTAACACTCCAACATTTTGGGAAATTAGCTTATTTGCCATCTACCCTGGAGTTAGACAAGAAGATACATACCTTTTTCTTCTCTGTGCATGCAGTAGGAGTAGGAAGACGTTGGGAACTAGGCTAATGGAGGAACCTACTTCCAGTGACTGACGCTAAGCTAGGCTAAGGGTGCGCATCTTCCTACTCCTACTGCATGCACAGAAGAAAAAAGGTATGTATCTTCTTGTCTAACTCCAGGGTAGATGGCAAATAAGCTAATTTCCCAAAATGTTGGAGTTTTCCTTTAACACTTTGAGTGCCAGCCACAAGAAATCTCGTTATTTCATGCCATGCGTTGAGTGCCAGCCACGAGAAATCTAGTTTTTAATCGTTTTTTTTATTAGCGATTTCCATTCATTTTTCATCAATCTAGCCTCACGTTACCACTGGGACTCTCTCTTAGCTCGAACAGGGAAAATACCACCCCCTATCGTCTCTCCGGATGGTATTGCACCCATTGGATTGGACTGAATGAAATGGATGGGGAAAAAGAACTCCAGAATCCACATTTTACTTATCAGGCATATAACCGGAGACGATCGGATTCATTGCCGACCCTCATAACAGCGTGGAATATGTGTTTCCAGTACCCAGCGTTGGATCAATAAACGCGATCGATATTTGGAATGGCGATCAGGAATTGGAATAATCTTTTTGGAGAACATCTGATCTGAGGTAAGGAATCTATTTTACCAGTCTTGGGATAATCAGAGTTTTTTTCACCTATATCTCAGCGTGTCCCATATGTGTGTGTGCGTGTGTGTGTGTGTGTTGATCAGGAAATGGATAATCGATTTTTCAGCCCGCTTCTCTAGCGTGCATAAGTACACATATACTATAGATAATCTAGCGTTTATTTGAAAACAATTCATAAATAGGCCAAAAAATGACAACGTGTTTTGTGTATTCCACTAAAGGGCGTTCCTGCAGAATCTATTTTATTTCTGGAAGTTTAAAAAAACTAGCGTTTTTCAAAATGGTATAAAACGGAAATGTACTGATTAAAAAACAATCCGTTTCGACAATGTTGACTGCAAACAAGTCATTGATAAGCGACGGGCGTATTAGACACATAATTTAAGATATAGTTTATGCGTTCGCAAATGTGCTCGCCCTCTAATTGAATAGAGCGCTGGCACTCAAGCGCTAATTCTAGCGCCCCCTGCTGGCACTCAAAGTGTTAAGGGTAATGATAAAAATAACGGGTGGCAAGTTATATATTCGCACTGGCATCGCGTCCCGCTCTTAAGCCATACCGAGATATACCTCATCTCATGTACCTAGTGTACTCCATCAACGAATAAACCAAATACACCCAGCACCTGCCAGGCCTCGCCCTACTGCCGTACTATATAGTACTGGGCGTGGCCACGACTCACTCTTCCTCTATTTTCGTTTCCATCATAGCGGATGCAGGACACCCTATGCAACTAGTTGATATGAAAAGTTTAGATAATATTGAGTGCTTACGGAGATTTGCTTACCCCTGGAATCTTCGGGGTATGTTCCAACGACACGTCGGGTCTATTCTGATGTTCCCTCGTCTTGTGGCAGCAGATCGAGGGACAGCGTGCGAGGTTGGCTATCGAGCCGGCTCGCACACAGGTAGGCCCTGTGTCATCAGGCATTGATGCTAGTGTTAGTAATGCTGGTTGTTTTGTTACACAACCGAGTTGTGTGTTGGCGCCAGTGGCGGGATGGTTTGGTGAACGTTCCCCTGAAGTGGACGGTTTCTAAGCGATCCTGGAGCGTGCTGCTAAACACTAATGCTAACGCTAAATGCTAACGCTAATGCTGAAATGCTGGGCACTGTTCTAATGTTCCCCGCCGTGGGATGTTGCAGCTTTTCCCTCCTCTTAACCGGTTCATTGATGAAGGTCAGTCGGTAGCTAATGTGGGGGGTTTTGCTGAGTCCTATTTTACCCTTTTTACGGGTAAATGGGTTGACAACAGGGTGCAGGGCGGGTGTGCCGTGGCTAGGTAGCCAGGTAGCATCGATCCTGTGCCCCGGCGGGGTTGGACGTATGCTTGAGAGAGAGTCCGCCCGGCGGGTGGCAGTATGGACTGATGAGAGCTATACTGCTGCAGGATGGAATTTAGCGTTGGCCAGTGTTGTGGCTCAGCTGACTGTTTTTCTGTCCACATTAGTGTCGAACGCTATGCTATGTTGGGCTACTGTTTCTGTTCTGTCTCTCTGCTACGGGACTGTCTGTCTATACTACAGTCTTCCCTCCTCTCAACCATTCATGCTGACGGTCAATCGGTGTCTACTGGGGGAGTAGTGCTGGGGGGGCTTTGTTTACCTTCATGGGTAAATGGGCTGAGGTCTAGGGCTGGTGTGCTGTTGTGAATATTATGAATGAATGCGGGACTGGTTCTCTCTGGTCCGCCTCCCCTTAACGTTGTGTGCATGGGCTTGCCCATTCTACAGTATGTTCGTGGTGTTAGTTCATTTATTCATTAACCCCTTCATGGTGCACACCACAGTGGAGGTTGCTGGTTGCAACCACCACTGGTGCTCCGTGTTAGCATCAGTCCTTTGCTTTTGACATGTTGAAACAGTGCCCCGCCCGGCCGACGCCATGAGGTGGGTCGGCCCGGCGAGTGGCTGGTTGGCTGCTAAATCCTGTACCGCCACGGTATGGAATTGGCAGCGATTAGTAACTGTGTTCGAATTGCTGTTTTTTCTATAAAAAAATGGTGTCTGGTGGCGGGGCCTTGAGGGCCAGCCGACATCGACACATCGCGCAAGGTTGTTGACGTTATTAGCTTTGACCTAGCCACAAGCTATAACCGCTCAGGGCTCCCCTCTCCGCAGAGGAGTTTGGTCTTCCGCTGGAGCGCGAGCGGTATTTGTCCTAGGCCCCACACCGCCTCACACCGCGCAGCCAGAAGAAGAGAGAGCACGGCCATGCGGCTATGACGAGGCCCTCGACAGGCGGCCATGTTTTCCCCCGCCAGAGGTATCCTGGGCGTTGAATCGACAGGTGTCCACAAGGCCGACAGCCTTGGCGGCCGAGGGATCGGCCATGTTGGATGAGCTCGGCTTGGAATATACAAGCCGTCGCCGTCCTACCGCGAGCAGCCCGCTCTCCGATCACTCTCTCCCCCAACACCAGCGGAAAAGGGGCTCTGATTGTTTCATTTGGCTGCGGGCCGCGTGCCTTCGTTGAAGCGCATGCGGCCCCACTTTTCGCTTATCATGGGGACAGGGGCTGACACCCAGTTGATGGCTGAGCCTGGGTCTGTCCGTGAGAATGTTGTGCTGTCAAGCGGCTCCCACACCATAAGCTGTGTTGGTTGAGCCTGGTGTTACGTCTGTAAACTATAAGTGTTGTCAGCAGGGGGGCTCGAAACCTTTTTGAGGCACACAGTGTGGGCTTCCCCGACCTTGCCTTCGCCAGGCCAGGTATCATGTTGGTGCCTCCCACTCCTGAAAGATTGGCAGTGGTCTCGCAGGCGCGCGTGATTTGGGTGGTAGTAATATCACTGCAGGGCTACGGTGTGTAGGAACCCATGGGGGCCTCACACCTTGCATGTCCGGCTGCAGAACAACTCCTCAGCATGTTCTGGAGGGGTGTTCAGTGGGGTAGCTTTTGTCACCTAGAACTGATGTCAGCTTTCCCCGTATCAAACCGGCCCTTTCTGTCGGGGTCCCCCCTTGGGTGCGATTGCCTCGTGGGTAGTGTCAGGGTCAGATGTCCCGACACGGAACGCTCTGCTCGCACGGGTCCAGGGTTGGCTATGCACAGCGGGTGGGACCGGGCCGCCTATCTACAGTTCCTAGCGGACCTGCGCCACATGGCGGCGGGTGCGTTGGGAGTGTCATCACATATGGCTACAGCAGTACCATATGTCGAGGTGGATGGAGAGAACGCTGAGGCGGGGACTTTCTTTTTTTTTTTTTTACACTTTTTCTCCCATTTTTCTATATTTTTCTCCCATCCCAATTTCGTATCATCCAATTCAACCCTCCCCTGTCACGAACGCTGTTTCTTGCCTCCCACAAGCCGGCTGCAATGTGGACTAAGTCATACATAGCACAAGTCCCCTCCGGTACCTGAGGTAACAGCAGTCGCATCTTTTCACCTGCGCAGCTCGATCTCTCAGTGGCGAGGAGTAACGCGTGGGAGGCTCACGCTGCCCCCGACACTTCCTGATTCGACTGCGCAGGCGCACCAACCGACCTGTAGGAGTCGCTGTCCACAACGCCCGATCCCCACCCATCAGTTTCCCACCCCCTAATACGGCCAATGTGTATTAGTACGGACGACCAGCTAAACTGAAAGCAAATGTGGAGCACTGGGCTCGAACAGGCGAGCCCAATGTTTCCAGATTTCGTGGCGAGCGCCTTGCCCACTACGCCACGTAGCCGCCCTGAGGCGGGGACTTATATTTACACAACCCCACCCGTTTTCGGGTTTGGTACAGACCCTATTGTCAGGGTCACCAGCAGTGACAGCTCTGGTCGATGAGATCCGATCTCTGTGGACGAAGCAAGCCATCGTCATGGCGTTTTCCTCCCGGTGTTCTCTGGTGCCTGAGAAAACGGGAGGGGGGGGGGGTCGTCAGACCCATGTTGGACCTGTCCCATGGGAAGGTTCGGCTTTTTTTGGATCATCTCCTACTTGTTGAACACTGTCAGGTGGGGGTCTGGTTCTCCTCCATAGACCTGTAGGATGCGTGTTCGCATCCCCGATCTTCCGTCCTAGGGCTTACCTATGCTTCCTTTTGCAGGGTTAGCGTATGAGTACCAGGGGCTGCCGTTCGGCTTTTCTCTGGCTCCCCGCATCTTCACCAAGTGCGTGGAGGCCGCACTGGGGCCTCTGCGTCGTCAGGGGTTACGAAGTGTATTCTGCCCTGCCGACGTTCCTGTCCTTGGCGGCCAAGGTGGATCGTCAGGTCTCATGCCAGGCAGGTTTCCTACCAGCCTGGGGTTGCTGTAGACTGGAAGTAGAGTACTCCTCTTCCCAGTCAACGGGTGGAGTGCTATGAGCATCCCTCTCAGAGCGTGTTGTGACACGCTCGGGAGGTTCCGTCCTAGGACGGTTATGGCGCTGTCCGTGATACGCCTGCTCGGTATGAGGGCATCTGCTCATTCCGTGGTCCCTCTTGGCCTCCTCTTCACCCCAGGAGGAGGTTACGGAGGTGGTTCTTTTCCAGTATGGAAATAGACCCGGTGAGAGGCAACTCAGGACGGACAATACGACGTCAGTGTCGTATATCGACAGACAGGGAGGAGTATGCTCCCCCCGTCTGCACCGGGCGGCTGGCTATGGGCGTTCTCCATCTGCGCGGCCTGAGGGCTCTCCACATCCCCGGCAGGGTGAATGTGGGTACAGGTGTAATATCGCGGGGCGGTCCTCACCCTGACGGGTGGGGATTACGTCCGGACATAGTCAGGCAGGTCTGGGACCACCAAGAGCAGTGTGTTTGCGTACTGACCGTCTTGGTGGCACCCTCTGTGATGTTTTGGATCGACACGCGTACCTACCCCCCTCTTAGGGCTGGGGGCGGCGGCGTGACTAGGGCACGGGACTGGTCCTGGTCGCGCCAGACCAGATCAGTTTAACCCGTTGGCCGCCGGGGCGCAGACAGGTTCTGGTTCCCCAAGGGACTCTGTGCTTTCCCGGGGGGAAAATGCCAGGTCGGGCCGGACGTCACAGGGGTTGATTTCATGAATGTGTGTGTCATCTACATGTCACCTTGAGTTGCCCTTAACATTGGCGTGCATTGGTCCATACTGTGTTGTACCTTTTTGCACGATGTTAGGGGGCTGGTCCTTCTCCATTTGTTTCACCCCTCCCTGTTAAATCGGGGATGGGAGGGGGCTGTCGTGGAGGCTGCTTCTGTCAACTCCTCTATGCATCCCTGTGTAGGTCCTGGTCTGCCAGGCCCAGGTCGGGCCTTGCCCTCAATAACCTGTTGGCCTGGGTTAACCCTTTTTAAACCTGAAACGCTTGAACTGCATTATATAGCCTGTGTATACACGCAGTTGTGTTTCTGGGGTTTCTTAGTGGGTTAAGGGAGCACCCACCTCCTGTTATAATAAACATAGGGGGGTGGTTGTCTCCCCGGTGTGTTGGTAACAGAGTCGACTCGCGGGTTGAGGCCGGGCTTGACCCTGTCTGCCCGAGAGCATGCCCCCGCATCTTTCATGACGTCTGCCAATTGTGTCAAACTCTTTCTCTGAACCTCGACCCGTGGGATTAATAAATTGGCGGGGTCAGGGTTCGTGGAGATTGTGCCATGGTGCACAGCATACCGGAACACCCTTTCCTCCGGGATACTGTTCTTACAGTAAGCCCCTTAGGCGCCTGTCTAACAGTCCGCAGTGCCAAGGGGAGAAGGGCCTTCACCTGGTTTAGGCCCTGTCCGATACGCTGGCGATGTGGGGGGTGGTGTCACCAGTGACCGTCTGGTGGGGTCTCGATGCCACAGCCTCATGGACCTCACCAGGCCCCTTTTTTCAGGGGGTCCTAGCCCCGGGTGGCCTGAGGCTGGGACCTCCTCCGCGTTCCGCTGCTACGGCCTTGCCACGGGTTTTTTTTATTTTAAATTTGTTTACCCTGTCCCCGCGATATTTGGGGCTGTGACGGGGGTTTTGCTCACGTCGGTTCCCTGGTGGCGTGTGGGATGCGTGTCTGAGTAGTCGCAGGCCCTTCTAAACAAAGGTAAGTCCCACGGTCTGCTCACCCTGTGCGTTTGAGGCGCTAAACCCTCTTCGCACAGTCAGGTCCGATCTCCCTTCCGTCCCTATCTAGGGGGGGCGGGGGGGGGGGGGGGGGGGCCCGGATCCTCCCCGGTTCTGATGGTTGTAGGGGACCTCAGCAGGTGCATCTGTCGGGCTTACGCTCTGCTCAGCTCTTGTGTTCCAATAGAGCAAAGCGTAAGCTATTAACGAAATTTAACAAAGGTTATCCTATAACCCTAGTTATATGAGTAATAGCGAGCGCTTTGCTCTTACTCACTGAGGACCCCACGGTTTTCCGTTTCGGCTGTGAAAGACTGGGAAAGGAGCTGTGGTGTGGCCATGACCCCGCTTATATAGGAGCGGATGTGGGAGTGGTCAGGCAGGTGGGCAGGCCGTACACTTGGTGAACATTTTAATTTTAGAAAATGATTAAAGGGATAGTTCCAATAGAGCAAAGCGCTCGCTTTTACTCATATAACTAGGGTTATAGGATACCCTTCGTTCAATACGACGCAGGATATGGAGTACACACAGTCATACTGCCACAGAAGGTGAAAACAACACTCGGACCAGGAGTGGCAGGGGTGCAGGCCTTTTATCCTGGCTCAGTGATGGGGTGATAGCTCACAGGTGTGTAGGCCGGCCCAGGTACTGATGGTTGAGGCGGGAACAGATAGAGACTTATATATGGCTATGAAGACCTGCTGACAGATGGGGGGATAAATGCCCTGGCTGCGGCTGTAACACAGGATATAAGTTTACCCCAACATTGAAACAAGATATGACATTTACATGCACAAACTCATGAACTATCCCAAATATTATGCTAATATGAATGTGAATATTATGGTAACAAATTACATGCACTGTGTTACTGCCTTGTGGCTGTTGGATATGAACTTGTCATAAGACAGAGATGCCTGTATTGAGTGCAGTGTGAATGCTCAAGCTGAAGTAACCAGAGCACGCAGTCATGTTTGTTTCGATGCTATGTCTATGCATAATGAATGTCTTTACTAGTGCAGAACGAGATGTTTCTTTTTACAGGTGGCATATCAATGTCCACTTACAGTGTCACATTTGGCAATCAGATCATCCTCAATGCAGCAGGGCCAGAACAGAAAATCTCTCCTGAGCCATTGTAGATCTAAGTCAGTTCCCAATCCTCCTCAAAACTGAGAAATCTATGTTTTGTTATATAGCCACATTAGCCAGTTAGCTAGGTATTGTTATAGCCATAGCAAGTCAAGCCATGTGTTCCTTTCAAGATTCAATATATTTATTTGTCATATGCACAAACAGTTACATGGCACAATGGATATCTTACTTTGCTATTCCCCCCTTCACAGAGAATAACAAATAGACTTATAGACTTAGGGTGTGTTCACATCTGAAAGTCCGGACTTTCCGTGGATAGTCCGGACTTTCTGGTCGACCAAATGTGAAAATGATACATTGTTTGCTTTTGGTCTGCGTTCACACTACCCTGTTTGGTGCGGATCTAATTTGTAAACAAAGGACATGCTGTCGCATCTATTGGACTATAGCACTCACAAACGTAATCAGTTGCCGGCAGCGTAATGAGAGAGATACTATTATGAGCACGGCGCTAGTCGACGAGAGAGAGAGAGAGAGAGAGAGAGAGAGAGAGAGAGAGAGAGAGAGAGACCTTCCCTTCCCTTCCCTTCCTGCGTAAGCTGTCAACTACTAGACAGCTGCATAGAAGCAGCTCGAGATGCGTTGTTGTTACAGAGCTGGTCCACGCTGCTATTATGAAATTACCCAAAAAGTAAGCTTTTTTTTTCTTTATCTGAGAGAATGTCCGCGAATGTCCTCCTCATGCAGGAGAAAGTTGGGGGGTGCGCGCGGCGCGAGTCTATAGAGAGAGAGGAAGAGAGAGACTGCGTCTAGAGAGGAGAGAGAGAGAGGGAGGAAGAGAGAGACTGTCCGCGTGCGGTGCCAGTCTAGAGAGGAGTACGCTACTTTGCTTCCTGGATTAGGTACTATAGTTCGATTGAAACGAACCGAGTCCCAACTTTTCAAGAGGACCATGGTTCGGTTGTTTGGTCCTCATTATAGTTCGGTTTGTGTTCACACCTGTACAAACCAAACGGACTATCGATCTAAAGGGACCATGGTCCACTTAAAGGGACCATGGTCCACTTAAAGTGGACCAAACAGAGTAGGTGTGAACGCGCCCTTAAACTACTATATTAAGAAAAGGTTTAATGCTAAAATAAAGAATCTTTAAAAAGATAAAATTAAGTAGAAAAATAAGGCATAGGCGACAGTTCATGCAGTTCACAGTGTAGTGGTAGAAAGATATAAAGTGCATTATGCATTGTTGCAAATAATGGTAGTGGAAATATGATACCTTTTAATGAATTTAAAACACAGTTTGGACTGAAAGATACGGAATTTGTATCTTATTTACAACAATCTTTTATTAAATAATTTTTGTCTAAAGGAATAGATATAGGAACAAATAGATTCATTAATGGGAATTACGGCCAGGAAAGGCATTGTCTCTGCAATGTAGGGGGGGGGGGGGGGGGGGTGTTGAGGGAGCTGTGCATATGAATAGAAACTGTCAGTCTCATGGTCCTGGATTTCAGACTCCTGTAGTGTCTGCCTCATGGCAGCAGAGTGAAGAGTCTGTGCTGGGGTTGTGTTCTGTCCCTGATGATGTTGTGTGCTCTTCTGGTGACCCTGGTGGAATAAATGTCTTGAAGTGTGGGGAAGGCTGCTCCTGAGATGGACTGGGCAGTTTTTATCACACGCTAGAGTGCCTTCCTGTCCTGGGCAGTGCAGTTTCCACCATACTCTCGGCTGTACTGAGATTTATACAATGGCATGCACATTTCTTGATTCTGATTGGCTTAAACAGTTGTTTCAGACGTTGTTATTTCGTATAACACACTCCACGTGATCCCAGAACCCGCCCACAACCGAATTACTTTTTTTCCGAATCACTCCGCCGTTCATTCTTTTACTGAATGAAACCAAGATGGCGGACAATAATCTTATGAATGGATGTATTGATTTAGTCATTACGACTCATTCAAAATAGATAAATTCACTTGGAATATGTTAGTTGTTTACACAATGTTGGATTATGTAATTGGTTTGTCATGACTCTGTGAGGGCTGGCCCAGTACTGCGCGCTTCCAGGTGCCAATTACCATCACGCACCTGAAAGGAGTTTCCAATAAGCTCGACGGGAGCCCTCTTATACACGGTTTTCTGAGCATTCAGTGTCGGGTCGTTTTGGTCACCACCAGCTACTGCTTGTTCCTCTTGTGTGTGTCTCCAGTATGCCCTTGGAAGTTGCCGCTGTTACCTCTCTCTGCCTCCGTGGACCCATGCCTCGTATTTACACTTTGCCCTTGGTGAGTTTTTGGAAGTCTATTTTTTGATGCTCTAATATCCAAATTTGTATTCCTGGACTCAATAACTTCATCTGTTTTTTGTGTGTTCCTTAACACTGAAGAATTGTCGCTTTGTTTTGGTACTGGACTCTGCCTTGTTACTGGACTGCCTCGTAATCCCTACATTTCTATTAATGACATTCTCCGTTTTCTTTTTCTCCACGAGTGGATTATCAATAAGCTGCAGAGCCGCAGAGCCACAGAGCCAACTCTGCTCTGGGCAGAGCCGCAGAGCCCTACTCTGCTAAAGGACATTCCCCCCGAATGCATTTACGTTATTTTTGCTCATTTCTGTTTGTGAAATAAATACGCCCATTGTTTTTGGCTAACTCTGAACTACCTGTCTGTGTCTCATCATCATCATCATCATCATCATCATCATCATCATCATCATCATCATCATCATCATCATCATCATCATCATCATCATCATCAAACCTTTATTTGAATAGGCAGGTTAATTAAGAACAAGTTCTTATTTTCAATAACGGCCTATTTGGGGGTAAAAAGCCCCCTAGGGGAAAGGGGATGGGGGATAAAATCAAATAAATAAAAATAAAACACAAAGGAACATTATTAAAAAGGCAGGACATACATACAGAGCAACAACTGAACTGAACAACAACTGGCGGACAACAGAAAAATAGTGGCAGCATGGTGTTAGCACATGGAGAAACATCTACATGAGTGCTCTAGGGAGTTTGTTAAAGTTTCCTTAAACAATCGAATTGAAATAAACGTTTCCATATTTAAGGTTTTTTGTAGTGTGTTCCAGCTATCAGCTGCTGCGTACTGAAAGGAGGAACGGCCTTGTGAGGAGTTGGCATGGGGGGCGTTTACCAGGATATGTGTGGCTGACCGGGTGTGGTAATTTGGGAGTGGACGAGGGTGGACTAGGCGAGTAAGGTAAGGGGGATTACGGCCTAGAAGTGTTTTATATACAAAGGCCAGTCAGTGGATGTTGCGTCTAATCTCCAGGGAGGGCCAGTTTACTAGGGAGTATAGCTCGCAGTGGTGGGTCCTGTAGGGGGCATTGGTAGCGAAGCGAATGGCGGAGTGATATAGGATATCTAAGCGCTCTAGATCACCTTTACGGGCCAAGCGGTAGATTACATCGCTAAAATCAAATAGCGGCAGGACAGTCATCTGGACCAGGGTGAGTTTAGCAGATCTAGTGAAGGAGGAACGGTTCCTATACAGAAAGCTAAGCCTTGCTTTGACTTTGGCCTGCAGTTTAGTTAGGTGTTCAGAGAAGGAGAGTTTGGTGTCGATCCACATTCCCAGGTATTTATAAGAGGTGACCATTTCAAGCTTTTTGCCATCGGCGGCTACAATGGTGCCAGTCTGGGAGGTACCCTTGTGGCCGAACCACATAACTTTGGTCTTGCTGGTGTTTAGGCCCAGGCAAAGGGCGGAGAAACCAGCTTGGATTTTTAGAAAGCTCTCCTGGAGAGTTTTCAGGACAGCATCCGGGGAGGGACCAGAGGTGTACAGGACTGTGTCATCAGCAGTGTTGTGCTAGTTACTGAAAAATAGTAACTCAGTTACTTTACTAGTTACTTCATTTCAAAGTAACTTCGTTACTGTACTAGTTACTTACACCCAAAAGTAATGAGTTACTGTGAAAAGTAACTATTTAGTTATTTAAAAAAAAAAAAAAAAAAAAAATTGCTCAAGTCCCATGCCCCATATACTCAAAATCGGTTGATCAACTTGACAGTTTCCATTCACATCACCGAACTCTGCTAAGCAATGTGGTCTAGAGCGTTTCATTATATATTCCCTCCCCGCTGTATGTATATTTCTCTCCCACCCACCCACCCCCTCCTAATGTACAGTCCCCTCCCCATCATATGTATATACTCTGTCAGGATCTAGGGGTAACAGTACTGTATATTTGAATACCGCTTATGTCACAAATGTATCAGTACTAAATACCTATATGTCCTTATGCCATAAATGTCATGTATGTTGTGTATGTCATAAATGTCTATATGAATTGAAAATGGGGGACCCTGATGGAAACAAGACAAACGTCTTTCTCAGGTCTGCATCCCCTTAACAATTGTATGTATTGAGCCGTACTGTATTGTACCCATTCTGCAATCTGTTAAATAAAGTTTTCATTCATTCATTCATTCATTCATCCATTCATTAATTCATTCATAACCATCTTGCAGCGTTGTTTAAGATATCAATCAAAGCATTGCAACGTTAGAATAGTTAGGATATCAATTGTGCATGAAAGGACTATATTTATATTGTTTGATTAGTATTATGAGATTCCCTGGCAGATTTCGTACAGTCAAAGTCCGTTGATCTTGAGTTTCAGTGAACACATTGCACTCACCGTCACCAGTCTGCGGTGGTCGAGATGTAACGTTAGTCCAGTTGACTCCAGCAGCCCTTCAAACATGTTCTTTATCTCGTTTCCATGTTGTATATTAATTATCTCTCCAAGTAGTTGCTAAATGGTTTGTTAGTTCGTTATTATTACTGCATTCTTATTATGTAGATTCATAGCGAGCGTCCTCTTGTTGTTTACTGTAGAGAGCGTCTATTTCTTTCAGAACGTCAGTGGCCAATCAGAAGTGCGAAAACCAGAATGAGGCTACGGAAAGAAATAATAATAATAATAATACTTCGTTTTATATAGCGCCTTTCAGTCTACAGTAAACAAAACAAACGCAGGCGAAATAAGGACGCTCGCTATGAATCTACATAAAAAGAACGCAGTAACGAACTAACAAACCATTCAGTAACGTAAGTAGCGTTACTGAATTTCAAAAGTAATGCGTTAGAGTACTAGTTGCGGCAAAAAGTAACTTCGTTTCTGTAACGCGTTACTTTGTAACGCGTTAGTCCCAACACTGGTCATCAGCATAGAGGTGAATTAGGGAGTTTCCAGCGAACTGGCCTATGTTGTTTATATAGATGGAGAAGAGGATTGGAGCTAGTAAGGAGCCTTGGGGGACCCCCTTAGAGATGGATAGGGACTGGGTTAATAGGTTGTCGGTTTTTATTGACTGAGTGCGATCAGAGAGGTAGTTCTCGAACCATGCTACACTGTGATTAGTGACACCAATGTCTCTCAGCCGCTCCAAAAGCTGTTCATGATCCACAGTGTCAAAGGCCTTGGCCAGATCTATAAAGGCAGCAGCACAGTATAGTTTGGAGTCAAGGGCATTGAGGACATCATTGAGGACTTTCATCGTAGCAGTCTCACATCCATGCCCTGAGCGGAAGCCAGATTGGTTTTCCGAAAGTATGTTGTAGGTTTCTAGAAAGTTGTTTGCAAACTAGTCTCTCTAGCACTTTTGCTATACAGGGTAAAATTGAAATTGGGCGGTAGCAGTTGGGGTCAGTATTGTTTCCTCCTTTGAACAGGGGCCGTACCAAGGCTGCTTTCCAAGCAGAGGGCAGTTCTGCTGTATGCAGGGATAGGTTACATAGATGGGAAATAGGTTCAGCAATGATGGGGGCTGCAGTTCTGTAGAAAAAGGGGTATAACCCGTCAAGGCCAGGAGGTTTCTTGGGGTCGAGTTGGTGTCGTGCTGTTGGGGTTGTTTACAAACCATAACATTACGACCCGACCATGTCGACCCCAGCTGACACAGACGGTGTTAGAGCAGCCTTGGCAGGTCAGATCCAGCTGACCAACGACCACACCCAACAGCTAGAGGCGGCTGCGGCTGCTGTGCAGGAAATCCAGATTTCTCTAGACACTCTAACCACCTAGCAGACTGCGCAGGGTAGTCAGCAGGCGGAGATTCTACACCAGCTGCAGACCCTCAGTGCAGCATTTAACACCCTGCTTTTAACCCCACCAGTGGCAGGAGTCCCAGCCGGACCACCACCCGCCTCCGTGACTAACCCTGCACCTCCAGACCCCGCTCCTCGGGAGCCCCATCTCTCCAGCCCACGACTGTTCGACGGTAACTTCGAGGACTGTGCCACGTTCATCATGCAATGTGAGTTAGTTTTCATTCATCAACCCAGCAGATTTACGACAGAGGGAGCCCAGGTGGCTTACATGACTAACCTGCTCACAGGCCGAGCAGCACAGTGGGTTACTACTTCCTGGTCCATGAGGGCTGACTTCTGTTTTTCATACACAGATTTTGTGGCAGAGCTCCGAAGGGTTTTCCACCACCCAGCTCCTGGAGCCCGGTTGGGCACCTTCCAGCAGGGTAGTGGCAGTGTCACCGACTACGCGCTGGAGTTCAGACTGGCCGCAACCGAGAGTGGTTGGAATGACCGGGCGCTTCATCTCACTTTTCTGATGGGGCTCAACAACGCTTTAAGAGACCAGCTCACCACCCGGGAGGAGCCCGATTCGCTCGAGGCCCTATTCAGCCTCGCCATCCGCATCGACGGACACCTCTGGGAGAGAAGGCGTGAGCGAGCCAGACTGGGATCCCCAGCCATTCCCCAGACCTCCCGCACTCATGACTGGACTGCTGCTCGTCCTGCCTCCTCCACGACTGGTGGTCCCTTCACCTCCCGGCCTGTGACCAGGGAGGAACCCATGCAGCTAGGACGCACACGCCTTAGCCCGGCCGAACGGGAGTCCCGGCTCAGGTCCGGCCTTTGCCTCTACTGCGGCCTTGATGGACACCTTATCTACAATTGTCCTACCCGGCCAAAAGACTAGGCTTGCTGGGACCCCGGGAGATCCTAGTGAGTCGTTTTTCCTGTTCCCACACCCATCCTAACCATCTGACGAGCGTCACCCTGGCCTGGGCGGACCAGCGGGCGACGGTGGGTGCACTCGTTGACTCGGGGGCTGATGAGAGCTTCCTGGATTTTGAGTTTGCCACCCAGGCCAATATTCCACTTGAGAACCTCGAGAAACCCTTGGAGGTCTTCGCGTTGGATCAGCACCGCCTGGCCGACATCACTCAACGCACCTGTCCTGTCCTCCTCACCATTGCTGGTAATCACGTTGAGAGACTCCAGTTCTTTATTACCAGGTCCCCTTCAGTCCCAGTAGTTCTGGGTCGTCCCTCGCTCGTGCTGCATGAGCCCCACATCGCCTGGTCCTCCGGCACCATCATGGGGTGGAGCTCCTCCTGTCATGCCCAGTGTCTTCAGGCTGCGTCCAGTCCGTCGCCCCGGAGTTCCCCTAGTGTGTATATTAACCGAGCGTGCGTAGCGCGCGAGATGGGGCATCTCTCTCTCTTTACCTAATATTTTGATTCTATCCTGACTTTTTTCAGTTGGAAGGGCAGTCTATATGCGTAACGGTACATTTTTTTAATTTTTTTTTTTTTTTTTAAGGGGCACTTTTTTATGGGGCTCAAAAAGGCAGGTGCTCAAGCACCCCTTGGCCTCTATGTGTGCACGTGCCTGCTATCAGCCTACCCAGCATGTAATAGAACTCAACTTGTTATTATTGGCGCATAGATTGCAGAAATACGGGAACGTTTTGATTATATTTAAGAGGCTTTGGCATTGTAAAACGAAATAAGTGGAGTTTCGAAGCTGTAAGCAGAATACAAGTCATAGGAACACCCACGACAGTGTTCTTCCCCCTTCCTACTGTATAAGAAAGAATTAAAAACGCATTGCAAGGAGAACAGAGGTTATTTGTTGAGTTTATGTGCAATGTTCCCTCTAATTTTTTTTTCGGTCTGAGCAAACACTCAAACCTCCTGAGCAGACATCAGCAACTACTGAACAATATACGTCACCTTCCGATTAACCGGTTGGTTGATAAGCGGCGGTTTGTAAAAAATAATTTACCTCAATATCCAACATAAAAATCTACACATTTTGCTGATACACAGAAATACACAAAATATGTATTTGACCATTGACGATATAGAGCAACGTCCTCCCTCCCTCTTCTTTCTCTCCCTCCCTCTAAACCTCTCACCTTCCCCTCTGCTTCATTCCTCCTTTCTGTTATTCAGATACACATCATTAAAAAAAAGTCACTTGTTTCCAGACTCCTTTGGTCTGGTCTTAGCTCTTACTTAGTCCTTTCTGTTAGTCTGTGTGCACACTGCACATAAGAACACCTGCACATCAGAACACTGCACATCAGAACACTGCACATCAGAACACTGCACATAAGAACACCTGCACATCAGAACACCTGCACATTAGAACACTGCACATCAGAACACTGCATATCAGAACACTGCACATCAGAACACTGCACATCAGAACACCTGCACATCAGAACACTGCACATAAGAACACTGCACATAAGAACACCTGCACATCAGAACACCTGCACATCAGAACACTGCACATCAGAACACCTGCACATCAGAACACCTGCACATCAGAACACTGCACACCAGAACACCTGCACATCAGAACACTGCACATCAGAACACTGCACATGAGAACACTGCACATCAGAACACCTGCACATCAGAACACTGCACATCAGAACACCTGCACATCAGAATACTGCACACCAGAACACCTGCACATCAGAACACTGCACACCAGAACACCTGCACATCAGAACACTGCACATCAGACCACCTGCACATCAGAACACTGCACATCAGAACACTGCACATCAGACCACCTGCACATCAGAACACTGCACATCAGAACACTGCACAGTGCACATCAGAAAAGAGTCACTTGTTTACTCCTCTTTCCTAGCATTACTGAGGCACCATCAGAGGTCAGCATTAGTGCACTGCAACCTTGCCCAGGCCCGACGGGGCCCGGCGGGTTCGGGCTGGGTAGGGCTTTTTTTTTATGAATAATTCGGGCTCGGCCGGGCCCGGGCACCGCCGTTTTTTTTTTTTTTTTTTTTTTTTATATAACTAGGGTTATATGATAACCTTCGTTTTAAGATTCGCTTTATCTTTTGTGCCAGAGAAACATTTGGATGTAATTACTGCAGCGCGCAGGGAGAAGAACTCAGGGGACAAGTTCAACTCGATTGGTTGTGTTGGAATATAGCCAGTTGGCGAACGTTTTAATTTGTTCTTGGGATGTATGTAGCCGGTTTTGTTAACGGTGTTCAACGCGTTGCTGACGTCGTGGTGAGTGATATGTTTATTATTTGCTGGGTCGCGACTCGCTACGTGTTTTGTTGCTCTGCTCGAAATCTGATTTCTGTTTTCTGTTTGTTTGTTTGACTGAGTAGGCTATTGTGTGTCGTGTGTGTGTGTGTGTGTCAAAGAAGATTCTATAGCCTTCAATACGTTTTGAGGCTGATGTGTGAGTCAGTCTATATAAGCGAGCACTGGGAGAGACGGCATTGCGAAATGCTTCTTCGTTTTGTTTATTTATTACGTTCATATAAAACCGTGTTTCGAATATTTAAAACAAATACAAAAAAAATTATATTTTAATAATAATAATTTTTTTCGGGTTTTCATGCGGGCTAGGGCTTAAAATATTATTTACAGTCGGGCTTATTTTCGGGCAGGGCCTGAAGTTCAAGGGCTCGGGCAGGGCTCGGGCTTTATTTCAAGGCCCTTGCAGACCACTAGTCAGCATCACCATTCTCTGCATATTCATGTCTAATTCATGTTTGGAATAAAACTGCGTGATGGCCTCAACAATAGCTGGAGCAAAAAAATAAAAAAAACAACAACAACAAAAAAGTAAAAAAAAGTATAAAAAAAAGAGAAAAAAAAAACAATAGCTGGAGCAGTTCATGACGTGTACAGTAAATGACCAATTATGGCTTGGTCAGTATTCCAATGTACAGTGTACAATGTGTGTGTGTCCCCTACCCACCCCCCCAACCTCCAATGTACAGCCCCCACCCATCCACCCAACCCCACCCCACCCACCCAACCTCCTCCAATGTACAGTTTCTACGTCAAATGTATATACACGCTTTTTTCTGGACACTTTTGTATCACAAACAGTACTGTATTTGCAAATCTGATATGTCATAAATGTATAGATGTAGCAGTACTGTCTATCTGTATGTCATGTATGTCATGTTATGATGAATTGAAAATGGGGGACCCTGATGTAAACAAGACGAAAGTCTTTCTCTGGTCTGCATCCCCTTAACAATTGTATGTATTGAGCTGTACTGTACTGTACCCATTCTGCAATCTGTTAATACACTTTTCAATCAATCAATCAATCAATCAATCAATCAATCAAACGTTAACTGAATGATGCATCATGCCACCAAACTCAAAATCATTTTCCTCCCTGTATTTTATATACAGAACTAGCATTTTTTGCACTGTGATGTCTGTGCTCTCATCTACTATCAAAGTATGAAACGGGGCATTTCGAATATTGCACATAGTCTCATTCTGTACAATTGCATTGATTGACTTCACAAACTCAAAGGCATAGTTGTTGCTCCGCCAGTGTTTTGGGATACTCACATATTTTGCCACATGATCATGGATCTGTTGAACAGCATCGATGCGTTCATTTGTATGCCGAGTAGTACATTGTCAATGAGCACTTTCACTTGCTGGCTGTCAGATCTGTTCTTTTGCAACTGCTTATTCCTGTCGTCGTGTCTCGCCCGTCCGCGTGTATATTTTCCCTAACGCTTTCACTTCCGCGTCGGCTGCTGCAGATTCAGGAAGGGCCAAACGTTTAGGCAAATCACAGACGCCGATACTAAAACGTCTCTCTGTGGTGCCACGCAATAGGTTGGATCGTATCCAAGAGCTAGCCAACCCAGAACATGTAAATTACGTGCATCCAAACAAACGTCTTTTTTTTCGTTTCTGTGCGCAACCGATTTCAGATGTGCGCGGGAGCATTTGGCCATGTGCGTGCGCGCGCACCTTAGGGGGAACATTGTTTATGTGTATACAAAACCCTTGCAATAAATGTGTCTTAACCTGTTCCACCCGTGGAATATTTTCTGAAAATCCGCCTAAAATATATACCTAGGTAAATGGAATATTGCTCCACTTCTACAAGTTCCATTTGCATATTCTTGGTATCTAGGGACATCTATGGAATGTATTCACAGTGTCAGAAATATTGTTTCTATTACTAGGCATGCTTAAATTGTGATGAAACAAAGGAGAATAGGAATTATGATTTTTCTTTGCATCTTTGAAAGTGAATAACACCATGCTAATAATGACCAAACATAAAAACTGCCACTGATCTCGTTCAGTACCTTCTTGAGATCATGTGTAAAAATAATCTAAGGAAATTAATAAAGGGAAGATGATTAAACGGAAGGTTCTGTAGATACAGTACTGAATTATCCCATCCGGACCAATTCTATTTGAAATATTATTATAGAATATAGAATAGGAGGCTTATAAATTACCTTATTATAGCCAATTCGCACATTTATATATGTATATATATATATATATATATATATATATATATATATATATATATATATATATATATATATATATATATATATATATATATATATATATATATATATATATTAGAGGTGGGCATAGATTAATTTTTTTAATCTAGATTAATCTATATGCAATCCTGGATTTAATCTAGATTAATCTAGATTAAAATGGCTAAAAAAAAAAAAAAAAAAAATGCCGAAGGCATTCAAAATATGTGTGTTCTACCCAAATAATGACCAGAAGTAAGTCCTTACTTTTTCTTTCCTCCTTATGTTTCTCAGGCCAGGTGGCCCATTACACCATGAGCCCATCTCCCGTTTCCAAAATGCATTACAGACTGTTTGAAAAAGCTGTTTTGCTATGATAATTGGTAATGAAATATCAAAATAATGTTCAATAAGATGTACTTGTGTTTAATAAGTTGTTTTATTCAGAAGTTAACACAAATAAATAATATTACCAGTACAGTACAGTATCTAGCACACTCTCAGGAGCAAAACAGAAAGAATCATTTCAAACTTGAACTATGTGACATGGCTTGAATCAACTGCTCCAGTGGAGTTGCTCAGTGGCCAATGGTGTCAACTGTGGTTGTACTGGGCAGCTCCCAGGTGTGAATGGAACTGTGTGAATGTGAAGCAGGGCGTTCCTGAAAAATAGCATCTGTGCTCAGCGAACCTACCCTGGGTAAATAAAGGTAAAAAAAAAAAAAATGTAAAAAAAAAAAGAAGAAAAAAAAATCTTTTTTAGATTAATGCGTTAATTATATTATCGCGCGATACTAGTATAGCGTTAAGGAAATCTACTGTAATCTACTGTACTTTTTTATTTTCACCACAGTGCAACCATTTTGAAACTAATTTCGGATCTAATTGTTGCTACATGCTAAAAATAGGGAGGAGAAACTAACTGCGTTTGAATATTTGTCAAAAACTTTACCTTTTGTGGTAGAATCAATATATTATTGAAATAATCCATACAGAACTTTGAACCTTGAACCCCATAGAAATGTACAGGAAGTGTCGTTTTGAAAAATTCCAACGCTGATCTACAGCTAGCGATGTCTATTACAAAATGGCCACAAAGAAACTACAATTCCCATGGTTCACAATTTCCAAAATGGTCGTCCAAAATGGTCGTCTCGGAATAGATTTGACGAAATCGAAAAGTAAGATTTATCTAATGACACTTTTAACCTATTGCTAAACTAACGTATTGATGATAATCAGTGTTGTGCTAGTTACTGAAAAATAGTAACTCAGTTACTTTACTAGTTACTTCATTTCAAAGTAACTTCGTTACTGTACTAGTTACTTACACCCAAAAGTAATGAGTTACTGTGAAAAGTAACTATTTAGTTATTTAAAAAAAAATAAAAAAAAAAAATTGCTCAAGTCCCATGCCCCATATACTCAAAATCGGTTGATCAACTTGACAGTTTCCATTCACATCACCGAACTCTGCTAAGCAATGTGGTCTAGAGCGTTTCATTATATATTCCCTCCCCGCTGTATGTATATTTCTCTCCCACCCACCCACCCCCTCCTAATGTACAGTCCCCTCCCCATCATATGTATATACTCTGTCAGGATCTAGGGGTAACAGTACTGTATATTTGAATACCGCTTATGTCACAAATGTATCAGTACTAAATACCTATATGTCCCTATGCCATAAATGTCATGTATGTTGTGTATGTCATAAATGTCTATATGAATTGAAAATGGGGGACCCTGATGGAAACAAGACAAACGTCTTTCTCAGGTCTGCATCCCCTTAACAATTGTATGTATTGAGCCGTACTGTATTGTACCCATTCTGCAATCTGTTAAATAAAGTTTTCATTAATTCATTCATTCATCCATTCATTAATTCATTCATAACCATCTTGCAGCGTTGTTTAAGATATCAATCAAAGCATTGCAACGTTAGAATAGTTAGGATATCAATTGTGCATGAAAGGACTATATTTATATTGTTTGATTAGTATTATGAGATTCCCTGGCAGATTTCGTACAGTCAAAATCCGTTGATCTTGAGTTTCAGTGAACACATTGCACTCACCGTCACCAGTCTGCGGTGGTCGAGATGTAACGTTAGTCCAGTTGACTCCAGCAGCCCTTCAAACATGTTCTTTATCTCGTTTCCATGTTGTATATTAATTATCTCTCCAAGTAGTTGCTAAATGGTTTGTTAGTTCGTTATTATTACTGCGTTCTTATTATGTAGATTCATAGCGAGCGTCCTCTTGTTGTTTACTGTAGAGAGCGTCTATTTCTTTCAGAACGTCAGTGGCCAATCAGAAGTGCGAAAACCAGAATGAGGCTACGGAAAGAAATAATAATAATAATAATACTTCGTTTTATATAGCGCCTTTCAGTCTACAGTAAACAAAACAAACACAGGCGAAATAAGGACGCTCGCTATGAATCTACATAAAAAGAACGCAGTAACGAACTAACAAACCATTCAGTAACGTAAGTAGCGTTACTGAATTTCAAAAGTAATGCGTTAGAGTACTAGTTGCGGCAAAAAGTAACTTCGTTTCTGTAACGCGTTACTTTGTAACGCGTTAGTCCCAACACTGATGATAATATACATTCTACATGCTGTTGTGACATGTTTATAATGTTAATACTTGAATACGTTTGAAATAAAAATCGCAACTTTTATACAACAGTCTAAAAAATATTGATTTATGACCAGATGTCATTTCGGGACCGGTACCACACAATGCGAAGCAGCACTTAGGAACAGTACTAAAATATCAAAATGTGTTAGATATAAAATTGAACAATTAAAAACACTACACAGGGCCTATATAGATTCAAGATTCAAGAGGTTTATTTGTCACATACATACCAGGGCATACAGTGAAATGCGGGTGGTCATGCCTGCATCGATTATGCAATAATACTAATAATAAAATAGACATGGTAAAAAAACAGGTAATAAGAAGACATAAGATATGCATGATAAAAATAGAAATGCTAAATTCCTGAGAAGGCACTGGGTCTTATGTACACTACTATACAAAGTTTTAACTCTGTAACTAAATGACATAACTGTCATGCTATACTTACAGGGCTTGACGTTGACACCTGCCCACCTGCCCAGGGCTAGTGAAAATGCTGAGTGGCTAGTGACTTTGGAAAACCACTAGCCACAGTGGCTAGTGAGCCAAAAAGTTAACGTCAAGCCCTGCATAGGTGTGTCAATGATAATGTTCACAGCGTTTGGAGCAATAATATAATTGCTAGGTTCAACACAGCCATGGCATAGGTGTGTCAATGATAATGTTCACAGCGTTTGGAGCAACAATGTAATTGCTAGGTTCAACACAACTCTTCCACATCTACACCCTCCATCTTGTCCCAGTCAGCCGTTGCCCCAACTGGAGCTCCTTTTGCGGCTGAGTCACTGGTCGCAGGCAGTAGTAAACAATGGAGTCAACAGTCAGAAGCACAGTTGTACAGTTGGCGTGTAGCAGTATGATTACAATGATACTGTCCCCAGCAGGGGTTAGTGAAGAAGAAATGTCCTATATTTATAACTTTTTGGGTGGGGGCGCGAGTGCGGGGATTTTTGGCTAGTGAAAATGCTGAGTGGCTAGTGACTTTGGAAAACCACTAGCCACAGTGGCTAGTGAGCCAAAAAGTTAACATCAAGCCCTGTATACTTACTATATCTAAACTATACTACAGTATACAAGAACCACATCGGTTCTTTCCTTAAAGTGTCCTTTATATTCCTCATTCCTTTAAAGTGACCTTTTTCCATTTAGTTTAAAGTGACATTTTGTTTAAAGCGATTGTTTAAAGCAATTGCAGCATGTGTGTTGTGTGTGGAGAGTTCAGTGTTCAGTGTTCTGATGGCCTGGGGGAAGAAGCTGATAACACCCTGTACATTGAATACAATTGATCACACACTACCCAAATTGTGCTGGCATGGGTGTCGAGTAGAGGGTACGCTCATGCACTTGCTGTGGTACTGCCCGCTTGTTAAGCAATTTTGGTTTGACATTGCTGAGGACCTGTCAGTTACTCTCCAAATTGACATTAATCTGTGCCCTATAAGTTGTATATTGGGCAACTAGCAAGCAAAGATTGTAAAAAGTATTGTAGCATTGGCCTTTTTAGCATCCAAACAGATAATTGTATTGAACTGGAAAGAACGCAAATACTTTATGGACTTGCTATCAATGGAACAGGCTGCTCTATCTCTTCAAGAGAGTGATATGCCCGATGGCCTTCTTCAAGGTCCCTGGAACTTTATTAGATCACTATCTTGAATACATTTGTGTTCTACTGAACCTTTGTAACACTCTGCACCCCCCCCCTCATTATTTAAGGGGGCTGTGACATTTTTATAAAAAACTTTAAAGATGAAAAAAAAAATCCCATCAGAAACTGTACTTCCTTTTTTTATCCACTTTTTCTCCTATTTTTCTTGTAGTCTCCTCCCATCCCAATTTAGTCGTTATGCCAATTCCCCCCTCCCCTTCCTGGTCGTCTACCACATGCTTCCTCCGATACACAGGAGACAGCCAGCAGCCTCTTTTCACCTGGCAGCGAGGACTCTCATTGGGTGAGTGTAACGCATGGGAGGGCACACTACCTCACCCAGATCCCTTCCTCGCTGTGCAGGCGCCCTGACCGACCTGTAGGAGTCGCTGTTTACAACGACCAGATTACCACCCACCGGCTTCCCTCCCGCTGACACTGCCAATTGTGTCAGTATGACGACCGGCCAAGCCAGAGGCACCGCTGACAGCTGGATTCGATACCAGTGTCTCTGTGGTGGTAGACAGACGCTTAGTCCGCTGCGCTACCCGGCCACGCTAGCAACTGTACTTCCTAAGAAGGCAGATACAATTAAGCATTACATCACGCGCAGTGTTATAGGAATTAGATCATGGCTAGGGGTGGTTGTTAGGCCCGACGCGCAGCGGAGCAGTGGTGTAATGTCTTTTATACAATGACTCAATTCACCCAACCTTATTATTATTATTATTATTATAAACACAGTAATTGAAGCATAATGGAGATTTATTCAAAAACAGAAAAAGTAGATCCCAAAACAGAAAACGTAGATCCAATGGATGTCATGCTTGATTGATTGATTGATTGAAAATTGTATTAACATATATGACATACATGACATACAGATAGACAGTACTGCTACATCTATAAATTTATGACATACCAGATTTACAAATACAGTACTGTTTTTGTAGGGTGATTATGGTTTATTTACATTGAGGTGCTGGGGTCACGTGGAGTGTATTATACGAAATAACAACCGTCGGCTTTCCTTTTCTAAGCATTTTCGGTGATAGAAGTGATTGGGGAATAGTTGCGGGACGCCAAGATGTACCCACAGTAGAAATGTTTTTTAAATCATGTGAAACATTCCGGGTCGCGCGCCGACCTTTTACCATGATTGTTGATGATGGAAGTGATTTAGGAAAAGCTTCGGGATGCCGAGAGGCACCCGTGGATTTAATTTTGCGTGGATCGGGGCAATATTCCGCCCGGGGAGCCGTGGAAATATCACTGTCGGCTTTCTTTTTCTAAGCATTTCCGCCTCGATCGGGGCGATATTGACCGAGTTGGAACCAACTTTGTTAGAACTCAACTCGTTATTATTGCCACATACACTCTATCATATGTCATGATATATGCTACTACCTGTATCCAGAGCAGCATTAGGTGCTATCAGTGTTAATTTTGTCAACTAAAATGATGATGAAAGATGTTCGTCAACGAAGGTTTTTTTCATGACGACAACGAGACGTGACGTCACGTTATTGAAGACCATGTCACGCTAACATGACTAAATAGTTAATTAAATATCGTTGACCACAACTGAGGACACACAAATGTAATTTACAAAAACCAGGACGAAATTTCTTTTCATGTATGTTGATATTGTTGACTAAAACAAGACTAGACAAAATAATTATAACTTTTCTTAATGCCATCGTCCCGAGTAGAGCAGTGTGACGGGGAGCTCTGTTATTAGCATTAGCTGAAGTCTAAGAGCTATTTGAAAAGCTAGTTTTAGCTTAACGTTACCTAGGCTAAAGTTGGGACTATTCATAAATCAGCTGCAGACCTGCAAGCAAAGTACAGCAAGTTGGCAAAGGAGTATTCCAAGGTAAATCACTTTTTCACCAGTAACGTTACATTGTTTCCATCTAGCTTGTGTTAACTAGTGGCTAACATAGCTCACGCTAATGTGGTCACTGATCGACCTCTCGCACACAATTAATGACATAATGCAGACAGCCATACCGGTGACAATGTTTAGCTTTTAGTGCCAAATGATAAGAGTCTGAAGCGGAGTCTCAAAAGAGAATGTTGAATATTTATTTTTGCATTAAAAATCACAACACATCCAATGGGGGTCCGGGAGGGGGGGGGTACGAGCTGGAGCATATGTGTGTAGGTTTTTAGATAACAGGTATTAACCTGTTCCACCCCAGGTGAAAATCTGCATAAAATGTATACCTAGGTAAATAGAATATTGCTCCACTTCTACAAGGGCTATTTGCATATTCTTGGTATCTAGGAACATCTATGGACCTCAATGAATGTATTCTCAGTGTCATAAATATTGTGTCTATTACTAGGCTTGCTTAAATTGTGATGAAACAAAGGAAAATATGAATTATGATTTTTCTTTTCATCTTTGACAGTGAATAAAACCATGATAATAATGACCAAACTTAAAAAAAACGCCACTGAGCTCATTCAGTACCCTCTTGAGATCATGTGTACAAAAGATCTAAGGAAATTAATAAAGGGAAGATGATCAAATTGAAGGTTCTGTATATACAGTACTGAATTCTCCCATCCGGACCAATGCAATTTGAAATATTATTATAGAATATAGAATATATGCTTATACATTACCTTATTATAGCCAATTCGCACATTTATATATATATACATATAGTATCTTTCAAATGGCCGAGTTCAATTTGGATATAGTATCACCAGGCTTGCATAATAACAGATACTGATATTTACTGTAATCGACTGTAATATTTTATTTCCCCCACAGTGTAACCATATTGAAACTAATTTCAGATCGAATTTTTCTTACATGTTAACAATAGTGTGGAGAAACTGACTGCGTTTCAATATTTGTCAAAAACGTTACCTTTTGTAGCTTATTATCGCGAATCATAACAATTATTGATATGATTCATTCAGAACGCTGAACTTTGAACCGCCATCGGGGACCACAGGAAGTGTAGATTTGAGAAGTTCCAACGCTGGCAGATAGCTAGCGAGGTCCTCTTCAAAATGGCCACAAAAAGATTCCAATTCCGATGGTTCAACATTTCCATATCCGGTTCCGGGTCAAAAAAACGATTTCAAATAAAAAACTTAAAATGATATAAACTCACTTTTAACCTATTGCTAAACTATTGCCAACCTAACGTTTTACATTCTACATGTATTTGTGACATAGTAGTGATAATAATACTTGAAAACGGTTGATTTTAAAATCACAATTTTTTTTCCATCTTCATAAAAATATAATAATAATTTAATAAGGTCAAAAGGGGTTGGTACCGACCCTGTCGAGTGGAACAGGTTGGGTATATCCTATATAAGACAATTAACTAAAATGTGATTTCATTGGATGTGCACTGTCAACTAATGCTTGTATATCTTATCGTGTGTTGTCATGTTTGTTTATGTGTTTGTTTAAAAAATAATAAAAAAATAAAATACAAAAGAAAAATCACAACAGAGCCTCTGCTACTACAGTAGCTAACCTAAACGGAGCCGACTGGATAGGAGGAAGTGTGCAACAACGTGTCACCTCCGTGCGGAACCAATGTGCCAACAACCTTTCCGTGGGTGAACTCATTGAGCTTAGTTGTCAATTAATGATACTAATACTAATCTATACAATCACCTGTTGTTGAATAAATACCATTACTTTCTAGTTATGACTAAAAACAGTATAATATAAAACAATAGCTGTAAAAAAGAAAATCTAATTTTTTAATTATTTATATAATATAATTTTTTTTGTATGTATGCACTGGTATCGGATCAGTATAACCAGACCTAGACCACCTCTAACTCTAACCCCTAACCAGACCTAGACCACCTATAACTCTAACCCCTAAGTTAGGGTTGTTAGAGGTGGTCTAGGTCCGGATAGGGGTTAAGAGTTGGTCTAGCCCTTTACATCCATCTATCTAAATAATAATAATAAATTATAATGAATGCTTAACTACCCCTAAGTTACCCTAACCAGACCTAGACCACCTCTAACTCTAACCACTAACCAGACCTCTTCCATGTGGCACTTTAACACTGACCTCAGAATGTGATTTTATATAATGTTTTTATGCAAGCAGATTGCAATCAGTGTGTACTACTACTAGTAATACTGTGTGTTCTGTTTACTTAGTTTACAGTATCCTGTTGTTATAGAATAAACCGCTGCCAGACACAGCAGAGAGAGAGAGGACAGACATGACAGAGAGGACAGACACAGCAGAGAGAGGGGACAGAGGGGACAGACACAGCAGAGAGAGGACAGACATGGCAGAGAGAAAGGAAAGACACAGCAAACAGAAGACAGACAACTCCGTCGTCTCTCTGGTCAGAAACAACATCACCACCACCGTAATGCTCTCTTTGATGCATACATTGGACCATGTCTACACCAACATATACTGTAGGAGCAACAATACATTGGACCATGTCTACACCAACATATATACTTCCTGTGTATCACTTCTGCCACCGACTCAGATTTCCCTAGGTTAAAAAATAAATACGCAATTTAAATCAGAAAATGTTCCATGTTGACTATTTCTGACTTCTGACAAGTTTTTTTTTCCATTAACTAAAAATAGACAAAAATGTCATCCGTTTTCGTCGACTAAATCTAGACTAAAACAAAAAAGACAAAATTGAGACAAAAACACAACTAACCAGATAATTTTTACACATGTAAAACAACAACCCGATTTCTATGGAGAGAGAAGCTATACCAGTGACAAGACAATTCACACACAACACGCGTCGTATCCTCAATGTATTGCAGCTACACACGTTTTGGAAAACATCGTTATTACAAAACATTTAGAAGGGAAGGAAAGAATAAGTGTTTAAGGTCCGGTCGGGACCTTCCTACCCTGAACGCAGGCCAAGCGAACTGCAATCTGGCTAACGGGGCACCGAAGTTGAACACAGCATCTCTGTGTTGACGACGAGGGTAGCGTCGCTGCGCCACCCAGCCGCTACGTTTCTCCATGTTTGACGCAGTCCTCGCTGGCAGGGCTCCGGTGTAGGTTCGACTAACACCCTCTGTCAAAGATGACGTCGTAGTCAGAGTGTTTAAGGCATGTTATAGTCATAAAAAACGTTCAACAGTGTAGCATTAAGCTAACAGCCGATCGACCGATAGCAACAAGCTAACGTTTACTAGCCTGGTAAACACAGCGAGCTAACGCCGCAGCTAACAGCTGCACAGTAGGCCACAACTAGCACGCAAGCTAAGCAGCTATCACCTGAACTGTACACAATGACATAACAAGCCACACCTCAGACAGGCCGCTGTCCAAGTCCCTCCCCTAAGAGGGAAAAGAAAAAGAATGTCAGAACACAGTTGTCAACAGTGATCCAGACATACAGCAGGGCCCTTTGAGCATGGAACTCCCGATAAAGAAGATCCTATGCCCACTTTTCCTCGTTAGGGTATACTTTCATTTGTATATGAAAGATGGGGCCTGCACGGGACAGAGAAGCATCCGCTCGAGAATCCCGGGATCACCAGGACCTGGTCGCGGCCCACTAGATTGACCATCATGGGCGTCAGACCAAGATCCTCCGACCGCCGTTTAAGCCGAGCAGAGGACCTCAGCCTGGAGTCGGCGTTTCGTAAATTGTCAGTTAACCACCACAACATCAACAACAACCAGAGCTCGCAAGCAAAACAGTACATACCCCATCCTGGAAACAACCGCTTCTCACACAGTCGTTGTTTCCCACAGTCCAGCTGTGTGGCCGGAGGGCAACCCCATCCAGCCGCAGCAAGGAGGACTATAGCTGGGGAGCATGTCAGCGGCGTAAGCTCCAAATACGAAAAAGCTGTTTGAAGGTCAGAAATCATCTTCCAGACACTCCAAAAACAAAGACAATATCGCCGTATTTTCTCGAAAAAAGTGAGAGAGAAAATAAAGATATGATGTCAACGTATCTCCTTGTTCTTCTGTTTTCCTTTCCTCAGACTAAATATTTTTCTCCACGTCAAGTGGGCATATAGCAGGCACTTCCTTGTGGATGAAATTTGAGAAGGAGATGAGTGTGTGGCCCCACCCCTGCTTATGAAGGTAAGCGGATGGGGGTGTGGTCAGATGAATGCTGGCATGTAAAGGTACATGGTGGAATTTTTTATTCAGTGTATATACGCTGAAGCGAGATATATGCAACTAGGTGCTGAGCGAAGCCATAACGACACAGAACTGTATACCCCCTAATAGGCAAAACAAATATTTGAATAGATATCACTATGAAACTTTCCCAGTTTGTTATGTACATATAAACTAAGAAAAAAGTTTTCTGAATTGTATGTTTATATATGCAAATCGCACTTCCCCATTCGATATGTGCACATTATGGATGCAATCATGCAAAATGAAGCAAAATAAGCAACTAAATGTGTTTTTTTTTTAAGTTTTCTTGTCACTAGTTTGAAAGAAGACATGTAAAGGGGCAACATTATACAAAAATCTCAAAATTTCCCGAAAATCAGGAAAATGGTATTTTCGGTTGGTGGTCTCCCCTTAAAAAACACGAGCTTGAAATACTCCCGAATTTCCCGATGGCCAGTCCGCGTCTGGATACTCCTCATTGCAAATTAATTAAAAACAGACATAGACAGACAGACACATCGGATCAATTTAGCCACATAAGGTTAAACATCAAAGTATGCGCTCTACAGATATTCAACATAACTTTGTTAAATATCCAGTGTCACCGGTAATACCAGTGTTGTCATGAGTTTAACACTGGTATTTTAATCATGGGAAATTTCACATCACCATGGCAACCCTAAATCATTCAAGTATAAAAGTGATATGTTTAGCCTATTTCATAGTAGTCCTCCATAGTAGATTTATATAATAAAATCGCTCTGCAAAAACCCATTTAGCAAAATGGAGAGTAGATCATCATCATCATTAGGTGGCTTCTTCGTTCCGAAGGTTGCCTATCACTCTCCAACCCATTCTGTCCCCACTTCTTCTCTCCAACTCCGTGACTCCGCCTCTCACTCCACTCCAATCACAGACATCGTCTACCCAGCCTCTTCTTGGTCTTCCACTTCCTCTCTTTCCATCCACCTTCCCCATCACCACCTTCTTGAACATCTCCCCGCTGGATCCTCTCAGAACATGCCCGCACAACTCCATCTTTCTCTTTTTCAACCTCTCTAGCAGCTGTCCCCCTTGCATATCCGCTCTTCTCAGTACCTCCTCATTCTTGATCTTATCCTTCCATGTTATCTTCAGCATCTTCCTCAGTGTCCACATTTCAAAAGAGTCTATCATCCTCTTTGCCTCTTCATTCAGCGTCCATGCTTCTGCTCCGTATGAAAAGACTGACATAACATACGTTTCCAAAATCCTGGTCTTCGTTTTCCAACTTAGGTTTCTTCTCAATAATTCTTTATGGTTCCAGAATGCGCCCTTTGCAATTCCGGTTCTTCTCTTAATGTCCATGTTAGCTCTTCCACCTTCACTGATCCAGCTTCCAAGGTACATGTACTCCTTCACTTGTTCAAGTTTTTCTCCATCCACCTGTATTTTACAAACAGTTCCTGGTGTTTTTTCAATGATCATTACTTTAGTTTTCTTTGTGTTTAGTGACATTCCATAGTTTTTGCATTCGACATTCAGCTTATTCATCATGTCCTGTAGATCTTCTTGACAGTTACAGACTATAGCAGTGTCATCTGCGTATCTTATATTGGTGATGTTCTCTTCGCCAAGTTTTACTCCTTTCCCTCCTCTCAGACCTTTTTTCATCAGTGATTCACTGTACATATTAAAGAGTACAGGGGACAAGATGCATCCTTGTCTTACACCCTTCTCCACCGGGAAGTCTCTTGATTTCTCCTTTCCTATTCTAACATTAGCCTTCTGCCTCCAGTATAAGTTGGCAATTATTCTTCGGTCAGAAACTGGTATTTTGAATTCTTCCATTGTTCTCATCAATGTTGTATGTTCAACTCTGTCGAAGGCCTTCGTGAAATCGATGAAGCAAATATACAGCTTCTTCTGTTGGTCTATCGATTTTTCACCAATGATTCTGAGTTGGCAGATTGCATCTCTTGTTCCTTTTCCTTTGCGAAAACCCATTTGGCTATCCGAGAGCTGATGTTCAATTATGGGTTCTATTCTGTTCTTGATGATTTTCAGGAGTACTTTTGATGCATGAGATATCAAACTGATAGTCCTGTAATTGTTGCATTCTGTGGCTCTTCCGGTCTTTGGGATCGGAATGAACATTGATTTTAGGAAATCATTTGGAATATTTCCTGAGTTATAGATGTTGTTTATCAGTTTCACAAGGAGCTCGATGCATCGGTCACCAGAGTTCTTAATCAGTTCAGCAGGGATCTCATCCTCGCCGGGCGATCTGTCCGTGGCCAGTGACTTCACAGCCTCTTCAACTTCTTTTTTCGTGATCTGGACTTTTTCTATCTCTTCTAGACTAATTCCTGTGTCTGATGTTCTGTTCTGGTCTTTGTATAGTGTTTCCACATACTCTGCCCATCTATTGATTATTTCCTTCTCGTCAAGGAGCAGTTTTCCTTCTTTGTCTCTGACACCTTGGGTTGTTTTTTTCCTCTTCCTTGTTAGTTGTTGGATCTTGTTGTACATGAGAGGGTTGTGCTTCTTGTCTAGATCTTCAATTTCCTTGCATTTTTCTTTGTAATACTTCTCTTTTGCATCTCTACACATCTTCTGTACTTTTCGTTTTGCTCTGTTGTATTCAGTTTTTCTGTCTGCATTCTTCATGTCTGCTCTCTTTTTCATCTCATCCAGAATGTCTTTCGTCATCCACTCTTGTTTCTCAACTTTTTCTGGTTTACCACAGATTATGTCTGCAACGCTTCCCAGTTTTTCTTTCAGTTTTGTCCATAGTTCTTGTGGATCTTCAATATCTGCTAACTCTCTATTTTCTAATGTTTTGTTCACTTCGTTAATGTATTGTCTCTTCATGGTTTCTCCTTTCAGACTCTTCACATCCCATCTTTTGTGTGTCGTTTTCTTTTTCTTGATGGTTTTCAGTTTGATCTTCATTTTCATCACTACTGGAATATGATCTGAACCACAGTCTGCAGATGGTCGTGCCTTAGAGTTTGTTATTCCTTTCTTGTATCTGTGGTTTATCATAATGTAATCAATTTGGTTTCTAGTGTTTCCATCAGGAGATCTCCATGTGTGTCTTGCAGATTTACGTTGTTCAAACCAAGTGTTGGTGACCCACAATTGGTTCTTCCTGCAGAAATCCACTAGTCTATCTCCTCTATCGTTTCTTATACCCAGACCAAAAGGTCCGACAACACCATCAACTTTTTCTTCACCTAATTTGGCGTTGAAATCGCCCATGACTATTTCCACATCTCCCCATTTCTTTTGGTCTTTCATCACTCTCTCAATATTTTCATAAAAGTTGTCTATTTCATCATCCTCAGCTTCTCCAGTTGGTGCATATGCTTGTGTGATGCATACACTTGCTGGTGTTGCTTTCATTCTCAAGGTGATAATACGTTCCGATATCGTTTGATAACTTTCCACGCTTTTTGCTGCTTTCTCAGTCAAAGCAAAAGCTACACCTTTTCTATGTTGTTTTCCACCCGAAGATATGATTCTAAATGATTGTCCAGTTGGTAGGGTGTATCTAAAGTCATCTTCACCTCTCCAAAATGTTTCAGCAATTCCCAATATATCTATCCCCATAGTATCCATCTCTTGTAGGACATTCGCCAATTTTCCAGGTGTTCGCAGGCTCCTCACATTCCAGGTTCCCACTTTCCAGAAGGTAGAGCAGTCACTTGTTGACGGTACAAAGGTGCCTGCTCTCTCACACTCAATCCACCGGGTAGAACAAATGTCTTGATTAGGGCAGACATTTCTCCGTTTACCAGTAGCGGTTTTTGTTTGGGTTGTACTCATGATTTCCAAAAGGGGGCTGATAGGAGTCGGCAGGCCCCCAGAACTACCAATCCAGTATTTTTTGTCGAGACACCATCTCTAGCCTTTGCCAAACCAATGGCACTGCAAGGCAGCAGGTTCTTGGTTCCTCCGCCTTCCCATTCCTGGTCCGCCGTTGACCTACCTGTAACCCCAGGTGGGGAGCCTTTCAGGTGCTACACTCTTGGCTAGGGAGTGACCTGGAGGTAGCGGATCTAAGGGGTAACCTCATTCTGGTCCCCGGGCCGAAGCCTCTTCGCCGGATGTCTTTTTACGTCATACCCAGGATGTGACAGAAGTAATAAGGCTATTATTATATTTATATGAACTGCTGTTATTTAATTAGTTGATTACGGGTATAATTGTATGTATGACGTATAATTATGTCTTGATGTTTTGAAGCAGCTTGTAATTAATGTTTTCAGGGATCTCCTAACACCTCAAGGCCCTTCTGGCAGGTCTCTGAGGGTCCCTTAACTCATTGGACGCCATTGCTTAAGTGCGCAAGAGGGCGCTAGAGCGCCACCGCTTTAATCAATGGGAGGACTGGGAGATTTGCGAGTGCTTAAAATATATCTTAAATTATGGCTATGGGTCTAATACACTAGTCGATTATCAGTGAGTTGCTTGCAGTCAACATGTACAAAACGGATTGTTTTTTCATCTGAACATTTCCGTTTTATACCGTTTTGAATACGAGTTCGCCTGATTATCGAATCTTCCTGAAATCAACGCTAGATCATCATTATTGTCCTTCCTCGTGCATACATGAAATGGCCCTCGTAGCGCGGTGCCCCCCACCTCCTGCACCCAATGGAAAACAGCCACACATACACACACAGATACAGCGTAGATCGGGGTAGAAATACATATCAGATCAACGATCAAATTTATATATAATATTCTTACCTTGTATCTGATGTAATGCAAAAGAAATAATCCAATTATCTGATCGCCATTTGAAGTACTGGGCGCGGAGGTCCGTGCCACGTTCAACAGCATTGCATATGGGGGGGGGGGGGGGCAGCCTCGCAGATTTACCGTTGAAATCAGGTTACCTTGCCTGATTATTTAAACCACGCCCGCACGGCTTGGATCGTCCCAGAAAAAAACTATACCATTCCCAGTGGAGTGCAATACCAGCCGGAAGGGGTAGGGGGCGGTATTTGCCCTTTTGCGAGCTCAGACCCATTCCCAACGATAACATCTGGCTGGATGGATGAAAATGAATGGATATCGCTAATAAAATAAATAACGATTAAAACCCGACTATACTCGTGATTGGCGCTCAAGCGATGGCGAGTTAACCCGACTATCATCGTGAAACCAATGAGTTAAGCCCTCCCCCCCTATTATAGAGTCCAATCTTCACAATTCATTCACAATGTTGAGGAGGATAATATGCATAATACATGTAATTATTGTATGTAATTAATACATACAGTCACTCACTGAACTTTTAGAGGGGTTGGGAGAGAGGAAGAGAAAGAGAGAGGAGAAAGACAAATGGGGAAAGATAAAAAGAAGACAGAGAAAGAGAGAGAGGGGGGTACTCCTGGGAACCAGAGAGAATGAGAGGAAACAAAACTGAAAATGAAAACGTCTGTCTCCTGGACCAGAAGGTGGCAGCCTGTCCCATTATTCCCAACAGACACAACCCCATTTTCAAACACAACTCATTTATGAAGGTGACTCCTCCTCTCCTTTCCTCTCCTTCACTCCCTGGATAAAGGCAGGGGTTTGCTGGTGCCTTGTGCCTATGAGCCAACATATGCTAAGATTTCTGTCTGTGGTTTATATTTCATTGCCTGTGCACAATGCTCTAGTCTGGGCTGTGAACAACCTTTCTACCCTCACATTCTCCTAACTCTAGAACATCTGCACATTATAATCATCTGAACGTGTTTACTCTGTACATACTGCACCAGTCTTTCTTGTTGTGATTGGGTTTACATCACATAATGATAGTGTACATATAATGTAAATAATCCGCCCACTGCACTGTCTACTGTCTAAGTACATTGCTGCTCACCATATTTGTATTTTTATATCTGTACATAGGTTCAACCTTTTATTCTAATTTGTATATACTTTTTCCTAGATATATATAATGATTATTAGACAGATTAAATCTGTTTACCTCTATTACCTGCAATCCTGCTGTGATGCCTTTTTTCTATATGATTTGCCTTAGCTTGAGACCAGTTTGATTCACATAACAATGGACCTCATTCACTAACATTTCCTTGTAAATAACCTTGGAAGAAGTTCATAAGAGGAAACGTATGATAGTCCTCACTGGATTCCTGAACGCGTGGAGAGGTGCTCTTAAATTGCCAAAATAATCACAGCTGTGAACTCCTGAATGAAATACATCACTCATTCTTAAACTGAACGTTCTCGTACACCTGAATTTGCATACAAAAATGCCCCGCCAGCTCCTTATAATGGAAGGGAGAGGCTCAGCATTGCATCTGGGTTGTGCTGACCCCTCTGAAAATATTCAACCGGTAGCGCAAAAGCAATTTGCGACTGATCAAAAATAGATTAGATTAGATTCAAATGTATTGTCATTATACAGCACAATACAAGTACAATACAACAAAAATAAGTTTGGCATCTAACCATAGTACAAATGTAACAGTAAAGTACAATTGTCACGAGTGAGGGTGAACGTAGGACCCAATTGCAGACAAGGGGAGATGGCTTCAAGTCCAAGGGTACATATATATAAACAAATATAACAGAACAAGGAACAAAACAAAACCTCAGTTAAAACTGGAAGAGGGGGAAAATGTAACACAAAACAAACTCTAACAACTAACACAGGGAACACTTACTAAAACGAGGAACCTGGAAACATGGAACGAGCAACATCGACAGTGTAGTACAGACAAGCAAAGGCAACAAACCGACAGAGAACAGGGCCCCATTCCCCGTACCTGGTTCAACTAAGTCGATCAAAAGTCCTATTAGCCAGCGTAAATTAACCCGATGATTGAAGTCAGGCTATCTTGGTTTCTAGAAGGCTGATTCGTTAATTCGAACCAGACATCAGTAATCAGGATAATTGCGCATGGCCGTTTTACCTATTTTTATGATCATATAGTTTACATAAGAGAAGAACATGACCATATGACCAGACAAGCTACGTCAGGCCATCTAATGGCACCTAAACCGAGAACAAATCTACTCAAATCTTCTGTGACTTACAGAGCTATCATGGAATGGAAATCATTGCCAAGCTACTTAGCTGAAATAGAATCCAAGGCCACTTTCAAGAGGAAGTGCCATCTACTAACGAGCATGCACTGAGCCCTTATGGCATAGCGGTGAAAACCAATTGTTGTATTTATGTTGATGGCAGTGAGTGCTGCTCAGGAAGCACTATTTATTTGATTTTAAATATTTGATTTTAATACTTTTTACTAATAAATATCTTGTACAATATCATCCTAACTGATATTGATAATGATGTAATTGATGATGTAATTGATGTTGATGTTGATAATGATGTAATGTATTGAATATTGTTGTATCGTTGTGTGTGCCGGACCCCAGGAAGAATAGCTTTTGTCAAGTGCAAAAGCTAATGGGGATCCTAAATAAACAAAAACAAAAACAAAAACCTGAAAAGGGGGCGGTGTCGATCCCAGAAAACCATGATTATTTTTTTGTATCTACTTTTTCTCCTCTTTTTCTATTTTTCCCAATTCCACTGTGCCAATTCTTCCCTCCCCTGTCTTGAACGTTGCTCGCATATGCCCCCCACTGGCCGGTTGTAGGGAGGATAGAAGCCTTGCATCACATGTCCCTTCCGGTACATGAGGAGGTAGCCTGTCACATCTTTTCACCTGCCAGCGCGGACTCTCATTGGCAAGGTGTAATGTGTGGGAGGCTCACGCTACCGCCATTTCCTGTCTCTGCTGTGCAGGAGTCCCCAACCGACCTATAGGAGTCGCTGTCCACAACGTCCAGATTACCACCCATCGACTTCCACCCGCTAACTCTGCCAATTGACTTAGTATGACGGCTGGCCCAAGCCGGAGGCAACGCCGACAGCCGGAGTCGAACCCGGTGTCTCTTGCGCTGGTGACGAGCGCAATGTCCGATGCGCCACCCAGCCGCCGCTGAAAACCATGATTTTCTAACGGCATTGATTGATTGATTGAAAACTTTATTAACATATTGTAGAATATATCGCAGACAAGTTAAATGCATATCTATAGGCAAATGTTAAGTCCCTCATTACCCCAATCAATCAGATTATATTTATTTAAATGTGACTGCTGGTAATAGGCTTAACACAATCCCGCCCAAGAACGGATATATCCGTGTTTCGAATCCATACTTAACACATTCAGGGCCATTGGGATGCGTCTAATAAATCTCTAGAGGGCCGGCAAATGTAAACAGATGTGGGGCTGTTTGTAGAGCTAAATCTATACTTTATAGTATTGCTATCTGTCCATGCTCATTGTCAATTGGGACCATAAACCGTCCCTTCAAAATGGATTAAAGAAATAATTTTTTCATCAATACGTTCTCATTTTATAGCGCCATGAATATAAGCGTTATGCGGCATTTGGTCTAGTATATTTCCTGGAAGGCGAGATAAAGGGCTAATAGTTACTAACGTTATATCCAATGGCATTTCAGTTATACAGATACTACTCAAAGTGCATATGATCGGCACGATCCTCAAGCATGTATGCATGAAAGGGGGGGGCGGGGGACGTTGTTTCTTATTATTGATTACCAATCAACGTACATACTTTTCTGCTTTTTGGGCTGCTTTGCTATTGTCATTTCATAATAGCAGCGTGGACCAGCTCTGTAACATCGCATCTCGAGCTGCTTATGTGCAACATTGTACTTTTTTTTTGAATACTTGAAACCCTTTTTTTGTGAAATATTTGATGTGGCCGTGGAACGTTATGAATTAAAAGTAGTCTAACATGCTTTGCAAACCTCACCACCAGTGTATATACCCACGTCGCGCAAAAACTACTGCAATGTTATCTCTTAACTGAGTATTCCAACTAAGCTAAGCAGAATAATGCTCTCCCAGGTGGCCAGCATACTCGGCCCAATTCCGGCTACCGGTCGGCACACTCGGCATATGTCCGGCACGGCACGCCAACGATGAGCCGGATCTGGCTCGGTAATGGTTGCCGGGGAAGAGCCGACTCGGGCTCGCCAAAGATAAACCGGCTCTGGCCCGGCTCTGGTTGCCGGGGCAGAGCCGACTCGGGCTCGCCAAAGCTAAACCGGCTCTGGCCCGGCAAAGGTTGCCGTGCCAGAGCCGACTCGGGCTCGCCAAAGATGAATCGGCTCTGGCCCGGCAATGGTTGACGGGGCAGAGCCGACTCGGGCTCGCCAAAGATAAACCGGCTCTGGCCCGGCTCGGCTTGCCGGGGCAGAGCCGACTCGGGCTCGCCAAAGATAAACCGGCTCTGGCCCGGCTCGGCTTGCCATGCCAGAGCCGACTCGGGCTCGCCAAAGATAAACCGGCTCTGGCACGGCAATGGTTGCCGGGGCAGAGCCGACTCGGGCTCGCCAAAGATAAACCGGCTCTGGCCCGGCTCGGCTTGCCGTGCGAGAGCCGACTCGGGCTCGCCAAAGATAAACCGGCTCTGGCACGGCAATGGTTGCCGGGGCAGAGCCGACTCGGGCTCGCCAAAGATAAACCGGCTCTGGCTCGGCAATGGTTGCCGGGGCAGAGCCGAAGTTTCAGTCAAGCGACGCCGCCCCCACACACAACAGTGGTGTGATTGGCAGAATCGACTGTCAATCAAAATTGTTCCGTTGAAACCACCGCAACAAGTGAATACAGCTGTACTGTACCCACTCTGTCTGTCAATAAAGCTTTCAATCAATCAATCAATCAGACAAATGCATAGAAAAGACCTTATTATAACCAAATTAAAAAAAATTATATTATTGTTTATGAAAATGTTTTAGCCCTATGCTTGCCTATTATTTTAATGGCAACAAATAAATAATAATAAAATTAATAAATAAAATGTTAGAGGAGTGGAGGGGGGGGGCAGAGCGAGGTGGGTGTTAGAGGAGTGGAGGGGGGGCAGAGCCTCATAACATTAGCTGCACTCATAGGAGCCTGCATGTTGATGTAGCCTCATAAAGCTAACATTATAGCTGCACTCATAGGATGTTGATGTAGCCTCATAAAGCTAACATGCTGCACTCATAGGAGCGTGTTGATGTAGCCTCATAAAGCTAACAAGAGTATATGTAATACTGTGGTTATGGCCTCTATAGTTGGCAGCTCCCCAAGCTAACACAACATGGACCGCAGCTCCCCAAGCTAACACAACACAGACTGCAGCTCCCCAATCTAACACAACACAGACCGCAGCTCCCCAAGCTAACACAACACGGACTGCAGCTCCCCAAGCTAACACAACACGGACTGTAGCTCCCCAAGCTAACACAAGACAGACTGCAGCTCCCCAAGCTAACACAACACAGACCGCAGCTCCCCAAGCTAACACAAGCTAACACAACACAGACCGCAGCTCCCCAAGCTAACACAACATGGACCGCAGCTCCCCAAGCTAACACAAGCTAACACAACACAGACTGCAGCTCCCCAAGCTAACACAAGCTAACACAACACGGACCGCAGCTCCCCAAGCTAACACAAGCTAACACAACACAGACTGCAGCTCCCCAAGCTAACACAACACGGACCGCAGCTCCCCAAGCTAACACAAGCTAACACAACACAGACTGCAGCTCCCCAAGCTAACACAAGCTAACACAACATGGACCGCAGCTCCCCAAGCTAACACAACATGGACCGCAGCTCCCCAAGCTAACACAAGCTAACACAACACAGACTGCAGCTCCCCAAGCTAACACAAGCTAACACAACATGGACCGCAGCTCCCCAAGCTAACACAACATGGACCGCAGCTCCCCAAGCTAACACAACATGGACCGCAGCTCCCCAAGCTAACACAAGCTAACACAACACAGACTGCAGCTCCCCAAGCTAACACAAGCTAACACAACATGGACCGCAGCTCCCCAAGCTAACACAAGCTAACACAACACAGACTGCAGCTCCCCAAGCTAACACAAGCTAACACAACACGGACCGCAGCTCCCCAAGCTAACACAAGCTAACACAACACAGACTGCAGCTCCCCAAGCTAACACAAGCTAACACAACATGGACTGCAGCTCCCCAAGCTAACACAAGCTAACACAACACGGACCGCAGCTCCCCAAGCTAACACAAGCTAACACAACACAGACTGCAGCTCCCCAAGCTAACACAAGCTAACACAACACAGACTGCAGCTCCCCAAGCTAACACAAGCTAACACAACACAGACTGCAGCTCCCCAAGCTAACACAAGCTAACACAACATGGACCGCAGCTCCCCAAGCTAACACAAGCTAACACAACACAGACTGCAGCTCCCCAAGCTAACACAAGCTAACACAACACAGACTGCAGCTCCCCAAGCTAACACAAGCTAACACTACACGGACCGCAGCTCCCCAAGCTAACACAAGCTAACACAACACAGACTGCAGCTCCCCAAGCTAACACAAGCTAACACAACATGGACCGCAGCTCCCCAAGCTAACACAAGCTAACACAACATGGACCGCAGCTCCCCAAGCTAACACAACATGGACCGCAGCTCCCCAAGCTAACACAAGCTAACACAACATGGACCGCGGCTCCCCAAGCTAACACAACATGGACCGCAGCTCCCCAAGCTAACACAAGCTAACACAACATGGACCGCAGCTCCCCAAGCTAACACAACATGGACCGCAGCTCCCCAAGCTAACACAAGCTAACACAACACAGACTGCAGCTCCCCAAGCTAACACAAGCTAACACAACACAGACTGCAGCTCCCCAAGCTAACACAAGCTAACACAACATGGACCGCAGCTCCCCAAGCTAACACAACATGGACCGCAGCTCCCCAAGCTAACACAGGCTAACACAACACAGACTGCAGCTCCCCAAGCTAACACAAGCTAACACAACATGGACCGCAGCTCCCCAAGCTAACACAACATGGACCGCAGCTCCCCAAGCTAACACAACACAGACTGCAGCTCCCCAAGCTAACACAAGCTTACACAACATGGACCGCAGCTCCCCAAGCTAACACAACATGGACCGCAGCTCCCCAAGCTAACACAAGCTAACACAACACAGACTGCAGCTCCCCAAGCTAACACAAGCTAACACAACATGGACCGCAGCTCCCCAAGCTAACACAACATGGACCGCAGCTCCCCAAGCTAACACAACACAGACTGCAGCTCCCCAAGCTAACACAAGCTAACACAACATGGACCGCAGCTCCCCAAGCTAACACAAGCTAACACAACACGGACCGCAGCTCCCCAAGCTAACACAAGCTAACACAACACGGACCGCAGCTCCCCAAGCTAACACAAGCTAACACAACACAGACTGCAGCTCCCCAAGCTAACACAAGCTAACACAACACAGACTACAGCTCCCCAAGCTAACACAAGCTAACACAACATGGACCGCAGCTCCCCAAGCTAACACAACATGGACCGCAGCTCCCCAAGCTAACACAAGCTAACACAACACAGACTGCAGCTCCCCAAGCTAACACAAGCTAACACAACATGGACCGCAGCTCCCCAAGCTAACACAAGCTAACACAACACAGACTGCAGCTCCCCAAGCTAACACAAGCTAACACAACATGGACCGCAGCTCCCCAAGCTAACACAAGCTAACACAACACGGACCGCAGCTCCCCAAGCTAACACAAGCTAACACAACACAGACTGCAGCTCCCCAAGCTAACACAAGCTAACACAACACAGACTGCAGCTCCCCAAGCTAACACAAGCTAACACAACATGGACCGCAGCTCCCCAAGCTAACACAAGCTAACACAACACAGACTGCAGCTCCCCAAGCTAACACAAGCTAACACAACATGGACCGCAGCTCCCCAAGCTAACACAAGCTAACACAACACGGACCGCAGCTCCCCAAGCTAACACAAGCTAACACAACACAGACTGCAGCTCCCCAAGCTAACACAAGCTAACACAACATGGACCGCAGCTCCCCAAGCTAACACAAGCTAACACAACACGGACCGCAGCTCCCCAAGCTAACACAAGCTAACACAACACAGACTGCAGCTCCCCAAGCTAACACAAGCTAACACAACACAGACTGCAGCTCCCCAAGCTAACACAAGCTAACACAATATGGACCGCAGCTCCCCAAGCTAACACAACATGGACCACAGCTCCCCAAGCTAACACAAGCTAACACAACATAGACTGCAGCTCCCCAAGCTAACACAAGCTAACACAACATGGACCGCAGCTCCCCAAGCTAACACAAGCTAACACAACATGGACCGCAGCTCCCCAAGCTAACAAAACCTGGACCGCAGCTCCCCAAGCTAACACAAGCTAACACAACATGGACCGCAGCTCCCCAAGCTAACACAAGCTAACACAACACGGACCGCAGCTCCCCAAGCTAACACAAGCTAACACAACACAGACTGCAGCTCCCCAAGCTAACACAAGCTAACACAACACAGACTGCAGCTCCCCAAGCTAACACAAGCTAACACAACACAGACTGCAGCTCCCCAAGCTAACACAAGATAACACAACATGGACCGCAGCTCCCCAAGCTAACACAACATGGACCGCAGCTCCCCAAGCTAACACAAGCTAACACAACACAGACTGCAGCTCCCCAAGCAAACACAAGCTAACACAACACGGACCGCAGCTCCCCAAACTAACACAAGCTAACACAACACAGACTGCAGCTCCCCAAGCTAACACAAGCTAACACAACACAGACTGCAGCTCCCCAAGCTAACACAAGCTAACACAACATGGACCGCAGCTCCCCAAGCTAACACAAGCTAACACAACACAGACTGCAGCTCCCCAAGCTAACACAACACAGACCGCAGCTCCCCAAGCTAACACAAGCTAACACAACACAGGTCATTTGGACAGTCTTTCGATGCCATTATGAATGACTAGCAATCTGTCGGAGTCGATGAGAGCTTTCATTTATGTCATTTAGTCATTTATTCAAAATGCCATTCCAGAATCCGTTCCTATGAGACAGTTTTAGTTCAATTCTGCACTAATGCCAACTGTTTAACATGAGTATGCAACAAGCTCATACTGGCTGCATATCTGTTCTACTGTCTATCTAGAACAGGGGTAGGCAACCCTAGGCACGCGTGCCTGCATAGGCACGCGGGGGCATTTGCATAGGCACAGGGGGCAGCATTAAAAAAAAAAAAAAAAAAAAAAAAAATTTAATTATAATTTTTTTTTTTTTGCTTTGAAATATTATAGTGAAATATTTTGCACTGTTGTCGCATTTATCTTATTGAAATCCTCCCACAGGTTCTTTTTACTACCACATATTTAATTGAGACCCTTTATTTGTTTATTATTTCAATTTAGCTGGAAATACATTGCTACATCATTCAGTAACATTTGCAGAGCCTTATAACAAAAACATTATTATGGTCACCGTGGGATTAATCAACACATTTTATTATTTATTTTTCTATTTCATTGAACATTGCACATGTTAAAAGCCATTTTTTTACTCAAAATGTGAGTATTACCAAGTCAACTTGTGTTCTTAAAACAATGACAATAAACATAGTTTTATTAGGTTGAAATAATGTGGTTGTGTACTTATTTTTCTGTTAACTTATTATGGATTGAAAACTGAAAACATTAATGCACAGTAACTGAACAAAATATTTTTAAGTTCTGGTAACTTATTATTATATTCTTTTTTACAGTGTAGTCTTGCAATCAATCAAAACTTATTTACACGATATACCTCACATTCACCCTCCATTCACATCCTGGTGTTCTCCATTAGGCCTGTAGGTGGAGCTATGACAGCACACGTACAGTACACACACCGATGGTGTGTGATGTGTCCAAAAATGAATGGGCAAATGTGAGTGAAATGGTCGCACTGTATGCAGCTGTTTGTCTGCATTGCATCCCCCCCCCCCCAACTCAGATTTAGGGTTGATACAACCATCATAATAATATTGTTAATAATAACAATAACAATAATGATGTAATAATGTAAAAATTATCATTAAAAAGACCTGATTATGAGAAGAAAAAAAATTACGATGCATGGAATATTGTTGAGGCACACTAGTTACAACTATATTTCAAACAGGCACTCCATGTCAAAAAGGTTGCTGACCCCTGATCTAGAAGCTCATACTGGCTGCATATCTCTTCTACTGTCTTATCTAGAAGCTCATACTGGCTGCATATCTCTTCTACTGTCTTATCTAGAAGCTCATACTGGCTGCATATCTCTTCTACTGTCTTATCTAGAAGCTCATACTGGCTGCATATCTCTTCTACTGTCTTATCTAGAAGGTCATACTGGCTGCATATCTGTTCTACTGTATCTAGAAGCTCATACTGGCTGCATATCTGTTCTACTGTCTCTAGAAGATCATACTGGCTGCATATCTGTTCTACTGTATCTAGAAGCTCATACTGGCTGCATATCTGTTCTACTGTATCTAGAAGCTCATACTGGCTGCATATCTGTTCTACTGTATCTAGAAGCTCATACTGGCTGCATATCTCTTCTACTGTCTGTCTAGAAGCTCATACTGGCTGCATATCTGTTCTACTGTCTCTCTAGAAGCTCATACTGGCTGCATATCTGTTCTACTGTATCTAGAAGCTCATACCGGCTGCATATCTGTTCTACCGTCTCTAGAAGCTCATACTGGCTGCATATATTTTCTACTGTATCTAGAAGCTCATACTGGCTGCATATCTGTTCTACTGTATCTAGAAGCTCATACTGGCTGCATATCTGTTCTACTGTATCTAGAAGCTCATACTGGCTGCATATCTGTTCTACTGTATCTAGAAGCTCATACTGGCTGCATATCTTTTCTACTGTATCTAGAAGCTCATCCTGGCTGCATATCTTTTCTACTGTCTCTCTAGAAGCTCATACTGGCTGCATATCTTTTCTACTGTCTATCTAGAAGCTCATACTGGCTGCATATCTCTTCTACTGTATCTAGAAGCTCATACTGGCTGCATATCCTTTCTACTGTATCTAGCTCATTGGTTTGTAAATTGACTAGATTTTCTAGAGATTTTTAGTTTTTAATTGTATGTTTTGTAATCTGTATCTGTCGTTACCAGTTAGTCGTGTTACTTTGCTCGTATTCACTGTTCTGGTGGTTCTAGTTGTACGCCTGGATCTGCCATGGTGTTCTTTGGCCGTGTCCTATATGCCCTGTAAATAATATGTACAGATACCGAGATGTCACAAATATGTTACCTGTTACCTGTTTATTGCACAATGTTGTTTTTTTATTGGATTCTATTATATGTTGTACCACGTATTGCACATCGTTGCGGGCAAGACCACCCGCATTTCATTGTATACTTGTATGCCGTGACAATTAAAACTCTTGACTTGACTTGACTTGACCCTGCTACACAATTCATCTCAAAACAAACTGGTCAGACTACATGCATGACCTTACTCCTAGAACCCACCTCGCCCCTGCCCACGTGACAACGGCTTAGAGTAGACGACAGAGTGCAGCAACTTGCAATGGGCCTGTCTACAAGATACACTATACACGATCAAGGTACCCATATATGTGTACATATCAAAATACTTCCCAAAGGTCAGTGAATACCACGACCACAACACCATAGAGGGAGCTCCACAAATCATGTTAAACCCAGATTCGGCTCAAACAGGAACACGTTTCGCAATTATGCCACATCAATGTGGAACGCCCTACCCAAAGCTGTAAAGGAATGTGAATCACTACCCACTTTCAAAACCACTCTCAAAGAACACCTACGGGAGACTGCAATTCGAAACTGGCCCCTGTAAATGTCCTAACCCAACCCAATGTACAGTCAATTACCAAACATGGTTTTGTCAATATTCCATGGTACAGTTGCTTGTGCAGTTGTACAGTGTCCAGTGTCCACCCCTACCCAACCCCCCCACCCCACCCACCCCCCCACCTATAATGTACGTTTTCATAAATGTATTGCCGTATATCCTGATGAATTGAAAATGGGGGACCCTAATGCAAGACGAAAGTCTTTCTCTGGTCTGCATCCCCTTAACAATTTTGTGTATTGAGCTGTACTGTATTGTACCCATTCTGCAATCTGTTAATAAAGTTTTCAATCAATCAATCAAAACCGTGGTCAGTCTGTGCGGAGAAACAAGGATCCGAGCATGGTTGCCAGATCGGATTAACAATATCCGAACCGCCCATTATTATCAAAGGTCTTTCAGATGAAGGCGGACTCTCAAATCTGGCAACACTGATGCGTTGCATTGTGGGGGATCCCGGTTTGAAATTTGAATTGAAGCGCGTTACAGAAGAGTCTGCACCACGTCGTGAGCATTGCAACTGTTGCATCTTCTCCTCAGGTAATTGTGTGCAACACATATATTTTATTATTTATAAGTAATGCGTGCCGCTGATATAAATGAGTGCTGTTTAGTCTGTGTTTTCGGTATTAGCTCGATATTATGAAACTGGCGGGATCCGTAAACTACCGGAGCTGCTAACGGTATGACTAGCTAACGTTGGTACCTATACCCGGAGCTGATAGCGTTATGACTATGAGAGCTAACTTTTGTTAGCTTGGGGAGCTGTGGTCCGTGTTGTATTAGCTTGTGTTAGCTTGGGGAGCTGCGGTCTGTGTTGTGTTAGCTTGGGGAGCTGCGGTCTGTGTTGTGTTAGCTTGTGTTAGCTTGGGGAGCTGCGGTCTGTGTTGTGTTAGCTTGGGGAGCTGTGGTCCGTGTTGTATTAGCTTGTGTTAGCTTGGGGAGCTTACTAACCCTACTGTCATGCACTAATAAACTAACCTACGCTGTAACACGCAACACTTTGATGAATATTGTTACTCAGCTGATAGAGTTGTAATAAAATATATAATTTCATTGTTGCAAATACTGTTACAGTGCTGGATCTCATCAATGAGATGAACGCAGAAGACGGCTCAAGAACAACTACTTCAAGTGGTCGTAAGTGATGTATACATTTTTTTATTGTGTGTGTGACTGTGTATGTATATATAATATATACTTTTTAATCTGGGACATCATTTCAAAGAGTCATCCTGTAATGCCCTCTCTCCCTCTCTCTCTCTCTCTCTCTCTCTCTCTCTCTCTCTCTCTCTCTCTCTCTCTCTCTCTCTCTCTCTCTATATATATGGGTAACGCATGTATTCCTGGTAACCTGCCCCATTTCTAAGCCATATAACCCAGGACGTTATACGAACAACATTAAAATCTTTTCTCATGTCAAGAATGATTGTTATAGATGCCAAATAATTCACCTTTAAAAAAAAAAATCATGTAATGAGGGATGGCGGACCTCTAAAATTGACCTAAATTACCGGGAATACCAATTCACTATCTCCTCCAATTTAAGAGAGAATTCAAATGTTTTGGTTGTTTTGTAGGGATATCATCATCATGTAACATAATACCATAGTTCTCCCCGAGTTATCTCAAGAGAATTCAAATTTAGCTGAATCTGAAGGAAAAATCCGGGTATGGGATATGAGTCAACATAGTTCATGACCTTCAATTGATAACAAACATAAAAGGCTTAATTTTCATGGCAGATGCATGATATGTTTTGGGCATGATCTTGGCACCCCAATGAACAACCAAAATGAGTTTCGTCTTTTGTGGCCAATTATTTGAGGAGATAATTACATTTCACATATTGATCCCAGGTTACCGCGAATACCTATCCTCACAATTCCAGATAAACACTTAAATCTCCTATTTTACTAAAGATTGGTGAGATTTTATTTTTGGAAATCATAACAGCAATAATAAGGGTTGGGTGTAAACCAGAATTACTAGAATGTGTTGTGTTTTGTCTGTTAAAATGAGCAAAAACAAGGAAAGGGTATTCCCAGTAACTTAAAAACAAGTGCAAAAAATACAGTTCTAGAACAAGTATTTAAATTTTTTCTATATTCAAGAAAGTGGAAAGGAACCCAACATTTTCAATTGTCTGCACACAATCGTTGTTTTGTTATTCACCACCATGCCCCTAGTCAGTCTACACCACCATGCCCCTAGTCAGTCTACACCACCACCATGCCCCTAGTCAGTCTACACCACCACCATGCCCCTAGTCAGTCTACACCACCATGCCCCTAGTCAGTCTACACCACCACCATGCCCCTAGTCAGTCTACACCACCACCATGCCCCTAGTCAGTCTACACCACCATGCCCCTAGTCAGTCTACACCACCACCATGCCCCTAGTCAGTCTACACCACCACCATGCCCCTAGTCAGTCTACACCACCACCATGCCCCTAGTCAGTCTACACCACCATGCCCCTAGTCAGTCTACACCACCATGTCCCTAGTCAGTCTACACCAACCTGCCCCTAGTCAGTCTACACCACCACCATACCCCTAGTCAGTCTACACCAATCTGCCCCTAGTCGGTCTACACCACCACCATGCCCCTAGTCAGTCTACACCACCATGCTCCTAGTCAGTCTACACCACCACCATGCCCCTAGTCAGTCTACACCACCATGCCCCTAGTCAGTCTACACCACCATGCCCCTAGTCGGTCTACACCAACCTGCCCCTAGTCAGATATGCTTACTTTTGGTTAGGCCTCCAAATTAAGATAATCTGGACAAACTTGTCAGATTTTCTGATTTATATGTAGACCGGTTTGAGTTTATTGTAGTGATGTTACTGTGTTTCCAAATCTCAGATATTAACTTGTTAAGTGTTTGTTTTTTTACAGTATGTAAAACCCTACTCTCATGCACTAATAAACTAACCTACGCTGTAACACGCAACACTTTGATGAATATTGTTACTCATCTGATAGAGTTGTAATAAAATATATAATTTCATTGTTGCAAATATACTGTTACAGTGCTGGATCTCATCAATGAGATGAACGCAGAAGACGGCTCAAAAACAACTACTTCAAGTGGTCGTAAGTGATGTATACATTTTTTTTATTGTGTGTGTGACTGTGTATATATAATATATACTTTTTAATCTGGGACATCATTTTCAAAGAGTCATCCTGTAATGCCTTCTCTATCTCTCTCTCTCCCAAGACGGTCAAGATCTACCAAGTCTTCAAGATCTTCAAGTGGTCATGCTTGTAAGTGATGTATAAAATGTTTTATTGTGTGTGTGACTGTGTATATATATACTTTTCAATCTGGGACTTTCATTTCAACAGCTGGAAAGAGTCATCCTGTGTTGATGGATGCTACAGTATATTGTATGTAGATGTGCATGACATGGACTAAATTAGAGGTCCTAGATATGCAAAATAATATTGAGAATCACTGGCCTTAGACTATCTACTAACGTATTCTCGCTCTCTCTCTAGGTTCATGGCCACTAATGACTTCAGACCTTCAGAAGGACAGTATGCTGGATGAGGAAGGTCTTGGCCATGCTGCGATGGCTCCTAGAAGACAAGAACGGAGGTGCAGGACCTGGCTGTCAAATGGTTTGTAATGCTACAGTATATTGTATGTAGATGTGCATGACATGGACTAAATTAGAGGTCCTAGATATGCAAAATAATATTGAGAATCACTGGCCTTAGACTATCTACTAACGTATTCTCGCTCTCTCTCTTTAGGTTCATGGCCACTAATGACTTCAGAGCTTCAGAAGGACAGTATGCGTGTAGCTTATTGCCAGCGGAAGAGTGCAAGAATGCTTCCGCATTCGTCACAGCACGCCAGTACGGTAATGCACCTTTGCTTTCGCCCCGCTCAGACAAATGCATTTCCGCGTACATTGCAACGAATCACTTGGAGTTTGAAAGTGATATCAGAAGAAACTACTCAACCTCGGCTGTCTTTAACTAGCAGGACTAGTCGCTAAAATATATATCGTTTTGTATATAATTGTACCAACACAGATATTAGGCAGTACACACATTGTCCTGCAATACATACAGTGAATGCACAGCTACATTCGCCATATATTTCTATCGCTGCTGCGGTCTACAGTGAAATGCAATATTATTATTATTATTGTAAAGATTTTCATTACAATCGCAGCCTGGAGGCAATGTTACAAGTGTACGAGGGTTGTGTGCAAAGAGCACAGCCTCTCAATTTGCACAACGTGCACAAAATAATAATTGTAATGATCTTTACAATAATAATAATATTGCATTTCACTGTAGACCGCAGCAGCGATAGAAATATATGGCGAATGTAGCTGTGCATTCACTGTACATGTATTGCAGGACAATGTGTGTACTGCCTAATATCTGTGTTGGTACAATTATATATAAAACAATATATATTTGAGCGACTAGCCCACTAGCGTGAAGGGGCTCCTTTCCTCAGAGCAGCCCGCTTGTATCACCACGCTCGGCGCTGCTGCGATGGTGCAGGAGGTTGCCTCGCTAGTGGGCTAGTCGCTCAAATATATATATCGTTTTATATATAATTGTACCAACACAGATATTAGGCAGTACACACATTGTCCTGCAATACATGTACAGTGAATGCACAGCTACATTCGCCATATATTTCTATCGCTGCTGCGGTCTACAGTGAAATGCAATATTATTATTATTGTAAAGATCATTACAATTATTATTTTGTGCACGTTGTGCAAATTGAGAGGCTGTGCTCTTTGCACACAACCCTTGTACACTTGTAACATTGCCTCCAGGCTGCGATTGTAATGATAATCTTTACAATAATAATAATAATATTGCATTTCACTGTAGACCGCAGCAGCGATAGAAATATATGGCGAATGTAGCTGTGCATTCACTGTACATGTATTGCAGGACAATGTGTGTACTGCCTAATATCTGTGTTGGTACAATTATATATTTTAGCGACTAGCCCACTAGCGCCCTGCTAGTTAAAGACAGCCGCGGAAATGCTGCGTTGTGTTGCAATGTACTACATGCATTTGTCTGAGCGGGGCGAAAGGAAAGGCGCATTACCGTACTGGCGTGCGGTGACGAATGCGGAAGCATTCTTGCACTCTTCCGCTGGCAATAAGTTACACGCGGACAGTATGCTGGATGAGGAAGGTCTTGGCCATGCTGCGATGGCTCCTAGAGGACAAGAACGGAGGTGCAGGACCTGGCTGTCAAATGGTTTGTAATGCTACAGTATAAATTATTGTATTACATCACACTCACCATCAATGACTCCACCATCACCCCCTCCCCCCTAGTTCGCAACCTCTGTGTCATCCTCGACCCCACCCTCTCATTTGACCCCATGTCCGCTCCATTGTCAAAACTTCATATTTTCACCTCCGCAACATTGCCAAAATCCGTCACTGCCTCTACCCCCTGCTGCTGAATCCCTCATACACGCCTTCATCTTTTCCCTCCTGGACTACTGTAACTCCCTCCTCACTGGCATCACCTCCCGCTCCCTCCATAAACTGCAGATGGTCCAAAACTCAGTTGCCCGCCTCCTCACTAACACCCGGTCCCGCGAACACATCACTCCTGTCCTCCACTCCCTCCACTGGCTCCCGATCAAGGAACGCATTAACTTCAAAACACTACTCCTCACCTTCAAAGCCATCCATAGCCTGGCCTCACCCTGGTCTTAAACTTTTTACACCAAGAGAACGGTGGGGAGAGAATATATACATATGATGGGGAGAGAATATATACATACAGTGGGGAGGAGACTGTACATTAGGAGGGGGTGGGTGGGAGAGAAATATACATATAATAGACAGTCTCCTCCCCACCGTATGTATATATTCTCTCCCCACCATATGTATATTTCTCTCCCACCCACCCACCCCCTCCTAATGTACAGTCTCCTCCCCACCGTATGTATATATTCTCTCCCCACCATATGTATATATTCTCTCCCCACCATATGTATATTTCTCTCCCACCCCCTCCTAATGTACAGTCTTCTCCCCACCGTATGTATATATTCTCTCCCCACCATATGTATTTTCTCTCCCACCCACCCACCCCCTCCTAATGTACAGTCTCCTCCCCACCGAATGTATATATTCTCTCCCCACCATATGTATATATTCTCTCCCCACCATATGTATATTTCTCTCCCACCCCCTCGTAATGTACAGTCTCCTCCCCACTGTATGTATATATTCTCTCCCACCCCCTCCTAATGTACAGTCTCCTCCCCACCGTATGTATATATTCTCTCCCCACCATATGTATATTTCTCTCCCACCCCCTCCTAATATACAGTCTCCTCCCCACCGTATGTATATATTCTCTCCCCACCGTATGTATATTTCTCTCCCACCCACCCCCTCCTAATGTACAGTCTCCTCCCCACCGTATGTGTATATTTTCTCCCACCCCCTCCTAATGTACAGTCTCCTCCCCACCGTATGTATATATTCTCTCCCCACCGTATGTATATTTCTCTCCCACCCACCCCCTCCTAATGTACAGTCTCCTCCCCACCGTATGTATATTCTCTCCCCAACGTATGTATATATACCGCCATCTTTCTCCCGGGTTGGTGTGATCACATGACTGACAAAGCCGTGCAGTGATAGGCCAGAAGTCAATTCGATTGCATCCAGGCTCGATTGCTTATCCTGTCTGGGTAGCCCGGATGATGGTTTTTTACATCGAATTTTATACACCGCAATTATGCATCGAATTTTTTACATTGAATTTTATTATACATTCGAATTTTTTACATTGAATTTTTATTTCACATAGGTAAATTCGGAGCAAAAAAATTCAGATACATGATTTTCAAAGTAATTATTTTCAATGCTATAAATTCGGTGTCTGAAAAAATTCAGATACATTTTTCAAAGTAATTATTTTCAATGCTATAAATTCGGTGTCTGAAAAAAATTCAGATACATGTTTTCAAAGTAATTATTTTCAATGCTATAAATTCAATTCAGATACATGTTTTCAAAGTAATTATTTTCAATGCTATAAATTCGGTGTCTGATCAAATTCAAATACTTCTGTCACTCATTTGCTTCCATACTGTGGCTCTTGTTGTATTTTGTTATCTTGCTTTCCTTCTCTCTCTTCTCTCTTCTCTCTCTCTCTCTTCTCTCTCTCTATCTCATCCTCTTCTCTTCTGTCGTTGAATTTGTGGTTCGTTCTTTTTATTTGCCTTTTTCACTTTTCGTGTAGGGCAGTGAGTGGAAGTCCCGTCCCCTCCACGTCGGGGACCAGCACGCCTCGCCGGGGCCGGCGACAGCTCCCCCAGACCCCCGCCACGCTACGCCCCCACGTCACCTATTCCCCCGTGGTCCGTAAGGCTATGCCCACGCCTCCCGGGGTGCCCCAGGGGCGCCTCCCGGCCCGGCCCCCTGGCGCTTTTCTCTGGAGCCCCCCCCCCCAGGGCCAGGGGCCTCCCCCTGCCGGCCCCCCGCCACCCCACCATGGCTCACCTCGTCAGGGTCGCCACCCGCCACCTCGCTGGGGTGACGCGGGAGGAGGGGGGTCTCCATGGAGGGCGACGGTTGCTTCTACAACCAGGACTACGAGCCACGCCACGAGCCGCCCGCCTATGAGCAGAGCCCCGCATAACATTGGGGTCTTGTGCTTGGCACTCCGAGCATGGCACTAACACTGTCACGGTTAGGGGTTTGATTCCTGCTGGGGCCACCCGTTGTGAATGATGTATACAGTCATTCCAAAGCACTTTATGTCCTAGTAATAGAGCTGTGCTATAGAGATGCTGTCATTCATTCATAACCAAACCAAAAGACATTTATAAACAACGTCTTACTAAATGCAGGCTTTCATTTACAACTGAACGGCCATATCACTCGGTTTTTGTATTAATTCTCCTAAAAAATTTTGCTAAGCTAGACTAACATGAAAGTGAAAGTACACACTTGAGTAAAAGTCAAAGTTTCTACTTTTAAATGTACTTAAGTAGTAAACAGTGAACTTTTTTTCTGACTGTCTATATTCTTCTGATAGCAGGTGTTTAATCAAAGATCCCCTGTGAGAGAAGCTGTTGCAGGGGAACAATGGGTTCATTTCATTGGAGGCTTTGTCGTTGGGTTCAGAGAGGAGGATGTGATATTTTTTTGTTAATAAATGTTTAAATATCTATTCAAGTTGTCATTTTTAACTGGAAAAAGTAGCATGTATGGGGGGAATTGTTACTTTACTTGATATTTGAGCTTCACTGCAGAATGGTGTATATTGTGTACAATGTGCACATACACTGAGAATATATTTCAGTGAGGTAGGAGACAGCATGTAAACTTCTGAATTGTTCAATGAGGGACATGCCAATACTCCATTGGTAAAGGGAAGGGTCCTTAAATATGTGGCATTGTATTACTAATCAACCATTTCCTACTGTATTTCCGGTAATGTATGGTCATAGGCAGATAGTGGAGTAGCTCTGGCAGAATACTGGGTACACAGTAAATTCCGCAAAGTAAATTTGACTCAAACTGAGTACATTTCACTCAAACTGAGTAAAATTTCTTTACTCAGTTTGAATCAAATGTACTCAGTTTGAGTCAAATGTACTCTGCGGAATTTACTGTGTAGTACCATTGCATTGGCAGTGTCGGCTAGGCTTCGGGCAACCAGACCTGGCCCAGTGTGTTTGGGCCGCATCTGGGCTGCTTTAGGCAACCGGACCTTCACCGCTTCCGGCAACCCCGGACATGGCCCAGTGTACTCGGGCCGGAATCGGCCAGTCAGTCATTGCCGCCTACTGGGCCGATTCCGCCAATTCCGGACGTTCACCGCTTCCGGCAACCCCGGACCTGGCCCAGTGTACTCGGGCCGGAATCGGCCAGTCAGTCATTGCCGCCTACTTGGCCGACTCTGGCAGCCGGACTTGGGCCGACTAATTTCTTCCGGCCTGCCGGATACAGGCCATTAATGGGCCGGAACTTTTTGGCCACCTGGGCTGTAACTACTCATCTCGCGGGCTACGTGAACTACAGTATCAGCCACTGGCTGCTGTGTGACGAGTTTGTAGTTTTGGTCACCCGCGCTGTCTAAACATGGACTCTCTCTCTCTCTCTCTCTCTCTCTCTCTCTCTCTCTCTCTCTCTCTCTCTCTCTCTCTCTCTCTCTCTCTCTCTCTCTCTCTCTCTCTCTCTCTCTCTCTCTCTATCTCTCTCTCTCAATTCAATTCAAATGGCTTTATTGACATGGGAAACATACGTTTACATTGCCAAAGCCAAACAAAACAATTCGAAACTGGCCCCTGTAAATGTCCTAACCCAACCCCCTCCAATGTACAGTAAATGACCAAGTATGGTTTTGTCAATATTCAAATGTACAGTTTTGCTTGTACAGTTGTAGTTAATTAATAATATAATTGATTATAAATGTCTCTCTGTCTATATCTCTGTATATCTCTCTTTCATTCTTTCATTCTTTCATTCTTTCTTCTTTCTTTCTTTCTTTCTTTCTTTCTTTCTTTCTTTCTTTCTTTCTTTCTTTCTTTCTTTCTTTCTCTTTCTTTCTTTCTTTCTTTCTTTCTTTCTTTCTTTCTTTCTTTCTTTTCTTTCTTTCTTTCTTTCTTTCTCTTTCTTTCTTTCTTTCTTTCTTTCTTTCTTTCTTT